>NC_135970.1:24279947-24586280 GCF_053455715.1 Rhinoraja longicauda | reverse complement strand
ACTTTGCCATAAGAATTTCGATATAATTTTATCCAGTTTTTTTAGAAAAGCTCCCGAGATCATAATAGGCAACGATTGGAACAAAAACAACAGTCTTGGCAATATATTCATTCTGACTGTTTCTACTCTTCCCACCAGAGTCAACGGTAAAATCTCCCATCCAGCCAAATCATCCTTTATCTCAGATATCAGTTTCCCATAATTAGCTTCAAATAGCTGTGCTGTATTCGAAGTGATAATTATACCAAGGTATCTAAACCCTTTTTTGGTCCATTTAAAATGGACTTTTTCTTTAAGTTCCACTGGACAATCTCCTGAGAGCATCATTGCTATTGATTTGGCTTCATTTGTCAAATATCCTGATATTTCACCATATTCTTTTAGGTTATCTAGTAGAGCTGGTATAGACGTGGAGGGCTCCACTATGTATGTTAATAAATCGTCCGCAAATAATGACGTCTTGTGTTCTATGCCCCCTTCATCTTTTATTCCTTTAATGTTTTTATTTTGTCTTATTGACTCTGCTAACGGTTCAATACTTGCAGCAAACAGTAGCGGGCTCAGGCAATCTCCTTGCCTGACTCCTCTTTTGAGGTAGAAGTCTGAGCAGCAGCCATTAATTCTGATCCGTGATTTGGGATTTTTATAAACAATTCTTACCCAGTCTATAAACGTTGAGTGAAACCCAAAAACCTTCAATGTTTGATATAAAAAGTTCCATTTCACACGGTCAAACGCTTTTTGTGCATCTAGGCTAAGCAGCATGGTAGGTCTGGGATTATTTTTAGCACATGATATAAGATTTAGTGTTCTCCTGATATTGTTAGCCCCCTGTCTCCCCGGGATAAACCCCGTTTGATCTGGCTTGATTAATTTAGTTATATGTTGTTGCATTCTCTGTGCTAGTATGCTTGTTAATATTTTTAAATCATTACAGAGCAAGCTGACCGGTCTATATCCCTCACATGAAGTCGGATCTTTGCCCTCCTTATGTAATACGGAAATTATGGCTTCTGACCAAGTATCTGGGCGGTTTCCTGTTGATAGCGCATAATTAAAAACTTTACATAATTCTGGTGTTATGTCTTCTGCAAAACATTTATAATACTCCCCTGAGAAGCCATCTGTACCTGGGGATTTGTTACTTTTAAGGGTTTTTATAGTATCGGCTATTTCTTGTGACGAAATTGGTTTTATCATTTCAGATGCTTCTTCTACCTTTAATGCTGGTAAATGTAGTTTTTTGAAAAATTCTTGTGTTTTGGTCTCAGTGAGATTAGATTCTGAGTCACTGTATAAGTTTTTATAATATTCTGCAAAGGCCTTTGCTATCTCTTTTGGCTTAGCCATAATAAAATTGGAAGTGGGATGTCTTATTTTTGTAACTATTCTATTTGTTTGAGCTTTTCGCAGTTGGAATGCCAGTAACCGGCTTGCTCTGTTACCCATCTCATAATATCTTTGATTTATAAAACGAAGAGCTCCTTCTGCTTTATATGTTAAAAGTTCGTCTAACTCTTGTCTCATTTTTTTTAATTTGACGAGAATAGAGTTGTTTCTTGTTCTTTTATGTTCTAACTCCAACTCTCTGATTTTACTTTCTAGCTTTCCTTGCCTTTCCATTCGGGTTTTTTTCAATCTGGAAGTTATCTCTATTATTTTCCCTCTCATGACTGCTTTTCCTCCCTCCCATAATGTCGATGGTGAGACCTCGCCATTGTCATTTATTTGAAAATATTCCTTTAAGTTTAGTTTTAGTTCTTTGACAACCTTTTCATCTGATAGGATTGACACATTAAGTCTCCAGTACTTAAAGAAGGATTCCCTGCCCAGCTCAATGGATAGTATGACAGGGGCGTGGTCACTTATAGTTATGGATTCTATACTGCAGTCCCTGACTGTATGTATCTGTTGTTTTGACACACAAAAAAAGTCTATTCTCGAATAACTCCCATGTGGGTTAGAATAAAAGGTAAAATCTCTTTAGGATTATTATGTCTCCATGGATCAACCAGACCTAATTCTTTTATAACATTATTTAGGACTCTGGATTTTTTTGTTTTTGGTCCCCTCTCAGATGGCAACCTGTCTAAGTTACCATTCTGTATGGTATTAAAATCCCCTCCCAAAATTATCATCCCTCGTCCGTTACTGGTAAGTATATTGGCTATGTTTTTAAAGAATGTTTCATTTTCTTCATTTGGGGCATAGATGTTTAATATTGAAATACTCATATCTCCTATTGTGCCAACCACCATGATATATCTTCCCATATCACCTTTAATCACTTTCTCTACAGAAAATGGTAGGGATTTATTAATTAGTATGGCCACCCCCCTTTTCTTGCCATATGAAGCATGGAATACTTGGTTTACCCATTCCCTTTTCAGTTTTTTATGTTCATTTTCACTCAAGTGAGTTTCTTGGATTAGTGCAATGGCACATTGTAGTTTCTTCAACTGACTCAATATTTTCTTTCTCTTAATAGGGTGATTTAGACCGTGCACATTATAAGAAACAAGGTTCAACTTATTCATGACATTTTAAGATGTAGGCCATAAACTCGGTTCCTCCTATAAATCAAAACAACTGTGCAAAACGATACACAGCGAAAAAACAAACAAACAATACACATCTCCCTCTGAACTACTATACAAAAATAACATGTGACTCCCAAAAGTCCCGTCATCAGAGAGTGTGGCAATCTCTCTGGGGAAATAGCACAATGTGCACCTGCAACTTCTCAGAATTAAGTTGCTCCTTGCTCAAATTGAGATCCAGCTTTGCTCCTTCAACCAATTTTGACATTATTCAGTATAAGTGTTACTTAAATCCCATAACTAGCTCCTTTTCAATTCTTTGAACATTAAACATAAATTCAGATTGTCCGCATTATATATACTTCAGGATTGTCATTATTTTTTTACCCTTAGTTCCAGGCTGTTTTTTAAAAAATTTTTTAGTCCTTACCACTGTGAACCTCAGAGTTCACAGACCGAGGGCTTGTATGTCCGCCTCTGTGATGGGTGGCTGTCTCCTCTTTCCCTTCTGTCCTGTCCCCGTAGTCCAGCTGCCCTCCATCCTCACTCTCTGTAGTTTCTCCCACTCGTCCTCCTCCACATGGATCCCCATGTCCTTCAGCATGGGGGCAGCCTCCATCAGTGTATTGAATGTCTTCGTCTCTGTTCCCAGAAACACCTTCAGTCTTGCAGGATATGGGGACTGTGCCTTTATGTTTTTCTCCTTCAACTTTTTTATTACATCCCGCACTTGTTTCCTCTTCTTCTGTATCTCGGTAGTGTAGTCATGGTTGAAGTAAATGGTCCGT
The DNA here is from genome assembly GCF_053455715.1 of Rhinoraja longicauda. Classification (NCBI taxonomy): domain Eukaryota; kingdom Metazoa; phylum Chordata; class Chondrichthyes; order Rajiformes; family Arhynchobatidae; genus Rhinoraja; species Rhinoraja longicauda. The sequence goes on along the minus strand of NC_135970.1, from coordinate 24,582,952 downwards.
TCCTCATATGTTATTTTTTGTTTCCATGCTTGTTGTATGATGCGGTCTTTCACCTGGTGGTCAATGAAGCGGGCGATGATGGCTCGCGGGGGAGCCGCACTCTCTTTCGGTTTGGTAGTCAGCGAGCGGTGCGCTCTTTCGATGCGGATATCGACGGCCGCCGAGATTTGTAATGTTGTTCGGATGAAATCAGTCACAAATCCTATGGTGTCGCCTTTCTCAGCGCCCTCCGGGATCCATGTATCCGTATGTTATTACGTCTCGCTCTTGCTTCCAAGTCGTCACATTTTGCGGCTAACGCCGCCTCTCTTTGAAGAAGAAAGGCGACTGATCTTTCCAGCCGCGCTGCCCTGTCTTCCGTCTCCCCCAACCTTTCTTCTATGTTCACTGTTCGTCGCTCCAGTGAAGCGGTTCTCTCCAAAAGCTCCTTTAAATTAGTTTCTAGTCTCACCAGAGCTTTTTTGTTGTCATTTACCGCTTCTGTGTGCTCTTGTCTTAACTTGCGTAGCTCCGCCAATATTACGGAGTCTTGTTCCCCACAGCTGGTTCCCTTATCTGGCGTGGCTCTCTTTGCCGAGTCCGTAGCTTTAGTATCCGCATTATCCTTTTTGTTTAACCTTGTCTCCATATTTTTATTTATCGTTAACTTTCGTTGTCGATATAACTTGCGATTGGCCCGCTTCCTGTTGTTACTAATGTTTAAAAGAGCTAGTTTTAATTGGTTTCTTTGAGAGCTAACTTTTTAGATTGTCTAGTCCAACATGGCGCCACCGGAAGTCAATTTATTTGATTTTATCTCTTATAGGAAACATTAATTACAAAACCAGGCAATAAAAATATTTTCAATAAAAATTCTCTAAATATTATTTTCAGCAAGATTTGGGCAATCTTTTTGCGAGATTTTGATAAATATTGGTCCCTGAGAAGATGAGAATGGGAGTTAATAAAGGTAAATGGAAAATTTGCAGAGGTTCTGAATGATTATTTTGGATTAGTTTTCATGATAGAACACTAAAATCATCCCAATAACTATAGATAATTAAAGGGCTTGAGTCTGAAGAAGGGGAGAAAGCAGGCACAGGTTACTGATTTTAGATGATCAGCCATAATCACAATGGCTCATAGGGCCAAAAAGCTTCCTCCTGCACCTATTTTCTATGTTTCTATGAAACGTCACCAATTCCTTCTCTCCAGAGGTGCTGAGTTACTCCAGCATTTTGTGTCTCTCTTGGGCTTTAGAGAAAGATGAACTTAAACAATCTCTGCAACTAGAGAGAAAAGTGCTAGGAAAGCTGATGGGACCAAAGAAGGTGTCCTGGACCAGATGGTTTGTATACTGGGGACCTAAAGGAAGTGGCTATAGAGAAAGGTGATGTATTGGTTGTAACATAACAAAATACCCTGCATTCTGGAGAGGTGCCAGAGGATTGGGAAATTGCAAATGTGATAGACAATAGACAATAGACAATAGGTGCAGGAGTAGGCCATTTGGCCCTTCGAGCCAGCACCGCCATTCAATGTGATCATGGCTGATCATTGTCAATCAGTACCCCGTTCCTGCTTTCTCCCCATACCCCCTGACTCCGCTATCCTCAAGAGCTCTATCTAGCTCTCTCTTGAATGCATTCAGAGAATTGGCCTCCACTGCCTTCTGAGGCAGAGAATTCCACAGATTCACAACTCTCTGACTGAAAAAGTTTTTCCTCATCTCCATTCTAAATGGCCTACCCCTTATTCTTAAACTGTGGCCCCTTGTTCTGGACTCCCCCAACATTGGGAACATGCTTCCTGCCTCTAACGTGTCCAACCCCTTAATAATCATATACCTTTCGATAAGATCTCCTCTCATCCTTCTAAATTCCAGTGTATACAAGCCTAGTCGCTCCAGTCTTTTAACATATGACAGTCCCGCCATTCCGGGAATTAACCTATTCAGGGAAGAAGGGTAGCAGAGAGCAGGACAGCCAGTTAGTTTATAGTTTACTATCATCTGTCATTGAGAAAATGTTGGGAATCCATTATCAAGGGGTAGAAAAGTAGACATGTAGAAAATCATAAGACTACGCAACCTCCATTAGGCAGCGTCCGGGCCAACAGCGCCCCCCGGGCCTAATACGGAACAAGGGCGGTCCTGTACGGGACAAACCAATTTAGCTCAAAATACGGGATGTCCCGGCTAATATGGGACAGTTGGCAACCCTACTTAAGATGGTGGAATTGATTGTAGACTTTAGGAGAGCTCACCCTCCCCTCCCCCCACTTACCATCAACAACACCATTGCCACATCTGTGGATTCATTTAAGTTTCTTGGAACCATCATCTCCATGGACCATAAATGGGAGGCCACCATCGACTCCACAGTCAAAAAGATCCAACAGAGGATCTACTTCCTGCAGCAGCTGAGAAAACACAATCTGTCACAGGCAATGATGGTCCAGTTTTATACTGCCATCATGGAGTCTGTCCCCACCTCCATCACGGTCTGGTTTGGATCAGCCACCGAGCATGACATCTGGAGACTGCAGCGTATCATTCAATTAGCCGAGAAGGTTGTTGGCTGCAACCTTCCCCCCATCGACGAACTGTACACTGCAAGGGCCAGGAAGAGAGCGGGTAAGATCATCTCTGACAGCTCTCACCCTGGCCACAAACTCTTTGAAGCACTTCCCTCTGGAAGGCAACTCCAGACTGTCAAAGCCGCCACAGCCAGACATAAAAACAGATTTTTTTCCACGAGCAGTAGCTTACTCAACAGCCAAAAGTCTGTAGCCTCCTTTTGCTCTGGTATTTTATTTAATTCTTCACATGTTTAAATTATAATGTTGTAATTTTAATTGTCCACTATATCGTGTTGTTATTTGCGAGCAAAGCACCAAGGCAAATTCCTTGTATGTATACATATTTGGCTAATAAAATTTATTCAATTCAATTCAATTTAGTTTAGTTTAGAGATGCAGCATGGAAACAGGCCATTCGGCCTCTCGAGTCCACCTCAGCCATTGATCACCCGTTCATGCTAGTTCCCCTTTAACCCCCTTCTCATCCACTCCCTACACATTTGAGGCAATATACGGAAGCCAATTAATGTACAAACCCACACGCCTTTGGGATGTTGGAAGAAACCAGAGCATCCAGAGGAAACCTAGGCGGTCACAGGGAGAACGTGCAAATTCCACCCGACAGCACTCGAGGTCACGTTTGAACCCGGGTCTTTGGCGCTGTGAGGCAGCAGCTCTACCAGCTGTGTCGTTGTGCTACCCCGAGGATAACTCCTCGGACATTATCCTCTGTATATCTAATGTACAAATTATTCAAATTGATAATGAATTTGTTTACTCCTTTACTATCCTGTTTGTGTAATATCACATTATGATATCAAACAATCAGTTATGTTCAGAATAGTTCCCACTCAGTGATTATGAATTGAAAGAATATCTAGTCAATAGATTGACACAAAATGCTGGAGTAACTCAGCGGGACAGGCAGCATCTCTGGAGTGAAGGAATGGGTGATGTTTTGGGTTGAGACCCTTCTTCAGACTGAGTTGTTAATGAATGGGTTACTCGAGGTCTGTGCAAATGTTTGCTTTGTTTAGTTGGTGGTACATTTAAGTCTTTAAACAAGGGAGCTATGGTTTAACGTGACACGTCTGGAAGTGCTATTTAGAGAGTGCTATAGTATTTGAAGTATTATTTCATAGATGAAACTCTGCCTCATAGGAACCGTGGAGCTTGCTGCTGCATTCAGCTTGATCATGGCTGAACTATATATTTAGTTCAATGGCAACAATCTGCTACCTGTAATACCTTATTTAACATCTAAATCTAATTTTCTCAATTTTGTAAGTTCCAATTTAGCTAGAGTTAGTAGTGTCTTGGTAGCAAAGTGGGAAAATGAAGTTGAGGTAAATGTTCGACCATGGTCTTATCGATTGAAGAAGCAGGTCCATGAATGTGTATGGTCCTCTTCTTTTATTGACTTATTTTCCAGCCATCGTTTTTGAATGCCACATCTCTAATTGTAAAGTTACGCCAGTGTTTTGGACTTTCCCCATAGGAGAAAACACTGCACATCTTTACTTATCTCAGACACATCAATTACATCACCTCTAATCTTTCCTCAAAGAAGATAAGCTTCAGTGGTGCCGCCTGTTTTCATCCCTATATCATTCTGGTAAATCTGTATGCACCGCCATTGTGTTTCCTCTCCCCCTTAACTCACCAAAGACCAACATAGCTCAATATATCCTTCCTGAGAAATAGTGTCTCGAACTTAACTGGATACTCTAAATCTGATTCTATCTATACTTTCAGACAACAGTAACATAAATTATTTTCTTTTTCATTCCTGCTCTCTAAAGATAAGGGCATGTCAATTGTTCAGACTTTTTTTTATTTACCGCTAGTTTTAATTAATTTCTATACTTTAGTATAAATATGTTTCTCCATAATTCCTGATTTATCAATGTTTAGAAATAATAGGATGAGAATGGATTCAACCCTTCACCTTACACTTATGTAAAATGAATTTGTTTTTTGTTTGAAATTATTGAGTGCTATATCTCTAACTACTTTCTATTTCAGGATAATGCATTAGACATGCTATTTTTGTCAGGATCACAAACAATGGAAAATGAAGAAACCTGTGATGTTTTAGAAAGGTTCTGCAGGAGCCATGAACAAACATATAAGGAATTTCTAGAATCATTTATACATCTAGAGGGGGAAGGGGGGGAATGGATGCGAGTCCAGGTGGGGCACGGGGAAGTGGGGGAGGGGTGGGAAGGAAGGGTAGTTTATAGGTTAGTTACCTAAAATTGGAGAATGCTACATTCGTATCATTAGGTTGTAGGCTACCCAAGTGAAATATGAGGTGCTGTTCCTCATGTTTGGCCTTACACTGGCAACGAAGGAGGCCAAAGACAGAAAGGTCAGTATAGGAATGGTGAAAGGGGTTAAAATGGCTAGCAAACGGGAGATCCAGCTTGACTTGGTGGACTGAGACAGAATCATAGTTCAGGAGGTCTTCCAAGTGTTCCAGTGGATGTTAACATTCTGTGAGTTCATGATGAGTTCATCCCCTTTAAGTGAGATTGGATGTTGGGTGTTTTGACAAAATCATTCAAATCCATAGGCAGCATAAGCGAACATTCTTTCGCAGGCCAATATCCCCACATTGAGGCTCTAATTTCAAGGTATGTCCCCACATTGAGGCTCTAATTCCAAGATATGTCCCCACATTGAGCCTCTAATTCCAAGCTCATGATTTCTTACGGCAAGAAATCTTTGTGACTAAAACTGCAAACTTTCTGAAAAATGAGTTCTTCCCATTGAGTTTCTGCACAAATTTATTTGCATGTTATTAGGGCAAATTTTCAATAACCAACACAACATATTTTAGCCTATTATGTGTTATTCCTATTTATCATCTTTACAGCACCAAGGGAGGCAATTTGACCCTTCAAGATTATATTCTGACTTCCATTGTCATTTTAATTGAGAGGAAACAAATTAATGGTAATTGCATGGAGAATAGACGGTTAGGAAAAAAGATTAAGATCACCTAGATTTGGAGGCTATTTTATTACAAGGATCTAATTGGGTGGGAGGAAGATGAATCATTGAGAATATAAAGAAAGAGTTTATTTTCTGATTATTTGGATGTAATAAGATGTTCCAACATCTTAACTTTTCCAATCTATTGAGATTTTGGATACTGGCATAAATAATTAGATATGCAAGCTTTAAGCTGAGACTGCTAGAAGGCACAGTAAGTTTCTATGATTGGGAACAGTAACTGAAAATAGTGAAATTATGGCAAATATATTTCAATGCAAAATGTGTTGACATTCATTTTCAAGTAGAATATTTTCTTGATGGTGAGTCCAATTCTAGAAGAAGGATTTATCTGTCTATTGTGAAAAGCAACTTTTTAACATTTAATTTGAACTAAAAAGTAATCGGAATGGCTAATGGAAAATGAACAGGAACTTTGGTTGAATCTTGACTTTTGATATAATGCAAACAGTCCATGAATGTTTCGTTTTTGCTTATTCTTTTTGTAGCTGTGCTCAAATTTTACAGTTCTGCACAAAAAATGGGCATCTAATGCCTTTTCTTCCTCCCCACTGAATTTCTACCCTTTTTGCAATTGCTGTTAGTGGAGAAATTACTAATATCTTACAATCTGCAGCATAATGAATGTTATAAGTCCTGATGAGGAGAGTTGAATTTGGTTTTCTTTTCACAAATGGCAGCAGAAAATATGAGTGTGAAGATTTTCTTGATTAATGATGCAGCAAAATGCTGACTCCACTGATATTGCATTGAGAAATCCATACTAAAATATTGACATGTAGAACTTTATATGTCTCAGAGTATAGATTCTGTCTGTTTCTTCTTCATATAGATTATGGAATAAAAGATGCATTGTGTCGTTCTAGATGCAACATAATGCCAAGCTTCATGACTTGTGAACAAAGTAGTTTTAAAGTTTCTATCTAAATAGTTTTAAAATCTCTATCTAAAGTTTCTATCTATATATCCTTGTTTCCAGATGACATGAAAAAACAAAAGATAGCATCTTCTGCCACTGCAGGGATAGCAGAAGATGCTGGAAAACACCAAGATATGAAGCAAGTATTGATGTGCTGTCATGAGGAGGGAGAACAACCACTTAAGGACGATGATGAGGCATGTTTGAGCTGGAGATACATAGGAGTTATGTTAACATATGACATTGCATCTTGACACTTACTCATTTCCTTCAACTTCTTGACTATTTATTTCCTTCGATTCCTCATTCTTGCTACACTTTTGGTTATCCAATATTTTTTGTCAAGATTTTTTGTCTTCTGCGAAGACAGTTTGACTTCTCTGCCATTTCCTTATTCCCTCTTGTAAACTTTCCCATCTCCAAGGGACCCACATTTGTCGTTTTCCTTTTTTACATACTCATAGAGGATCTTACAGTCTGTTTTTGTTTCCCACTAGTCTGCTTGCATATTTTATCTTCTCTTCTTATTTCTTTGGTCTACTTTGTGTTTTAAAACTGTCCCAATTGTCAGGCTACTACTATTTCTGGCAATTTGATAAATCTCTTACTTTGATATAATGCTATCTTTAATTTTCCCCAGTCACGCATGAATCTCTTTTTCCTTTGGTTTTTTTGTGTATAAAGTAATAATTTTCTAACAGTTTATGCACGATTCCTGTAAGTTCCAGTCATTGCCTGTCAAATATTTCAATGTATTTTTACATTCATTCAAAGTCAACTCTCCCCTCAAATGTGCATATTTTTCTTTGTTAAAATTTAAAACTCTATTCTTGGGGCCAATTGTATCACTTTCAAGCTTGGCATCCTGCTTGATAGGCTCCCTATACATAAATATTCACTCACTCCACTACTAATGCATAGTAGCAGCAGTTGGTACCATCTGTAGGATGCACTGTGGCAGCTCACTGAGACTCATTGGACACCACCTTCCAAACACACAACGTCTACCCACTAGAAGGATGAGGGCAACAAATGTATAGGAACACCACCACCAGGTAGATGCCCTCCAAGTCATATATCATCCTGACTTGAAAATATATCATCTTACATAATGATGTAGCTAGTAGAGCAGCAGCCTCACAGCGCCAAAGACCTAGGTACAATTCTGACCTCGGGTGCTGTCTGTGTGGAGTCTGCATGTTATTCCTGTGACTGCATGGATTTCTTCCAGGAGCTCTGGTTTTCTCCCACATCCAATGGCATGCAGGTTTGCAGGTTAGTTGGCCTCTGTAAATTGCCCCTATTGTGTAGGGAGTGGATGTGAAAGTGGGATACCACAGAACTTGTGTGAACTGGTGTCAATGGTTGGCGTGGACTCGGTGGGTCGAAGGGCCTGATTCATGCTGTATCTTTTAATCAATCAATCAATCATCAGTCCTTCGCCGTTGCTGGGTCAGAATACTGGAATTCCCTCCCAAACAATATTGGGGGTATCACCACTCTTCAAGTACTGGCAGTTCAAGAGGGCAACTTACTAGGAACCTCTTAGGGCAATTAAATGCTGACAAAGCCTAGATTCTTTGGATGAATAAAATATACAAAATGTTCTCTTCTTCTTGTCACTCTACGTCAAATATACCTGTACAACAAGATCAATGACTTTTCATCAGGTCATCAATTAAAAATGTTAAACTTGTTAAAAATGTTAAAATTGCTTTTGGATTTGAGCTAACTAATTATTTTGTTAAAATGTTAAAATTGCTTTTGGATTTGAGCTATCTAATTATTTTTAAGAATATACTACTGACCAATGATCCATCACGTTAAGCAAGTTGATACTAATACAGTCCATTTTTGATTCAGTGACTGTCCGAAATACATGTTTATAAGTGGATGCAGGACCCTCTTGAAATTTATTTCAAAAATATTAAGTGATATCAAGACGATTAGAAAACAATAATACAATTGAGCAAATCATCATCAATGTTTTAAAAAGTAGATTATGTTTGACAAATTTGTTGGAATTTGTGAGGTTGTGATTAACAGGTGAACCTGTTAATGTACATTTGGATGTTCTGCGGCCTCTGACTAAGTGCCACATAAGAGATTTTTAAATTTAGTCCACAGTAATGGGGTAGTATATTGTTGTGGATGGAGGGCAGAAGATAAAGAGTAGTGCTAAACAGATTGGAAGGTGCGACCAATTTGGTGCTACTTGGTTCAGTGTTGGTGTCCCAGCCATTCACAATTTATGTCATTGACTTGGATGAGGCGATTGTGTACAATATTTTTAACCTTGCTGGTGACACAAAGCTGGGTGACAGTGTGGCTGTGAGGAGGATGCAGAAAGTGCTTCAGGAGGATATAATTTGTAATGCGAATGGGTAAAGAGCATAGTAGATATTGTATGGAAAATTGTAATATCATCCATTTTGAAAATGGTAAGGGATTGGTAGGTGAATTGTTTAGAGGGATCTAGGTGTCTTGCACACTAAAAATTAACAAAGATACTACAGGCAATTAGGAAGGCAAATGAAATGTGGGTCTTTATTGCAGGAAAAATTAGATTACAAGAGATGTTGTCTCCATTTATATGAGGATCAGAGAAGACCATCAGATTTTATACGTCTGGTTGTCCCTCCTTAGAAAGGTTCTACTTGTGATGGAGGGAGTGCTCATGATCATCAGATTCATTTTTGGGCTGGCAGGTTTTATATATGGGGAGAGATTAAGCAGACTGGGCCGACTTACTCAAATTTAGATGAATGAGAAATGATCTCCTTGAAAAATACAGCTTAACTAAAGGGCTGGATTGAGTTTCTGTAGGATTGATGTTTCCTCAGCTGATGTATCTAGAACCAGGGTTAGATTCTAACAATAAGAAGTTGACCATTCAGGATATGGATGAGATGAAATTTCTTCGATAGGTTTTGATAGCCCACTAACTAAATACAAGGCAAATTATTTTTAAAGGCTAAGAAAATCAAGGATATTAGATTATTACATGAAAATGACACTTCCTATTGAATAGCAGAGCAGACATCAGGCCTGATGGCCTAATCTTGCTATTTCTTATAGCATTACTTATCTTAGGTGTTGAACTGTTCCACTATTAAATTCAATACCAGCTGGGTACCTGAACACCTGCTAAACGGACACCATTACAATCCTTCTTGTATTATCAGTTAGTGTTTGTGGCTGTCTTCGCTAACCTTGACTAGATGAGAGTGATAACTGAACCTTCAGTAATGGGACCAGGTCTTCTCTGCCTCAATTCTGGCTTTTATCCTTCGTAGCACATCTTAATGATGTTTGATCGAGGTCAGTAGTGTTGGGGCCCTCTTGAGATTCCTAAAGGCCAGCATATATGGATGTGGGGCCTTTCCCATCCATACACCAGCAGCTATACCCAAGTGCCGTGTTGGAGATGTTGTGCAGTGTTACCCAGAAGTGCTTTGATTCACTGTTCAGTTTTCCTTTAAGAGCTGAAGGTCATGAATCAGCTGCAGAGAGTTGATTCCCCGGGTACGAAAGGCATTCGTAAAATTTCTAATGTTCCTTAGTAAATCCACGTGCAGGTTGATTCAAGTCTGCATATGTTTTTGTGAGGTCTGGTGAACGCTTTGCCTCTTCTGCCATTTCAGGTAATGAATTCCTGACTAGTTATTGAGTAAAACTAATTATTTATAAACTCCCAACCAATTCAGTTAGTTCACTTAAATCTATATTCTCTTGTGTGGACATAGAAAACATAGAAACAGAAAATAGGTGCAGTAGTCGGCTATTCGGCCCTTTGAGCGAGCACCGCCATTCAATATGATCATGACTGATTGTCCAAAATCAGTCATGACCAGTCCCGGCTTTTTCCCCATAACCCTTGATTCCCTTAGCCCTAAGATCTAAATCTAACTCTTGAAAACATTCATGAATTGGCCTCCACTGCCTTCTGTGGCAGAGAATTCCACAGATTCACAACTCTCTGGGTGAAAAAGTTTTTCCTCATCTCAGTCTTAAATGGCCTATCCCTTATTCTTAAATGTGACCCCTGGTTCTGCACTCCCCCAACATCGGGAACATTTTTCCTGCATCCACGGTAGCGCAGCGGTAGAGTTGCTGCTTTACAGCGAATGCAGCGCCGGAGACTCAGGTTCGATCCTGACTACGGGTGCTGCACTGTAAGGAGTTTGTACGTTCTCCCCGTGACCTGCGTGGGTTTTCTCCGAGATCTTCGGTTTCCTCCCACACTCCAAAAACGTACAGGTATGTGGGTTAATTGGCTGGGTAAATGTAAAAATTGTCCCTAGTGGGTGTAGGATGGTGTTAATGTACGGGGATCGCTGGGCGGCACGGACTTGGTGGGCCGAAAAGGCCTGTTTCCGGCTGTATATATATGATATGATGATATGATACCCTGTCCAATCCTGTAAGAATTTTACATGTTTCTATAAGATCCCCTCTCGTCCTAAATTCCAATGAATATAAGCCCATTCGACCCATTCTTTCATCATTTGTCAGTCCCGCCATCCTGGGAATTAACCTGGTGAACCTACGCTGCACTCCCTCAATAGCAATAATGTCCTTCCTCAAATTAGGAGACCAAAATTGCACACAGTACTCTAGGTGTGGTCTCATCATGGCCCTGTACAATTGCAGTAGGACCTCCTTGCTCTTAAACTCAAATTCTCTCGCAATGAAGGCCAGCATGCCATTAGTTTTCTTCACTGCCTGCCTTACCTGCATGCTTACTTTCAGTGACTGATGTACAAGGGCACCCAGGTCTCATTGCACTTCCCCTTCTCCTAATCTGACACCATTCAGATAATAATCTGCCTTCCTGTTCTTGCCTCCAAAGTGGATAACCTCATATTTATCCACATTCTCCTGCATCTGTAATATTTCTGCCCACTCACCCAACCTATCCAAGTCACCCTGCAGCCTCATAGCATCCTCCTCACAGCTCACACTGCCACCCAGCTTTGTGTCATCCACAAACTTAGAGATGTACATTTAATGTCTCACGTGGTCACACACATGACCAGTCATATTTGACCTCTGACCCTGAACAAACATTGTCAGCATAACATATAAAAAATTCACTTGATACACTTCGACAAATACAAGTCATATATACAGTACACAACAATATACCTGTAATGCTTTCAGAATTAGAAGAGATGTATTCCACAATTTTTCACATTTTGGGTCACACACGTGACTAAGAACGGCCCAATATATTCTGTACTGCAAATTTTATTTACATTTGGCAGAAATTATTAGGAATGATAAATAACATTTAATTTAAGTAAGCTTAAAAGAGAAAAAAATGAAGTAATGCTTCTGCCCACCTTGTGACTATCATGGTGTGCCCAATATTTTAATCTTGAAACAATCAAATACATCACCAAAGATAATGAGTTTCACAATATCAACCTACTTGCCAAGCGAGGTGTTTCCTTTGTACTTTTTAATCTTTCAGTTTATTCATTCATGACCCCAGGGCAAACTGACCACCAGGGCTACTTGTTCAGGGTTAGTGGTGAAAAATTACCTATAGCTTTGCTAGTACGGTTATGCCCCCTGCAGTCAGGTCTAAACTAGTGTGTAGCTCAAAGTAGGTTGCTTTGTTAAATTAAGCAATGCATTCACTCTGAACAATTTGTGACCTAGTTTGACTAAAACATGCAAAGTCAAGATTAGTAAGCATTTTACAGTAGTGAGTTTGATTTAATAAAAGTTACAATGTGCTGAAAAAGGCATTTGCAAAATAATATTCAAATTAAGGTTTTTCTCCATAATTCATCAGAATCCAAAATATTACAACAATTGTTTGAAAGTAACTACAAACCTAAAGAATAGAGAAACTAGGAACTGTCGATGCTGGTTTACAAACGTGCTGGAGTAATTCAGCAGGTCAGGCAACATCTCTGGAGAATGTGGATAGGTGAGGTTTCAGGGCAGGGCCCTTCTTGACTCAAAACATCACCCACCCATGTTCTCTAGAGATGCTGCTTGACCATGATCATATTGAATGGCTCAAAGGGCCGAATAGCCTACTCCTACACCTATTTTTCGATGTTTCTATGTTTCTATGAGCCACTGTGTTACTCCAGCACTTTGTGTCTTTGTTTACAAATGTAAATAAATTAGTTTTATGCTTATATGTGAGAATTGTTTCAAGTTTCTACTATTATTTATTAATGAGAGCAGTTTCCAGCTGAAATTACTTTTTCCTATTCCATGCTCCATTGGTAGATCCAGAACAGCAGGAGTGGAGTTTACCTGGTCTTTTTGAAACTAAAGCTCTGCAAATACTGCTCTATCCATCAGTGGCACATAATTCTGAGTATGAGAATAAAATGAATGAAATCGATTTGAGACTGATTTATTAATAACATAGAATTTTGAATTTTGATTTTTGAAAATAACACAAGAATGCCACCACAACCAGACTTTCTGGTTGAATCAACATACCTTAATTGGTACACGTGACAATAAACAGACCTTTGAAACCTTTGAACTAAAAGGCCAATTCACCATGTTGTAAAGTGCTACTAATTGGCTGGGGCACAGTTTCCTTCTCTTATGAAATGTACAAAGGGAAGTAGGACGATTCCTGGGGTTGGGAGAGAGAGAAGGCCCAATCAAATCAGGACTTGATCAGCTGGAGGTGGGAGTGGTGGATGGGTATCAGCTTGCGGCAGAGAGGGAAGATGATGACCAAGTTTAGATATGACTTCTCAGTTTGGAAGCTTACTTCCATCATTTCCATTTTGATATCACCCACATATGGCAAATGAACAGATGTTACAAAACGTGAAAATCAATCTACTAGCATTATTTCCAGTTTATTCATGAATGATCCCATCAGAGACGAGAATAAGAGGTTATAATGTTTGAACCAGGTTCTTTTCCTTGGATTTTGGGATCCATATGAACTTACTTCGCAGGATCTGTGAATGGCAGCAGCTAAAGTGAGATTGGAGCTGCCAGATCCAGCTATTTGAGTGTTGTTTATCGGGCAGGACGTGTGGATGGAGCTGTTTTCTTTCTCCTCATGCGAACCCATTGTAATTTCTCCCGCTCTACAATCTTGCAATTTCCTCTGCAACTTCTTGACATTCTGCAATGTCCTTCTCTATTCCTTATGTCTATGCATCAAGGTCACCGCCCCCTCTGCACCCATTGTGGGTATCACCCAATGTAGTCTTTCACATATGCTTTGCGGTCAGACTATTGGCCACTTTGCCGACCTATGCAGTTGCCAGGAATGAAAAATACTTTTATGATGTGCTGCCATTAAATTTGCTTGAATTTCAGCATCTTCCAAATAGTTTATGGTTTCACAGTCGTATGATCTTCTCATCTCCCAGTAAAATACAGGAGCTAAATCTTCAGGGAATAATCATATTTTTAACGTTGTTTAAATAGCCTTTGAGATTTGCAGAAGAAATTGGAAATGTTTTATCTCTTTACCCCTTGCTTCCCATCACCTGTTCCTGTTCTTCTTGGGAATATATTTTTCTTGGAGCATTGTAGAGTAAGCACTGTTTACCCTTTCATATGATGCAGCAATGCTTTCTTATCAAACATCTGTTTTTCAAATTTTATACTATAAAGATTTAATTTATGGTACTGTACAAGTGGAAGAAATTTTAAATAATTGACTAAATATTAATTTAGCAAGTTTATGGTTTGCATTTAAAGATTTTTCATTAACATTTTGTTTGTCTTTAATACATTTAAGGTGGACAATTACATTAACATTGAGGACATAGCGACAAAGAAAGTGAGCAGCAAAGTGGCACTGGTAGGTCCTCAGATATGCTGTAATCATTTAGACTGGATAAATGGGCTGAAGAAGATTAGAATAAAGACTATTTTCTGGTGCTTAAGAGTCTATTCTCTTCTTGCTATATATTTTAGCATACGTTTATAGGTTTCAAATTTTCATATTTGCAGAAATAGTTTCCAGTCACTGTGGGACAATTTGTCCAAAATAATTTCAAATCCAGTATGGCAGGTCAACTTTCCAATATTCTTTAATCGACTTGTAATTTATTATTTGTTGTTAAGAATTTAAATAATGGGAACATTCAACATACATAAACACAATTAACTACTGAAGTTAGAATTATTGAATCACGTAGCTAAGAAGGAAGCCATTTCGGCTATATTGCATACACCAGTTCTTTGAAGCAGCTATATAATTAATTCCAGTCTCTTGTTCCTCCTTTGTCGGCCTCAGAATATGATATACCTTAGCACATTCTTTTTTAATTAAATCTTCTACATGTCTGACAATGTTATCAATTTGTTACTATCTCCTCATTGCATACTACAGATTATTATCTGAATGGTGTCAAGTTAGGAAGAGGGGATGTTCAACGAGATCTGGGTGTCCTAGTGCATCTGTCACTGAAAGGAAGCATGCAGGTACAGCAGGCAGTGAAGAAAGCCAATGGAATGTTGGCCTTCATAACAAGAGGAGTTGAGTATAGGAGCAAAGAGGTCCTTCTACAGTTGTACCGGGCCCTGGTGAGACCGCACCTGGAGTACTGTGTGCAGTTTTGGTCTCCAAATTTGAGGAAGGATATTCTTGCTATTGAGGGCGTGCAGCGTAGGTTCACTAGGTTAATTCCCGGAATGGCGGGACTGTCGTATGTTGAAAGGCTGGAGCAATTAGGCTTGTATACACTGGAATTTAGAAGGATGAGGGGGGATCTTATTGAAACATATAAGATAATTAGGGGATTGGACACATTAGAGGCAGGAAACATGTTCCCAATGTTGGGGGAGTCCAGAACAAGGGGCCACAGTTTAAGAATAAGGGGTAGGCCATTTAGAATGGAGATGAGGAAGAACTTTTTCAGTCAGAGAGTGGTGAAGGTGTGGAATTCTCTGCCTCAGAAGGCAGTGGAGGCCAGTTCGTTGGATGCTTTCAAGAGAGAGCTGGATAGAGCTCTTAAGGATAGCGGAGTGAGGGGGTATGGGGAGAAGGCAGGAACGGGGTACTGATTGAGAGTGATCAGCCATGATCGCATTGAATGGTGGTGCTGGCTCGAAGGGCTGAATGGCCTACTCCTGCACCTATTGTCTATTGTCTATTGTCTATTGTCTACATTGCAGAATCTGCATTTGCTAACATATTTTAAAAGTATGGAGAATAATTCCACCTTAACCTATCTACATTTCTTACACCACACTCCGACCCCTTGCTATCCTTGAAAACTGTAACCCTTAAGCTCTTTCCTTTAATTCCGAGAAAGGGTTGATGTCCTGAAAGTGGTTTCTCTTTCCACAGATGCCACTTGCCTGGCTGAGTTCCTAGGCAACTTTAAAAAAAAAAAAATTTAACTTTAAAATTATGTCCACTGTACTTAAATTCAGGGAAATGTTAAAAAAAATCTGAAAAGCATGCTTGTTGATGAGCTATTTTGCCAAACCCCAAAATGACTTTCATTTCTGAGTCTATGCTTTGCAAAATATCAAGTAATTATGTCCTGGACAAATGTCTCAATTGGCTAAGTGGCCAGGTTGTGCTTTTTCTGTTTTAAACAACGTTGTGAGGTTAAGAAGAAACATAAGAACAGAAGTAGAGCATTTTGGCCCTCAAGCCTATTCTGCCACTTAATGATAATTGTGATGTAATGTTATGTATCAACCTTTGTTTCTGATTCTTAGTGTCTTTCAATTAACCAGGAATAATTGCAAAACTCTTTCTTTTTCATGGCCAGATCAGCTCTACAATATGAAATGAATTTGGTATAATATTGTTCTTGATAACTATATTAGACCGAATTCAATCAGGCACCAGTGCAAAATACTGCAATTGATAATTAATCATTTTTATGTATTTGCTCGGAAATTCCTCCCTTTAAGTTAGGTGCTGTTGTGACCTATTTGCAATTCAGTGAGCAAGTTCATATATTTTAAAACAATATCAACTGCTTTTATTTACTGAACTAAATATGGTTATGTTTTTATTGTTTAACTGCATGAACTATTCAGTGACCTTTGTATATAAATGCAAGTTATTCATGATTAGCGTAATGGTGATTCTAGCAACTGCTACCCAGGGACAGTCCCTGCTGCGCCACAGTTGCCTCAGACTAGGCTGTTCTGCACCAGTGCTGCTCATTAAACTGCAGCTGGGCAGATAAGTAGCAAAACAGCAGACAGCAATAATGAATACGCTTACAGGGACAGGAATTGAGGCAATATTATAGTTGGACCATTATGATAAAAAGTGTTGTTCCAAAACAGAATTTGTGACTTTTCAAATAAAAGCAGGAAACAAAATAAATATCAATATTGTGTTGGATTCATGTTATAATTTATTTGCAGAGAACTTTTGCTAGTTAGACCATGAATTACGGAAGCATTTTTCAATGAGAAGAAGGGTAATTTATTGAATGAAATTAAATTAAAAGACTTGTATCTCTGAAGATCTGTCCTGGACTCAGCACATTGATGCAATCATAAAGAAAGCCCGTTAATGCCTCTACTTCCTTAGAAGATTGAGGGGATTTGGGATTCGACGAATGCTCTCTTGTAGTTCTACAAATGTGTAGTAGAGAGCATATTAACCGGTTGCATCACGGCTTAGTTCGACAACTCGAACGCCCAGGAACTAATAGATTACAAAATATGGTGAACACTGCCCAGTCCATCATGGACACTGACCTCCTCCCCACCATTGAAAGGATCTACAGGAATTGCTGTCTCAAAAAGGCAGCCAGCATCATCAGAGACCCACACCACCCTGGCCACCCTCTGATTTCACTCCTGCCACCGGGAAGAAGATATAGGATCCTGAAAACACTAATATCCAGATTCAGGAGCAACTTCTTCCCAACAACTATCAGGCAATTAAACACTGCAACGTTCAACTAAGCTCTGAACTACATAGTCTTTGGGCATTGTTTTTTGTCTTTGCACCATCATTGTTTGTTTCTTTTTTGTGTACTGAACTTTTTTGTTGTTTACAATGCTGTTATCAGTGGATTGTGTTTACATTTCTGTTGTGCTGCTGCAAGTAAGAATTTCATTGTTCTGTTTCGGGGCATATAACGATAAAACACTCTTGACCACTTCTACCATCTACAAGGGACAAGTTGGAAACATGATAGAATTCTCCAACTTGCACTGCCAACAATTCTCAAGTAGCTTTATTCCATCCAGGACAAAGCCGCTCAGTTGCACGATGCAACATTGCATCACTTCTGATCTAAGAATGGAGAGAAGGCCTTGAATGCAACCTTCATTTGGAGTGTGCAATCTACAAAGTTGGGTATTGGTAAATTGGCTGTGTTTCCTTCTGCCTTGACTGCAAGTATGGTGACTTGCTATGTGCAGATGCCACCTTGAAGATACCCTCTATATCTGCAAAGGACCAATTTCTGAGCCAGTGGCTACAGGTGTCAGATCCTGTAAGGAAGTGTTGTTTCCCCTCTTAGCCCCTGTTGTCGGGCCAAGTAGATGTTCTTAGGTATCACAAAGAAGTAAAACTCACGGTAAGATTATAATGTGAGTAAACAGCAAACAAGAGGTATGTGATTCATTGCCAGCAGTTTTTAAATCATTAAGGAGGGGCTAATACGATTATAGAAGGAATATTATACAAAATATTATGAATATTATAATGTTTATACATACCGTTACCTCTGCATCATTGCTGGGTATACTCAATGGTAGTCGCACCAATAATCCCAACAACAGGTTAGCTTGTCAATGGAGTCTGGCATTCAAGCCCTTCCTTTCATTATTAGATCAGAAGTGAAGCAGTTTGCACAAATTTCTGCTGAATAGTCTATGCACTTATAGATCAGGACCTGAACAACATCAGGCTGATAAATGTCAAATAATATTTATGTTGTACAAGTACAAGACAATGACTAACTCCAACAAGAGATCCTTATTATTCCCCCTTAATAAATCATTGCTAAAAACACACGCAACCTGTTAGACTTTAGCACAAAATGAAAAATCAACCAGATCAGCCACATAAATGCCCTCGAATAGTTTTCACTTGTTGGTAGCTGTTATTGTTTCCTTGCAACCTAATAACCAAGTACCTCTCTCTTTCTTTTCGTCTTGCCAGGAAGGGTGTTCAGAGCCATGCCTGAAAATTGAGTTCTTCACTCTCTGTGAATTGCTCTCATCTTCTTGAATATTTGGGTTGACTCATCAGCTGTTGCAGACATCGCTTCACTTAAAGTCACTTTCTGTGACTAATGCTAACCATTCCGTAAATTTCACATAGTGAATGTACACAGTTAAGGGCCTGTCCCACTTAGACGATTTTAAGGTGACTGCTGGCGACTAGGCTGTCGCCGAACGTTCGCCGGGGTGTTGAGGGCATGATCGTGAGGAGTCTTCAATGAACCGTAGTGGATCTCGGCATGTCGCGGAAAAATTTTCCAGATAGAAATTTCTCGGCGACAGCTGGCTTGTCGCCAGGTATTGTGGCTTATTGCGGGCGCTGTCGCATGCTGACCCCAGGTTTGCTAGGTTGTCGCAGATGCATTTAGATGCACGTAATATTAAATTAAGAAAAGGCATTTGAAGATACCAGAAGATAGTTTTGTTTAACCAATTTATTTACGGTTAGGACATTTGACAGGTAGATTGGAGGCGACAGTTTGACGGTCAGGTAAGCGTGGGAATTTCGCGATGTTTCCGAAGACGGTGTAATCTCTTAGCCAGGTGCTAGTTTCACAAAAAAAGTAACTTGTATCGACCTGACTCGGCATTGTCGTGGTCATTGTCGTAGGGTAAAAGAACATTTCGGCGATCTGCTACGACTTTGACAGTCGCCGGCAGTCGCCTAAAAAATCGCCTAAGTGGGACAGCCCCTTTAGAAAGTTACAAAGTTATAATAATATGTTTAAACAGTCTGAATATTGAAATTTTGATGAAATGGTGGGAGCATAGATTTGATGTCCATCTTGCACGGTCCTAGATATAAAGGGTCAGAACTGTAAAAGATATCTAGCTATTATTTTCCTGGTATCTGTGAGGCACAGCACTAATTGTTATCCCATACCTATAATGAGACTTATGCAAAGTTATTTCCATGTTTTCTTACCTTATAAAGTACAAAATGTTTTGGCTGTGAAGAAAATTGGAATGCAATGGGAGTAGGCTTGTGACAACACAATGTGGATATATGTTTATTCTTTACAAATGCTATTCTGTACTTATCTGTGAATATCTCCTAATATAATTTGCCTCCATTTACCGATAAGTAATAATAATAAAAGAGCATTAATTGAGACCAACATTGACGAGAAATGCAATGGTGCAAATATGATTGACATTGGCAGCATTCTGTGGTGTGCATATCTTGACAGTAAAACTCATTCAACAAAATTCTATTACTTAACATTATAATGTAATATTGGGAGCATCATTGACATAATGCAGTATTGAAGGAATATTAAGTAGTTCAAAATTCAACTTAAAACCGAAATGCTATTTACTTTCATAATTGGAAGGGACCATATTTGGTTTATGGGTATTGCTAGTCATTTCACATTAATTATGCAACTTGATAATGGACATTTTATTTGCACCGCTGATGGTACGTCAATGATGCTCGCAAAGTAGTGATCATTGTGTGTTCGTGAAATCAGTTATTTATGAAGAAATTGTCTTTCATAGAAGGTATTTACAAAATAAGGTGAAAATTGTATTCCAGTAATGCAATGACTGGAATTAATTTAATTAAATTTGTTTGGATATTTTCACTTCCATCTTAATATCAGTATAACCAAAATTTGGTTGGTTATATATTTATAAATATAATCAGCATGTTATTTACTGCCACTGTCCATTTAATCTAGGAGGAGAAATACTCCCAGGTAAAATAGAAGAGGAGATTCCTGCAAATTATTCTTATTGTGAATATAAGCACACAGCCCTTGACTTCAAAGTATTTGCAGGTGTTGAAGAGTTTAATAGCAAAGCACATGACCAGGTATGCTGATTGTTTAAGATATTTGAATTTTTTTGGAAACTTTATGCTGCTGCAAAGTAGCTATGTTGCTGTTGCCTGTAGATAATTGTTTTTGTGATTGCTGATTATTATGATGTTATATTTGGATATTGTTCAAATCCAAAATGCATTTACTTCTGCTTGGCTGAGTGCACAAAGTTCCAAATACTTAGTTTAGTTTAGTTTAGTTTGTTATTGTCATTGGTACCAAGGGATAGTGAAAAGCTTTTTGTTGCATGCTATTTGTCAAGCTGTCCACAGTGTACAGATACAGGATAAAGGGTATAATGTTTAGTGCAAGATAAAGTCTGATTAAAGATAGTACAAAGGTCTCCAATGAGGTAGATGGGAAATAAGGACTGCTCTTTAGCTGGTGAGATGACGGTTCAGTTGCCTGATAACAGCTGGTAAGAAACTGTCCCTGAATCTGGAGGGATGTGTTTTTAAACATCTGTACCTCTTGCCTGATGGGAGAGGGTAGACGAGGGAGTGAACAGGATGAGACTGGTCCTTGATTGTGTTGGTGGCCTTGCCGAGGCAGCGTGAAATGTAGATTGAAACAGTTTTTGATTTTGTTTGCACTCTTATCTAAACATAGCACAAAAAGTAAGGAAAGTTGTGTTTGGTAGATTATTTCTTTGTTGTAACAATGCTTCTTGGCAATAAATCTTATACTGTTGGAAAGCCTGTTTATTTCCCTTTTAAATTGTGCCACATTTGTAAGGAACATGCATTTGTGGGATGAGCAGCAGAGCTGAGTATATGGGTTGCGCCCATGAAAAATTTGCCAAATCTTCTCTGCCAATGCCAAACAGCTTATTCTGCTGTTGCTATTGACTCTTGTTTTGAGCTTCTGGTACCCCCAGGTGCTGACAAGAATGGGATGCCATCCCACAACAGTGTGTGACCAGGCTGGTGACCAGCATGAGGAGGAGGTGCCAGGCTGTTATGGCTGTGTATGGTTCTTCCACACGCTACTGTGGCTCCTGTTTATTAAATGAATAAATTGTTAAATTGCCAATATGTCTTGTTTCTTCAGACTTCAATCATCCAATCCACCAAACAACGCCGAACAAGAGTCAATGGCAGAATAAGCTGTTTGGCATTGGCAGAGAAGATTTGGCAAATTTTTCATGGGCGCAACCCATATACTCAGCTCTGCTGCTCATCCCACAAATGCATGTTCCTTACAAATGTGGCACCATTTAAAAGGGAAATAAACAGGCTTTCCAACGGTATAAGATTTATTGTCAAGAAGCATTGTTACAACAAAGAAATAATCTACCAAACACAAATTTCCTTACTTTTTGTGCTATGTTTATTACAATTTGAGTGTTCTAGTTGGCAAAAATATGTTGACATTTCACATTTGTGTGATTCCAGGTAAGTTTCAATCTTTAATGTAAAAAAACATGGAGGACTTTTAAGCAGCTTGCGATTTCATATATGTATTTTATCTTTGCTGTAAGTACTAATCAGCACTGTTTTGTGTTGATACAGAACACTGCTGATGTTAGTTCATGCATCTATATTTTCCACTTTGCAACATAACACAAGTGATGTTATGTTGCAAAGTGGAAAATATAGATGCATGAACTAACATGCAAGATGGCCATGTTTTTAATCGTAGTTTGCCAGCATGAAATCTACTTTATTTTTCATCAGGTATTGACAGATGAAGTTCAGCCTTTCACATTGGATGAAGAGTTTGACTATAACTGTGTCTACCTCAAGCCCAAATACACTTGAACTTGTTGAACAGGTTGAATACAGGTTGAACTTGCTGCTATTTCTGCCTTGTCACAACACCAAAGAGAAAATGGAGAATGTAACACAACAAAGTTGAAAGATTCTGACATGATACAGTTGTCATTTTCTGGTGCAGTCAACCTGGCAGCTTGACTTTCTGTTTAAAAGATAACAATTGTTGTATCCAAAACAGAATTTGGGGATGAGAATTTACGAATCCCAGAAAATGAAATCATGGAATAAAATCTTTAAAAATGTCATATTATTTTAAATTACATTTGTTCTTATTTTGTATCATTAAAGTAGACAAAGATGTCTGATTCGTTTGTTTTTTCTAACTGTATTATAAAACATTTCATCCTATTGCTTTTTATGGAACGTAGTAATACTTGCCCATTTTCACGTAGTAATTTATTTGGATTCATGTACAGAACGAGCAGAGCTTGTGCCTTGAATTCCCATAGCACAGGTCCAAATATAAAATTGCTGGATTTTGGCACAATTTTGTAGTTTTGGTACGTTGATACTTGAATATTCTGGTCAGTAATAATCTCTGCAATGTTGATGATGGTAGAATCATGGTGGTAGTTCTATTAAGTGTCATAGGGAAATGCTTAGTGCCTTCATACTGGAAGTGATCATTGCTCTGTGTCCTGATTTTTTTTTGTCACTCAGTAGTGGTGCATAGAACACAAACTATTTCAGCATCAGTGCTCTTGGAAGTGGAACTGTGAATATTTCTATTTCTGATATAATGGGAAGGGAGTCATTCATGAGAGCTGAAAATTGTTGGATCTAAAATATTGCTGTAAGCAACGATGTCCTGGGGGCTGAGATGGTTGGTCTCCGTCAACTATAACCATCTTCCTATGAACTAAATGATGAGCTAATCTACCTAATGGAGAGATTTCATTGTTACTAAGATTTCACAGCAATGTGAAGGGCAGGGTCCTTAATTTCACTTTTGGAAGTCTGTTCTTTAGTCTGCACCAAAGCTGCTTTGAGGTTTGGTGCTAAGCAAACCTGATAGAATGCAAACCAAGTAATGATTCATTGGTTACTTGGCAGTACTTTTGATAAAATTTTCTATAACTTTGCCACTGATTGAGAGTAGATTGAATGGGCTGAATTTTCCCAGACATAACATACCTGGAGACATTTTCACTTTTCCAATTTTCGCTGGATAAGATTGTTTAGAAGTGCTCCTCTTTCTGGAACATAAATTTTCAAATCCTGCGGCTTGAATGTTAGAGTTCATAGGACGTTTTATATCTAGTGCACTTGAGCATTTATTGATATTGTACAGCATGATGGCTTATAATGATGGCAAATTCAAGCAGAGGCTGATGCAATTTTAGCTGGATGATCCATTTGATACTTCAGGATGAAGATAGTTCTAAATGCCTCAGCTTGTTTCTTTACAGTGATGCGGAGATCAAGAAAGCATATCAGCATATTTACTTTCATGTAGTTAAAGATACAGCATGGAAACAGGCCCTTCGGCCCACAGTGTCCAGTCCGAGCATTGATCACCCGTTCACTCTAGTTCTATGTTATCCCATATTCCCTACACATTCGGGGCAATTTACAGAGGCCAATTACAAATTTGCACTTCTTTGGGAAGAGAGAAGAAACCAGAGCGCCCGGAGCAAATCCCACGTGGTTACAAGGAGAAAGTGCAAACTCCACACATACAGTACCCGAGCAGCAAATTTCTTAGGTGTCTGAGAATATTTGGCATGTCCATGAGGATTCTCTTGAACTTCTGTAGGTGTTCCATAGAAAGTATTCCGATAGGATGCATTTCAGCATGGTATGCCAACTGCTCTGTTCTTGGCCGCTAGAACATGCAGAGAGTGGAGAACACAACCTAGTACATCATAAGCCCGTCACTTCTAGCAATCTCATCTTCACAATGTATTGCATCAGGAAGGTTGGAAGTACCATCAAGGATACCTGCTATCTTGGCCATTCCCTTTTCTTCTATATTCTGAGAAGATACAGGAGCTTGAAAACTTGGATGTACAGACATTAAGAAAACTCTCTTGCCCACATCTATCAGATTCCTGAAACATTCACCTCTTTCACACCAGCTTCTCTGATGTGCTACTACTTACTCTTTCTCTTAACTCTACCTCATTCGGTTATTCCATTAATGTACTTTATATATTTTGCATTCCTTCGGGTTGCACTGCAATTTTGATTGGACTATAATCTTGCACTATTCTGCTGTTTTACACACTGTTTTATTTATTGTTATATTTACCATTACTATATGTTTATTGTTTACTCCGAGCTTCATCTGAATATGGATTTTCATTGCCCTTTGGTGTATTGACAATAAACAAATATGAATCTGAATTTGATTAGGTGATGAATTAGGTCTACCACTGTGTGAAATTATAAATGTTCTTTGTTTTGATATTGCACAATGTATATATTAAAGCGAGTTGACTTATGGAGATTTAATGAAGTACATTAGTTAGGTATTTGTCATTTGTTTATTGCTGAATATGCATGCAACCATAGAGTTTTATGGTACAAGCAGGCCCTTCGGCTCACCCTGTCCTTAACGGCCATTATACTTATCTAGAATGCTCTGATTTACCTGTGTTTGTTCTTTAGCCATCTTTACATTGGTGATTCAAATGCAGTTTCCTTCAAACTAGATGGAAACAGCAGATAGATTATAAGCTACACAAGGCAATGAAATGATTTGAAAACATGGATAAATCCCTCACGATCAAAGTGTTGCTTAACAAGGAACTAATGTTAATAAGGGAGCATGAGTGATTGGTGAATTTGACATTAAGAGGACACATTGACAGTTCTGCAGCATTATTGCCATCATGCAAATTACATTGAATGGCCTGGTAGCCTGCATTTACACTGACAATAAATGAACTGAAAATGAAGAGGACACCAAACACCATGACATTCCTGCATGCACATTGTAGGGATGCTTATGCAACAGAAAATTGGAACATTTCAGAGTGACCTTGCCAACAATGCTTGACCATCTCTGCCATGAACAGTGTAGTAAAATTACCATTTAAAAATATATTTAGTATTTCTTACTTTGTAAGCAGAGTACCCTTGTATTGTATTGACATTTCAGCTTTGGTGACCAGATTTACAAGTGAATTTTTTTCATCTTTCATTTTTAATTACCACAGCTCACTTTCATGAGCAGATGCTACATTGCATAATCAACAGCATATATTTTTGATTACAAAACACAATTTTACATTGACTGCAAGTAGAGTACCAGATAGATAGGAGTTTGCAGTTAAAATCATTGTGGCTAGGATTTTGTACCACTCTATAGTTCGGCTTAACTAAACTTTGCAGTTTTTCTTTAAACTGTATGCAGAGATGTAAGATAATTACAGATGGTTCAATCCTGTATTTGAAACTAAGAAGCCTAAAGCCAAAGAGAAGACCACATGAATTTCAGTTAAGTGTACCGCAAAGATGCATATGTGATTATGGGCTTTCCCACTCCAAGCAGCTTAGAAGTGGGTTAAAATGACAGTTGCCACAGGTGGGCGAAGGCATTGTACATGTGGTAAGAATTACCTCAAGTTGAGGTTGCTCTAATGCAATTGGATCATTTCTAGGCCATTTGAAAGAACTGCATCCATCATTGTCAGGTGCTCACTGTTATACACGTTAAAACTCACATTGTCTTTATGAATGTTTCAGCTTTTTGCAAAGGTATCTAAAATACTAACATAGGTCCATTCCAATGTTTCTTTTATTTTCAAGTGTTTTGGAGGCCCAAAGTAGCATCCATATGTTTGTGAGATTTGGTGTTTTTCATGGGGATGATTGTCGGTGTAATTTCTGAGCTATAATGGCATTGTTCTCAAAATTCCCATAATGAAATCGGGTCAAAAGGCAGTCTGTAAGAATTTTATTTTAAGTTCAGCCTTGGAATCTTCAAATTACACATGTGCCACAAATCTGCATTACAACAGCATTTAATTTCTATCTATCTCCAGTGCAGTATTTCTAGGTGAGGTTACAAATGGGATGCAAGTATCACAGGGTTTAATGTAGAGATCCCAAGAAAAGCTTGTTTTGGGCAATATGAAACAAGTTTGAAGCCCAGAGTACAATCCAATTATTTTACAGTAATGTTCATGGAATCGCAACCAGGTTGTACAGGTTGTAAAGATGTGGAAAATGGATGTATATTCAAATATTGTTCAAGAAAGAAAATGGGAAAATAATTTCACAAAGGATGCTAGGTCACTGTGTGCTAAGCGCGATAACATAAGAGACATGAGATAAATAATACCTGAGTGCCCACTGGAAATGATAGAAATTCTTAGATGCTGTATGTGTTAGGTATCCAGTGGTGGGGTATTATTTCCAAGAGCAGCAACTGGTCTGGTTGTGGGTGTTGCTGGGTCCTGGGAGCATCAATGAAGGTCTGTTTTGGGAGGGGAAAACATAGACATAGAAAACATAGAAAATAGGTGCAGGAGTAGGCCATTCGGCCCTTCGAGCCTGCACCACCATTCAATATGATCATGGCTGATCATCCAGCTCAGTAACCTGTACCTGCCTTCTCTCCATACCCCCTGATCCCTTTAGCCACAAGGGCCACATCTAACTCCCTCTTAAATATAGCCAATGAACTGGCCTCAACTACCTTCTGTGGCAGAGAATTCCACAGACTCACCACTCTCTGTGTGAAGAAATGTTTTCTCATCTCGGTCCTAAAAGACTTCCCCCTTATCCTTAAGCTGTGACCCCTGGTTCTGGACTTCCCCAACATCGGGAACAAACTTCCCGCATCTAGCCTCTCCAACCCCTTAAGAATTTTATATGTTTCAATAAGATCCCCCCTCAGGATGAGGTAGGAGGAAAGAGAGGGTGATTGGGAAGGAAAAGAAGAGTTTGTGAATGGTCTTTGAGACTATTGTTTGCAACTTAGCACTCATGACTGCTCAAAGCTTGGTTGACTTTTAAAATTAGTTCTTCCAATAAATGTTGCATATTTTAGTTTACAACTACGTACTTTGCAAGCTAAATAAGTTACATTGAATCTCTTTACTGATATTTCTTTTATGTATTAATGACCATTCCCTTAATTGACTTAATTGATGATCACTTTAAATTACTTTCCAACCAAAATTGCAGTGACACAGATGTTAATGGGATTGGCATCATGGTGCATAATACAGTCCACGATCTGTCATCGTCAAAAATGATCCAATATTCTCATCTTTATGAAATCCTATGAATCCCTTTATTTGATCAGAATCCCATCATTAGTTCTGTGCATTCATTATCTTCCTGAAAATAATCTGATTAAATTAAGACATGGGAAACTATAAATGGAAAGTGCTGTACAATTGCAATTAGGTTCCAAACAATATTCAATGTGTAATTGAGAGAGACAGAGACAGGATTTAAATACTTTCTTGAATTGTGCAGTACACTGTTCCCCTGAAAGTTATTTTCTAAAAGACAATTCCTTACGGTGGTGCAGCGGTAGAGTTGCTGCCTTACAGTGCCAGAGACCCGGGTTCGATCCTGACTACGGGTGCTATCTGTACAGAGTTTGTACGTTCTCCCCGTGACCTGCGGGGTTTTCTCTGGGAGCTCCGGTTTCCTCCTACATTCCAACTGCATGCAGGTTGCAAGTTAATTGGTTTGGTAAAATTGTAAATTGTCCCTAGTGTGTGTGGGATAGTGTTAGTGTGCGGGGATCGCTGGTTGGCACGGACTCGGAAGGCCAAAGCGTATGTATCCGCGCTGTATCTCTAAACTGCCAGTTTATCATTGGACATTTGGGATGGTTTAGCATTTAGCATTTGTCAGCCATGATCATATTGAATGGCGGTGCAGGCTCGAAGGGCCGAATGGCCTACTCCTGCACCTAGTTTCTATGTTTCTATGTTTATTTAAATCGGATTTCATAATCAAAGCAGGCATCATCAAAATATTGAGAAAATATTAGAAAAAAATTATATTACCTGCTGTCTCTGAGTTGATTTTGAAAATGGAGAGTAGTATCTTTTGGAATAAAGCTCTCTCACATGGAAGGACACTATGTGCAGTTAGGCCAGAAACAGACACTTTGAGGAGCTGTGACAAGGGATTAGAAGGAAGGGTCCTCTTTTTAATTTATTGAGTGAACAGTACGGGAAAGTACTGGAATAGAAATGCAGGAGATCAGAGAAACAATGAAATTTAAAGATTGATGTCTAATCTATTTTGTGGATATGTAGCTCAACCTTGGCTCAGATTAGTCCAAACAAGCTGTTCTTGCTATCACTGCACTGTGTACAATGATGTTTTCAGCCCAGGCCATTTTTTACACAGTAATGTCAAGATTTGCCAATACAAATGCAAAATTGATTTGGAAGTAACCTAAGGGGTTTATAAGTTTATAATTACAAGTCACAGCACTGATTTTCCATTGTTCATATGAGTTTTAGTATGGGAAATCCAAGTTAAATTTGATGTTGATTTCTACATGACTATGTTACATTTTCAAGATATTATATTGTCTGTTTATTATACTGTCTGTTTATTATGATCAGTTTGTTAAAATTGAAGTGAAGTGGTACTGAATTTGTTTAATGTGTATTTTATCTTGAACTTTTCTGTCCACCTCATCAAAGCCTTCTAATTTTCTTGCAGAATAGACTGTTTACTACCATGCAATATTTCCAACAATTGGGTTGGGAATTTGCTTAATTAATTGGTCTCTATCAACAGTTGTTGACAGAATTCACAAATTGAGCACAATGAACTGACTCATCTCAGTTAGGAGTGTGATGCCCTCTAGAGGAGAACTGACAAAACTCATGGATTTCAACTTCCATAAATTAAAGCGATGTTGCATTGAGATTCTTAGTTATTATTGTATATTTTCTTGGCTTCAGATTCTTTGCCTTAGTTCATTAAAAATATCCAGTATAAAGACTAGTCAATGATGATATATTCCGTTTTTTTAAACCGGTGAATATCTTTAGACATGTTGCTCGTCATTATTGTTGGCCATGACACTTGATCATTTTGATTTCCTTCATCACATCTACTGCTGTACATGTGGCATTGTTGCCTTTATTTTCCTTTCGCAGTTACCAATTATTTCAGCAGTTATCTGGTTTCCTTTGTGATATCATGAAGCAGAATAGAATCAGTTTGCATGTATGTGTTGATCACATATAAACCTGAACCTCAAGGACGTGACAGCACTTCACTCCAACCTAATTGACTTTGTGAGGTATTAAAAATTAATCTTAATAAAATTTGTCTTTTATTGGCTTCTTTCCAAACGTTAAATCACTACTTGACCCGAATCTGAATTCCCTCATCCACAATCATTCTTCTTGGTTTTCCCCATTGCCAGAGTAATGCTGCATGTAAACTGGAGGGACGGCACCTCTTTTTCTGCTGGAACTTACAACCCAACAATATGAACAGTAAATTCTCCAATTTCAAAAAAACCACCCACCTCTCTTTCCCTTGCCCTCTGCCAGTGCACACATTTCCCCAACTATCTCCATACACCCATTCACTCTGATTCTTTGTCCTCCTTCGTACATTTCCATCCCTGTCTCCCATTACCCTTTTAAACCCTCTATTTCCCTCTTCCCTTGCACCTAGATCACTTCCTCTCCTTATCTGTCATCCTTTGGTCACCTTTCCACCTGTAGTCTTTGTCACTATCTCCACCCACCTGCCAATCACTCCATCTCCACACATCCCTTATCAGGCTTAGTCCCTTTCCCACCTCTCTTTTGAATCTTTCTCTCGCCTACTCCAATCAGTGTGAAGAAGCGTCCCGACTCGAAAAGATTGAATTGGATAGCATGCAAAACCAAGCTTTTCACTTTGCCTTGGGTCATGTGACTATAATAAACTTAAACACTGCCTGTCCATTCCCTCTCCCGGGGCTGCTTGACCCACTGAGCTGCTCTAGCATGTTGTGCTGTGCTTGCTGTTAGTTCTGTTTTGAACAGTCAGCCAAAGATGGGTTTGTTTTGGGCCAATGTTTGTTATATGCCAAACTCTGGATATTTTATCTATATTTTCTTACCATATAGAAGAAAGCCATTTGGACCATCCATGCCTGGTCTCAGACAAATTCTGTCAATCCAATTCCCTTACTTATTTCCTCGTAACAATGTCTCTCATGTGCCCATCAACTCCACCTTGCTTCTCCTACAGTGGGGGTAATTTGCAGTAGCCCATTAACTTACCAACCACATATATTTTGGATAATGAAGAATAATCTTCACCCGAAACGCCACCTATTCCTTTTCTCCAGAGATGCTGCATGACACGCTGAGTTAATCCAGCATTTTCAGTCTACCTTACATATATTTGGGATGTGGGAGTAAACCAAAGCACATGGGAAACTCGAGTCACAGGGAGAATAAATGCTGGAGGACAGGATTGAAGACAGGTCACGTGTGGTGTGAGGCAGCAGTGCTACCTGCTGTGTCATTCTGACACACCGGAAAGAATACCTCTTGAAGTTTTTATTGGACAATCACAAAGCTACCAAAACTTGGGATTGAACTGGGGATCTTTAGACCTTCAGCTGCATATCACAGAGGCTGGGTGCTGCATCTTGCTGAAACATAAATAAATGTAAGGAATATTAAGTCAGCTTGTCTCTAAAGATGTCTTCCGATTCAAGTTAATAAACTTTCAATTTACAATGAAATTATTTGTAAAACTACACGTTATCGGTGTATAGTTAATCTCAGAATATATCTATATTGCAGTTTCAACATGTGGTCTCAAATGTTGAACAATTTCAGTCTAAATCATTGGCCCAGCCTTATCAAATATCAGAAGCATAGCCAACGATTTATCTCCTTTTTATAGTGTTAAAGTTCATTGGTTTCATTTGCAGGTTTTTTGGTTTTGGACTGATTACAAATCTGTAATATTTTCTACTGTTTGCGGAATGATATAAATGTAAAGCTTTGTCAATGTGTAAGTGTAGTGAAGACATTTGGGTCAAATCACTGGTACTTGTTGGTGACATGTTGTTACCCAATTTTCAGTTTGTAATGTGGCCTTATGTTTTTAGGTGTAAGTCTGATCAGGTTCAAGTGTTTATTAATGTTGTTATGCGCCACTATTATTTGTTCCTGGTAAGTACTTTATCACAATGAAAGTGTGAAATGCAAATGTTTCTCCAACAGAGAGCATGAAAGATTCGATTGATGGTTAGGGCATAAACTCAACTTATACAATGCCTTAGGTGTGACACAGCAACAAATCCTATTACAGTAGAACATAAATTATAGGCCTTCCTTGCCTTACCAGAAACCAGCCTTAAGATCAATTCCTTCAATAGTGTCTAATGTAATCTGCAGCCCTAAGGCTTTGCTATATAATGACTTAGGTTTGACTGAAATGCATGATCTAATTTTCAACCTCATTTCAATCTACCATTCAGTTATTCTCCATAATTGGTTGAGAACTGCAGAACAAAGATCCATCGTATATATAGCCATGCATTTCCCATTTGGAAGTAAAACTTCTGATAATGCCAAAAGGCACTGCTAAAATGCCTAATAAATTCTGGGATGGGAGGAGGATTGAGTAAAGGATCACCTTGGTTTCTGTGTCTGTTCTTGCCTGAAAAGAGCAGCCGATGTTAGATAGACCACATGGTGGCAATCTTGCATTATGTTGAAAAGTAGGAATAATGCAGATATTGGAAATCTGAAATGAAACATAAAATGCTAGAAATACTCAGTAGGTCATGCAACATCTATGGAAAAGTAAAGTAAATCAATGTTTCAGATCACAGGGCTGTCATCAGGATGTGATTATAATAAAAGTTGGTCGCTATGCTGATGCATTCTTTCTTCATGACTTTTAATTTAGTTTAGTTTAGAGATACAGTGCAGAAACAGTCACTTCGACCCACCGGGTCCGCGTCGACCAACAATCCCCGCACATTAAAACTATCTTACACACAGTGGGGACAATTTTTTTAACATTTACCAAACCAATTAACCTTCAAAACTTTACTTCATGGGAAGCACGTACAAACTTTGTACAGACAGCACCCATAATCAGGATCGAACCGGGTCTCTGGCGCTGCAAGCTCTGCCAGGCAGCAAGCCTACCACTGCGCCACCGTGCTGCCCAAAATTAGGCATGTTAAATGCTCTTTGTCCATAAATTGTCTTGGGAAATCACCTTACCATCCAAAATATCTATAAAATTTATAATGTCCCTTAACCATACTGTGTCCACAATGAGGTGCAATCATTCAATCCAGTAAAATAGGAAGCAATTTGGCCTATTATGACTGCACCTATGCTAGGGGACTGTCTAATTTGCTCTTAACCTGTACTTTTCCACTACAAAAGTCAAAAAAAGCTTTCTGTGAAGAAGACTAAAGCTAATGGAAATAACTTTAGGTGTTCACCATGAATAGGTACAACATTAAACACAGTACTTTGAGAATGAATGCAATAAAGGCTGTCACTGGCCTCAGTGACACAGTGGCAGAGTCACCTGGCCAGTGACACACTGGCAAGGTCAAGGTTATCGGGCCAGTGACATCCTGGCATAGATTCTATTGAATGTCTACATCCAATAGAGTCATAGTGTTTGCACCTATCATTGCACAAAACACCCTTGCCACTCATGTGGCTCCCTGGCTTGATATTCCTTTCTTTGTTTTGGGGGGGGGGGGGGGGGGGGAGACCCACTGGACTCTGGACCTCAATATCCCATAGCGGAAGGATCCTAGATTGTTGTCCTCCCCCACAGGGTCTTGGTGTTGGCGGCACCAAGTTTCTTAGCATGTACCTGTGCAGTCTGGAACAGTCTAGTGGGCAATATTCCCTGATGGACTTCTCGTTGTGCCTGGAGACCAACAAGTTAAGAGTTACAAGTTAAAGGGGTGGTCAGTTAAAGCTAACTTCTCACAGATGCTGGTAAATCTCTGAATCTTCTTTCCTGACTTCGGGCGTTGTCTGTATGTAGATTGTATGTTTATAACCACGTGAGTTTTGTCCAGGTGTTCCAGTTTCCTCCCACATTTCAAAGGCGAGCAGGTTTGTAGGTTATTTGGCTTCTGCAAAAATTGTCGCTAGTGTGTAGGATAGAAAGTGTATGGGTGATAATTGGACGATGGACCTGTTTCCATGTTGTATCTCTAAATTAAATTCAAATTAAACCAAACCAAGATTGGAGAATTGAGGACGATGGGGATCTGGTACAGAAGGCGAGATGAGGCCTGGGACACATTCACATTGAATGGCAGGGCAGGGTAGATGGGCTAACTGGACTGTTTGTGCTTCTGCTTTCCTAAGCTTTGAGAGGAAATTGATTTTTATTTATTTAAAGTAGCCTTAGTTCAAAAATTTGAACATTTTTGGACTCATCACCTTCTTTATGATTTACTCCTGGTTTATTTGCATTTTTACCTCAGTAACTCTAATATACTACTATATGGTATTATAAGTATTTCTACTTTGCAGTAATTCAAATTTGTAACAATTGAAAAAAGAGAATCCCACCATATACAGCTTTCCAGATAATATATGCATGATTTTTATGGTTTACACTTTATGATGATATTGTAAAAATACATTCACACATTTCCTTTCTGTAGTAAAATCACAATTATAAAACAAAGTGCAGCATAATCATATATTGTTATTTAGAGAATGCTGGGCTTCTAGCATTTTTAGCACAGCACAAATATACTTGGAATGATTGTTTTAGTGACAATGGGGCCATTAAAGAGAAAAATTGTGTGCTGCAGTAGTTTTGGGGAAATTTAACATTCCTGGAATTTAATATTCATTATCTAGGAGAATGCAGCGTCCTGGCCTGAGGTGGAAAGGGTTGAGTCCCACAGCTTTCTGTAATTTAAACTCATTGACTGGCTTGGAAGATTAAGTGTCTTGCTATGACAGAACCACTAATCAAATGAAGGTTAAGCAATTGTACAATTGCAGCTCCAATTGAGTGCTTGTAGACTGGCTGTAGCATCAATGAAAATGTATTTCGATCTGGTGTACTTGTCAGAGCAAATGAAAGAAAGGCATGTTACAGCAAATGTCTTCCTGATGAAAATCAAAGAAAATTAGGATAGAAATAAGTATAAACCGACACTTGAAAAAAGATTGTATCACTGCAAACTGAATAATACACCGATCAGCCAAAACATTGCGACCTGATCAGCTAAAACATTATGACCACCTGCCTAATATGCTGTTAGTCCTCCGTGTGCAGCCCCATACACAGCAGGGTGCGATGCACTGTGTATTGTAACACATTCCTCCCGTGACCACCATTAAAATTTTCTGTGACTTGTGTCACAGTAGACCTTTTGTCGGTTCAGACCAGATGGGATAGCCTTCGTTGCCCTCACGCATCGATGAGCCTTGGGAGCCCAACGTCCTGTCGCCGGCTTGTAGTTTGTCCCTCCTCGGACCACTGTCAGTAGGTACTCGCCACTGCTGACCGGGAGCACCCCACAAGCCTTGCCGTTTCAGAGATGCTCTGACCCAGTTGTCTGGCATAACAATTTGGCCCTTGTCAAAGTTGCTCAGGTCTTTACTCCTGCCCATTTCTCCTGCATCCAACACATCAACTTCAAGAACTGACTGTTCACTTGCTGCCTAATATATTCCACCCCTTGACAGGTGACATTGTAACAAGATAATCAATGTTATTCACTTCACCTGTCAGTGGTCATAATGTTTTGGCTGATGGATATTATTCAAGATTAATATATAGTTGTGAAATATTTTTTATTTATTTGTTTTTTACCCTAGTCCCGACCCTGCCTCTGTGTCATTGGCCCAGTGGCTTTGAACCTGTGTCACTGTGTCACTGGTAATGTTGACCCTGGCCCAGTGTCACTGGCCCAATGGCCCTGCCACTGTGTCATTCGCTTGGTGACCCTGACCCTGTCACTGTCCAGCTGTCCAGAGACCCTGACCCTGCCAGTGTATCACTGGCCTGATGACCTTGACCCTGCTATTATGTCACTGGCCCAGTGGCCCTGGCCTTGCCAGGGTATCACTGGCCCGATGACCTTGACCCTGCCACCATGTCGCTGGCTCAGTGATCCTGCCAGTGTGTCACTGGCCAGGCGACTCTGCCACTGTGTCACTGTCTCACTGAGGCCAGTGACAGCCTTTATGTCTATCCCTATTCTTGCATATATTACTAGATGCTGCTATATTTTCTTCAAAAGAAAACAGAGAATGTGTTCTCTGCATGGCTCGAGTACTGTGTGTATTTTGAGGGGTTTTTCAAATATTTCCAAAAGCTGTTCTTTAAAATCACATTGAGGTTTGGTAGATTATTTGATTTGGCTCTGGTTTAAACCATGACCTATGGTTCAGCTACTGGAGATCTGGGGTGGTGGTAGTGGTGGAGGCAGATACGATAGGGGCATTTAACAGGCTTTTAGAAAGGCACAATGGATCTGCAGGAAACGGATGGATATAGACCATGAGCAGACAGAGGACATTAGTGTAACTCGGCATCATGTTCGGCGTTGACTTTGTGAGCCGAAGGGTGTCTTGTGCTGTATTGTTCTATGTACTCAATTATACATAGGGGATTGTGAAAATTTGAATTATGTTTTGGCAAAAAGTTTATTTCTCGTGAATATTTGAATAAGGAGGGCCAAAATGGGTGACATCTTTCAGATGTGTAGAGGGTAGATAGGGAAATAACTGCAAAGAATGGTACAAGGATGAGAAAAGATCCTCGAGGTCTAGATAGTTAGTTCACCTTGGCTTCATTGTATCTTTTTTCCATTAATTCTTTTAGCTGTCTAATCTAATTGATAAAGCAGAAATATTGATGTGGTACTTTAAGCGACATAATTGAACCAATAATCAAGAAGGGTCTTGACCCGAAACGTCACCTATTCCTTCTCTCCAGAGATGCTGCCTGTCCCGTTGAGTTACTCCAGCATTTTATGTCCATCATCAATGTTTGGATAGTTGTGTAAAAATAAAAAACTTTTGAGCCAACCAAAGGCATTTTCTTTTTGTCATTATTTTAATCTATTGTCTTCGGAGAAAATTTCTAATCAAATCTTATTTAAAAGTTGATCATTTAAAGTGCATTTCCTATTGATCCTTATTTCCAATGAGAATACCTTAACCTGTGGCATGTTAAAACACAGATCATTTGATGAATGACCCACATCCTCAGCTGCCTCGTTCCTGTACCAAATGCCCCAATGCCAGTAACTTGATGGAAAATCTGTCCTGTAAATGCTTTCAATTGTATCCAATGATCTCATGTTTTGCGAGTCCTTGAGGTAGAAGTTTGTCTTCGGTTGATTGCACCAAATGCACATATACATTAGTGACTGTGCAGTGTACTCCGCTTCTGAAATCCAATTCCACTAAAGTAATAAAATTGAATTGTAGAAATGGAGTATTGCATGTAACTGCCTCTATATTATGTGTTTAGCACAAGTGACTGAGAGAAAATTCCTATCTAACTTTATGCCTTAATACCAGAAATCATTCTCGACAGTAATTTATAAAATGTTCCTGAAGAAAGAAGCTCCTCAGCGTGTTCAAATCAGTGCATAATAATTCAAAATTGGTTTTAAAATGAACTTTACAAAGCTGTCAGAATTTGTTTCGATTTGTAGTTCAATGTGCCTGCGATTACTGATAAACCAGCTGCAGTTGTAATTATTCCACCTAAAGAAAACGGTACTACAATTAACAGGAAATGTTACCAGTTCTAAATGTGCTAATTGTCTGTGATGCCCGACTGAGGATTCTCCAAGTAAACACTGCATATCTGGGAATTGGTTTTCATAGGGTTGCTCTGACACTATAATTTTTTCCAATTGCTTTTATTCCTTAAGATTGACTTTGTAAATTGTAGGTCACTCATTTTCCAATTGTCTACTTCAATCTGACTGAAGCATTGATCTGAACTATCGATACAAGTGCAAGTTGTATGCAAGTTAAGATGTTGTCTGTGTCATCAATTAGGCCCCTGGTTTACCATTGACTTTCCCAGACCATAGGTGGATTGATGATGACACAAATACAGATCAAATGACCCAGGAGATGAAGAGTCCAATTAATGGTACATGTGGCTGCACAAATCTTTATGGCAAGAGCAAACACTCCTTTGCCTGGACATTCTGTTCAATTGTGCATCTTTGATAAGTGTAATGCATCTGAACTCAGCCCAACCAATACAAATATAAAGAAATTTCAGGCACAACCAGTGCCAAATAACAGCCAGATTTCTGTAAGTTCAGGTCTAATTTAAAAATACAATGTGCCAGAGGGACGGCTGGTGGCATAGCGGTAGAGATCCAGGTTCGATCCTGACCACAGGTGCTGCCTGGATGGAGTTTGTACGTTTTCTCCGTGATCTGCAAGGATTTTCTCTGGGTGCTCCCGTACAGATTTGTAGGTTAATTGGCTTTGGTAAAATTGTAAATTGTTCCTAGTGTGTGTAGGATAGTGTTTGTGTGCGGGGATCGCTGGTCGGTGCTGAGGGCCGAAGACTAAAACTAAGAAGCCTATCTCGCTCACTAAACACACCACATCCCTAGATAATTTATTTTTGATTCTTTCTGTTACATGCACCTGCTTGCAAGCATTTGTAGAGGATTTATTTTAGTTTTTAGGCTCAGAGACACTAACAGGTACCTCATGAAAGTACTTTTGCTTTTAATGTATTCGGAAACATATCAATTGAATCAAGAAATGATTCGGTAAAAGATGTGATGTTTTTTTCAATGATTTTAAATTTCAGTTACAGGCGTTAGATTAGACACTGATTAAATATGCTTAATTAAAAAATGCTGGATATACTCAGCAAATCAGGTAGCTTATACGGAGAGTGAAAAATCATGCTAACATTTTGGGCTGATTGGCTAATAGAAGAGAAAATTGTGGCTTAGAAATTGGATCAATTTATGCTCATTTTTGATGGCACATTTGGGTTAGTTTAGGTGCTGCCAATGATCACTTCCTGGTAAAAATCACAGCCAAGAGGAAAATGGCCCAGGCATTACCACGCACAATTCCTCTGAGCATGTGTTTACATGGTGTTGGTCACACCTCTAATGATCTCACAAGTCAAGCACTACACATTTCTTTCATTTCTGGCATTCAATAGAGCTGTTGGGTGCAACCTATGACCTCTGTCGAACACTCACGAATTAACTGGCAACACTTTGTGTTGAGATCAGCAATGAGATATTAATGACATTAATATCTCGCACACATCTCCTGGTCTCATTTTTCAATCCTGGGGACAATGGAAACCTCATTGCTGTTGCTCCATCACCGTTCTCAGTCTTCTATACAATTCAAGTTAGAACTACATGTTGGAATGTCTGGTTCTCTTCATCGTCCAAGATCTTACATTGGTATGGAGCAACTCTCAGCATGAGATTCGATCGCAGCTGATGTTCATATGAGAGGTTTTCCAGACATAGAAATTGCCATGACTACCTTCCCTACTATTTTCTTTCTTCTGCATGAGAGTAGTTTACATAGTTAATGTTGGGTTAATAATGGGGAGACTTTCTTTAAGATCTGATGCCCTTTCCATTGTTCAGCACAACGAGAACACATTGGGATGGGAGGCTTTTCATACAGTTCCTGATGGGAACTGCACTGGCCCTGTTTTGGTGCATGAATTTGTGTGTAAACTGTCTGAGTTCCAGGTCTAATTGCCAATTTCATTCATTTTGGTGCATTTCCAATTATACCTTTGTGTTCACACTAAACATGTTTAGCACCTAAAATTGGTGAAATCCAGTCACAGAAATTAGTCACAGAGTCATGCAGCATGGAAACGGCCCCTTAGGCCTAACTCTTTCATGCCAACCAGGAAGCCCCATCTAAAATAGTCCCATTTATCTGCAATTTGCCCATATTCCTCTAAACTTTTCCTATTCATGTACCTGTCCAATTGTCTTTTAAATGTTGTAATAGTACCTGGCTCAATTAATTCCTCTTGTAGCTTATTCCATATACTCACATCAATGCTCTTTAGTTCCTTTGATTCCCTTACTCTAGGGAAAAGCCTCCAGGCATTTACCCTATCTATTCCCTGCATGATTTATATCTATATACTAATACTCTCGTTTGTTTGTTTATTTGTGATGGAGCTACAGCCAAAACGGTACACGATAGCGTGACAATTTTAGGCCCACCTTACTCACCATTGTCGCTTTAATGGCAAAGCAAGTAGTTTTATTGAAATCAGTGTTATATTTTTAAAGTTATTCACATTTTAAAGTTTCAATCTATCTCCTAGGGAAGGGGAGGGAGGTGGGGGGCAGGGAAGGAGGGGTGGAGGAGGGTGGATATGGGGGGTTGAGGGGGAAGTGGGGAGGGGGAGGGGGAGGGAATGGAGGGGGGTAGGAGAGGGTGCTGCACCAATGCAGGAGAGGCTTGGGCCCAACGGGTCCACTTGGTCTAGTACCTCTATAAGATCATCCTTCAACCTCCTGCACTCGAAAG
Source organism: Rhinoraja longicauda (assembly GCF_053455715.1). NCBI lineage: Eukaryota > Metazoa > Chordata > Chondrichthyes > Rajiformes > Arhynchobatidae > Rhinoraja > Rhinoraja longicauda. The sequence continues at coordinate 24,543,219 of NC_135970.1, read as the reverse complement.
AATAAAATCCGAGCCTGTGCATCCTTTCCCAATAGCTTAGGCTCTTGAGTCATGGCAACAACTTTGTAAATTTTCTGTGCACCTTTCCAGCTGAACAACATCTTTCCTCTTGCAGGGTGACCAAAACTGAACATTATACTCCAAGTACAGTTTCACCAGTACTTGAACAATTGTAGCGTAACTTCATACTTCTATTCTCAATTCTGTACCTCATGAAGGCCAGCAAGCCATAAACCTTCATCACCATCTTACCTTGTGATGTCACTTTCAGGGAACTATGTGCTTGTACTACAACATTCACCATTTAATAGAATGATTACATGAGCTTAGACAAAAGGGAATCAAGTAAGGTAACGTAAGTGTTTAATGTGTAATCTGTATGAAAAGTACTCCTAATACTGCAAATACTTCAATAAACATTATGGAATTGCATGTCCTTTTCTCATATCAAGTGCTGAGCTTTCAGCTTTATGTACCTTGCATTAATCTTAAAAATCATTGGTGGATTGGAGATCATGTCATCTATATCCTGTTAATTTAAAGAACATTTGCATTGAAAAGCAAACTTGGTCGGAGGGCTAAAGACACCAAATAGTAGTTACAGCACCTAAAACTCTGCCTCTGAAATGCATTCTGTGTCAGTAGTGGTGTTGAACAATGGAAATATTTTCTTCCTTGATTCTTGAGTAAACTATATCGTTGCAAATATGGGGAGGAATTTGACTATGGTTAATTGTATTGCTTTTAAACATTTAAGTTACAGTTGTAGCATTTATGAGGATCATTGAATTACTTTCCTTGGTAAATGTGTTAATATTTGAAATAATAAGATAGCCTCTAATTTCGGCATTCAGAGATTATCATGTCTAACTTAATTCCAATGTGGTTGATTTATATATTTTTTTGACATTTTTTACTAATTTATGGGATCTGGCTTTTAATGCCTATCCCAAACTATTTTTGAGAAGGCAGTGATGGACTGCCTTCTTGTGCTCCCACCGGGATTTTAAACATAGTGTCTAAGATTTAGATGGAATAATAATGAAGATACATCAATTATTTCCAAGTCAGAATACTAGGACTTCAAGATGAACTTGCAGACGGTGGTGTTCTGCTTCAATTGCTGTCCTCGCTGCATTTGGCTATAGAGGACCCAGGTTTGGTAATACCCTAGACCAGTAACTGTGGTGTATTATGTAGGGGCTGATGCACTCTGCAGTCACTGTTCACTGATGTTGGAGGGAACCAATGCTTAGGGTGGTGGATGTTTTGTCCTTGATGGTGTCAACTTCTTGAGTTTTGTTGGAGTTGTATTCAGTCAAGCCCTGATTTGAGCTTTGTAAGTGGTGGAAAGGCTTTGGACTGTCAGGTGGTGAGCTACTCACAAAGATAGATGCAAAATGTTGGAGTAATTCAGTAAACCAGGCAGCATCTCTTGAATGAGAAAAAGAAGATGTGATGTTTCGGGTCGTGACTCCTCTTCGGACTGAGAATGAAGGGAGAGAGAAACTAGAGGTATGAAAAGGTACAGAACAAATCAGAGCAGGCACCGATAGTCAAACAGCCCACAATGGTCCATTGTTGGCTGCGGAGGATGTGACAAGGGGATAAAAACAGTAAAGCTAGCAGGACGTCTAGGCTGTGGGAGTATCAGTAACTTCCTGAGATGCTCACCACAGATTAAATTATAGTAGCTTTATTCACAAAATGCTGGAGTAACTCAGCAGGTCAGGCAGCATCTCGGGAGAGAAGGAATGGGTGACGTTTCGGGTCGAACCGAAACGTCACCCATTCCTTCTCTCTCGAGATGCTGCCTGACCTGCTGAGTTACTCCAGCATTTTGTGAATAAATCGATTTGTACCAGCATCTGCAGTTATTTTCGTAAAGTATAGTAGCTTCTTGCCTGCTCTTGTAGTCATAGTTTAACAAGACTGGCCCAGTAGGTTAGGGAAGTCACTGATGTTAATCTAATTCAATGGAAAGGGTTAATGGTTAGACTCTTTGGCTAGCAATAGCATTTGTGTGTTGTGATAGTTACTTGTCACTTATTAGCTGAGTTCTGTAACAAGAAGAGATTATTAGCAGGAAAAAGGAAAAGATTCAAGGACATACTCAAAGCCTTTTGGAAGAAATGCAACATCTTCACTGACTCCTGGTAATCTCTGGGCATTGACCCCTCAAAGTGGAGAAGAAGCATTCAGGATTACATTGAGAATCTCAAGGTCATCTGGAGCACACAGAAACCCTGCATAAGTGATGGAAGGAATGCACCATCCCAGAAGCTACCCTTCCCGCCCCATCAGTAACTTCCTGCCTGATCCGTGGAAGAGTCTTCACTTCCCACATTGGGTTCATTGGCAACTTTAGAAATGTGAAACCAGAATAAAGTAAGCTATGCTTCATCCTGTGAGGCAGCCTGAGAACGAGCTGGAGACCCTTATCTGAATGCTGTCAAGCTCCAGCCCCATAAACACATGGACAATTTCACATCCTGTGTTTCCAAATGGGATTGAAAAGAGTACAATTGAACATTCCCACTTCCAACCCATTGACAAGCTGCAGATTGTAATTAGGCTTCAGGGAAATCATTAATCAAAATCTTTCATTTGTCCTTAATGAGATTTGCATTTGTTCAATACTGTACGAGAGATCAAACAATCGGCATTTGGGTGTTGTTAAATGAAACTGTTTTACAATAATCAATGTTACAATTAGTTGTTACTTCATTATAGTAGCGAGACTAATAATGGTGTGCAAAATGCTTGACAATCTAATCTTTGACTCTCATTCATACTGATGAAAATCCAACTGAATCAAACAATAGTGCATTTTAATACGTCATACAGATATATATTGGAAATTTATCATGGGTATCCATGCCATATTAATCATATCATGAATGAATTGACTTAAACTGATATACGTGTGTCATTACAGAGCTCCACTCAGTGTGTAAATCTTACTCAATGGATATAGACAGGCATTTACATAAAAAAGCTCAACTGGTCATTGAGCAATGTCATGTTGAACTCATGTTGCAAATATTACTTTTGTGCAACCTCCAATGGTGTAATCTCTTCACTGATATACCATCCTTTCTTTAACCAAAGTTAAATCTAATACAGAGAAAATAATTATTGGGATGAATCTCTTGAAATCAAAATTTATCAGCTAAAAATGAAGAAATAAAATTATTTTAAATCACTATTAAATAACTGAAACCTTTATACAAAACATGAATCGTTAAAAATGTAACTTACCATACTTTTACTGTTTCCCCCCCTGCCCTACAATCCCCATTTGGATTAATGTGTACTGATCCTGACTCAGGTCCATTTGGTGGAAAATATGAGTACACACTCCCAGCATGAATGCTTGGAATCTCAGTTAGATCCAGCTCCCAGATGAGTCCAGAGGTTGATAGAGCCCAAAAACTGCTTTGGAGAGCTTGTGTGTGTGGCTTAACTGGCTATGAAAGCCTTTGCAATGGTTGCTACTTCAGGGCCTAACAAGAAATCTACAGCTCATGTTCCAAGCCAAAGGAAAGAATGCGATGGATGAATTTCTTTCTCGCACCGGTTCCAAGACCGTTGTGGGGGCAGTTGTAAAACTTACACGTGCAGTGATGTCAAGATATGAATATTTTGATCTACAAAGGTTGTTAATTGATTGAAATTATTATCATTATTGGTTGAAATGTGACATGCATCTCTGCCTTGGTTTGAGGTTTAATCATCCTATGTGTTCCCAGTTAATGCATTGCAAGTGAAAGGTGAATTAGAAATTAGTAGCCTTCTCAAATGTAAGAAGGAACAGCCAAATTTGTGGACAGAAATTTAAATACAATTAAAAAGGAAAGTATGAGGAACTTATTTTACATTTCATTTGAAAGCTATGCGAATTAACACTTGGGATGAAGTACATACCTTTGTTTATTTGGGAATAATTAAGTGTATGCTTAAAGTTAAAGCCATTTAAAGTTCTTAACTACTACATTCCACTTTGAAAACTAGTGATAGTAAATGTGTTTTCATACACAATGAAGTGACAACCACAGCAGATTTGAGTCATTGCAAAGACATCTACTTGCAATAGAGGTGGATATTAGAATTGGAAATAAATTGTTTTAGAACTCAAATTGGAAATATATCATCCAAATGTAAGTACTTCACTCTGAAAGATGTACTGTATGACTCTCACCAGTAAAGGGTTTGTCAATATCAACTGCTTGCTTGGATGTAAAATTGGAAATGTGGATCAGCCAGTCATCATATATGCTGCCTATTGTTTATTTTCATGGAAATCAATAGAAATAAACATCTGGCGGTTTCAAAAATGGACAGCTGATTGTACCAAGCAGTATTCAGTTTCTCCTTTTGTTTTGTTAAAAACTGTTTCTTGTGGAGGAATATTTTTTAAAGATGTCAAAAATACTACAGTCGGATGAAATGGTAGAAATGTGCCTTGTGATGGTATTCATTCATTTTTAAGGAAGACTATTTAAAATTACATATTTTCTCCTCCTTGAGTCACTTCCAGACTTTGGTTCATCTCCAAAGGTTGCTATCAAATAGTTTAATGTTCAACAATATTTTATAAATCTACACACAACGTAATAAGAAGGGTCTCGACCCAAAACTTCACCTATTACTTCTCTCCAGAGATGCTGCTTGTCCCGCTGAGTTACTCCAGCATTTTGTGTCTATCTTCGGTTTAAACTAGCATCTGCAGTTTCTTCCTACACAGAATGCATAAAAATCTCATTTTATGCTTGAGTAAAACTGCTACTTTGCAGGTGTTAGGCTGAGTAGCGGTTAGAACAATAGCTGTATACGCCACATGATCGATGTATTCAAATATTCACATTAGAGTGCATATTACTTTTGGATGAGTTTAACAATCCACTTACAAATGAAATTATAGCCACTTCATGGAAAGAAGCTACTGCACTCATATATGTCTGATTTATTTTGGATGTGGCTTTAAATTCCTTTTGCATAACATAACAAATATATTATCACAAGTCTTCAGATTAAAATATAATGGTACATAAAGGCTTTAGCAAACAGATGAACCAACAAAGATTTTTTTTCCAGAAGTTACAGAAAGGAGTGTTTACTTTTTTTCAAAGTCAAGTCATATTTACAAGTTTTGCTTCGTCATATTTCACTTCAAGTCATATTTACAAGTTTTGCTTTCCATATACTGCCCATGAGGCTCTTTGATAGAGCAATTGGCTGAGACCAACTGTCTTCTATATTCCTCATCATCCTGTACTTTATTCTTATTACATATGTATCCACTTAAAAAAAAAAGATTTATTTGGCAATTCAAGTCCATTCTCTCAAAGCACTCGGCCACATAATTTTCTATTCATTACAGTTCTTTACACATATGGTGCTACAGCGTATATTTGTTAACTTAAAACATCTTTACACACTATGAACAATACAGATTGTTCTATTAGAATTTCAAATTAACTTTAATCATCAAGCATTTTAAATTGAGAGAATAAATAAGATGTCAAAATAATTAAACCCAGGAATGTTTTTTTTTATGGGGTTCCAAATCATAACCTTCTCACTGGACCTTAAAACTATAACCCTAAATTACTTTGCCTTTCTACTACGATAATCAGCTGAAGATTCACAACGTAGCTCTTGTCCCTGAGGAAAACCTGATATTTTCAGCTCAATGCAACTGGAAAAAGGGCAATGTAATTGAAACAACTTGTATCTTATTGAAACGGATGTTTTGAGTCCGAATTTGTGAATGCCTAGTCAAATGAATTTGTTTATCTAAATGTATTTTGTGTTTGTATAAAATGAGTTCTCAGACCTAACTATTAAATTGTAGAACTCTGAAGTATTTGGCTTGGTTTATGCCTTTCCCAAGATCAGGACCTCATTGATCCTCATTCAATTTTAGTTTCAATTGATTAGTGTGCCACCACAATAATTAGTGTGAAGAAGCTAACAGCATGCGTGCAACATATTAATTAATCAAATATTGGATGTTTCAGTGTGGTCTATAGAAATCAAAGAATCATTGGGGGGGTTCTTAATCCATACATTGAAACAGATCACTTCTGTGTATTTTTAAAATGCAAGTGTAGCCTGCGGGAACCATATTCAAAATGTTTGTATGCTACGCCTTCTGTTTTACATACCAATTAATGGTCAGAGACTCGGAATGAACGGAGCGTTATTTAATTGTCTAAAATTCCTGAAAAGATTAAATCTCAGCATAATTTTCAACATTGTAAATACCTATAGCTCACACTGCAATATCTCTTAATAAACAGTAACTAATGGCGTGACCAATTGAATGGCATGGTGGGATGCCAATGCAAATCACTTTAATGAATAATAAGTATGGGAAAGCCTTGAATGCAATCCTCCAAATAAGATAGAGGGAGAAAACTGAGGCTCCATTGAGTCTGCCTCTCTATTGTCTGAAGAAGAGTCCCAATGCGAAACATCACCTCCACTATAGTGGTGCTACCTGACCTGCTGAGTTACTCCAGCACTTTGTGTCCTTATATCTAAACCAGCATCTGCAGTTCCCTGTTTCTACCCTTCTCTATTGTATGTCTTTTACTGACAAATCACACTAGTGAAGTAGAAACTGTTGTTCTGTATTTACATAAGTGAAAGCGAAAAATTACAACACTTTGTAAACTGCAGCCATTGGTATTTTTAAGATTATCATGGATACATTTTAAAATCATGGATTAAACTGGATTTGGGAACATGTGAAAATGATGAGATCAGAAAGTAAGAAGCTTTTATCAGAATTTAATGGGAGCAAAATTGACAGAAAAATTATATTTTAATCAGTAGATTAAAAATATTCACGATGTCTTTTAGAAGCAAGCCCATTAGTATCTAACTTGCAGTTTAATCATTTGATTTATAGATTGACAGACAGATTCTACTGCAAATTGCATATGAACTTTTGCAGGTCATTTAAGCAGAGTGTGGTGAAGCAATATTAAGAGTTAGTATGAAAAGCAGAAACAGTTGTTCTCACCAGATTTCCATAATCCTACTACAAGATTAGAAGAAAATGAAAACCAGAACTTGCCATCAATGAAATATTTTTTTTCAAAAGTTATATAATTGAAACTTGCAGTCATTCCTATTATTAGTCAAACAAATGGCTTTTTGTAGAGATATTTATCTGTGATCAGTGAAAAATATACTGCCGCATGAGAAAAAGGGCACATGCCAAATCTTATTGCAATGTATAATTGGCCTCCTCATTTGGCTTCCTCACAGTATGGAGGCTGTAATGGTGTAAGAATTACTTTTCCAACAGTAAGACTACACATAGACAATCAAAGTTTTTTTTTTGATAATCGCTGACTCAAAACCATCACTGTGTGACACTTGAATGTTTGAGTGATTTCAATGTGTGAAGAAATAGAAAGGTTCATGATATACGTTTCCACTTTGCTGTTCAAATCTTTATCTTCACCTGGGGTTAGAGCATTTCTTGTTGGCTGAGCGTAGAAGAACTTGCACTTATATCATGAAATGTCCCATGGAGTTTCTTAGAAGTGATTATCAAATAGAATTTGACACTGAATCATGTAAGGGCAGACCAAAAGAGGAAAATTTTGAAGGCACTCTTTAAAGAATAGAGTAATTGATTCACACAGTTTAAGGTATGAATCTTTTTTAATGGAGTGAAGGAAGCTGGATACATGCAGAGTTTTGTGGAACTGAAGGAGTCACTGAGAAGCAATATCAGAGCGAGTTTGGAAACCAAGGAAGGTCATTTTAACTTAGAAGTCTTGCCATGTTAAGAGTTAATATAAGTTGGTAAGCGTTTCTCCTCTTGAGAGATGAGCATGATAGATGCACAGGGCTTGGTATGTTAAAAAATGGGCAGCAGAGCTTTGAATGAGCCCAACATTTGTAAGATTGAAATTGGTAGGTCAGCCAAACGAATGTTGACATGGTTTAGTACAGAGATAGTAAGGGGTGAATGAAGATAAAATGAGCTGAGGCAGGAGCAGACATAAACAAGGATAAGGAGGGTTAAATGGATGAACGATGATGGAATTGATGTATGGTGAGTAACTTTGACCCGGGATCAAATATAATGTCAAAATGACAAATATTCTAGTTCAACCCCAGGGAATAGGATCAAGTCAATGACTAGGATGGACTTTATGGTGTGGCTTTATTAATCTGATAGAGGTGAGCATATCTGTGGTTTATTTTATTTTCAGATAATATATGGTGAAATTGTTTCATCTGAGCACGCTTGCTTCATTGATGATAAGATGTATTGCAGAATACGCTTATTGCACATGATGATGTCTACATGGTTTATGAAGGACTGAAAATATGTTCGGGTGACCATGAATTTAGAAGAAATGGTGTAATCTAAAAAATGGCTCTATGCATTTGCATCATAAAATAAGCCATGAAAGGCAATTGTGTGTACTAGCTAACATCTTATTTTTCATTTTGAATAGTTTTTTAAACACGGTCGGAGTGCATTGTCTATATACGCATGACGAATGAATGAAAGACAAAGTAACAGCAAATACGAAGAAAGTATTATTGCACTGATGCCAGGCAGCAGGCAGGCAATTGCTTCATTTTGTGTTCATGCAATAATCTGTGTTTGTAGCAGGATTGTTGATCTTACAAAATCCACAGAAGATGAATGACGGGGCCGTAAGCCTTATAGGATTCTACAGTCCAAAATACTTGACAACACCATACGTTATTTATACTTTTTTTGTACTGGTTACAAAACTTCATACATTGTGAACAGCAGATTGTGAATAAATTGAGATGTTCGATTGCTCACTGGGTGAATCATGAACATAGTTATTATCTGTTACGGAATCTGCCACCAGTTTTTTCCCTCTTATCTTTTCACCATCTGAGAGAATTAACTTTATGGCCAGAATTATTGGAATAAAGTTTTGAACCGAATATACATTTGAATTGTAGAAAACTTGCATAAAAATACACAGCATGAGATTTTATGAAGAGTAATGGATATCTGGGAGTATTATTAATTGATACTGGTTATGTGTCAAACCTTAAAAGCAAAGCTTGAATGATTTAATATTTTTCCAAGCATGAAGAAAAGATTATCATTTTAGAATGGCTTCCAGATATGATATCTATTTTAGTAATCCCCACAGATTGTTTTATATACCTGACGGTATCCGTATTGTAGGAATAATGACTGGCAGAATGTCAGAAGTTTTATCTAAAAACAATCAATACAGGTCAATATTAGACAATAGACAATAGACAATAGGTGCAGGAGTAGGCCATTCAGCCCTTCGAGCCAGCACCGTCATTCAATGCGATCATGGCTGATCACTCTCAATCAGTACCCCGTTCCTGCCTTCTCCCCATACCCCCTCACTCCGCTATCTTTAAGAGCTCTATCCAGCTCTTTCTTGAAAGCATCCAACGAACTGGCCTCCACTGCCTTCTGAGGCAGAGAATTCCACACCTTCACCACTCTCTGACTGAAAAAGTTCTTCCTCATCTCTGTTCTAAATGGCCTACCCCTTATTCTTAAACTGTGGCCCCTTGTTCTGGACTCCCCCAACATTGGGAACATGTTTCCTGCCTCTAATGTGTCCAATCCCCTAATTATCTTATATGTTTCAATAAGATCCCCCCTCATCCTTCTAAATTCCAGTGTATACAAGCCTATTATTATTACATATACAAAGGATTCAACTTGTTTCCATCCCTTTCCAACTTACAATTTAATTTAATTTTCCTTTGGACTAATTTGGAAAAAATAATAAGAATCCCCAAAGGGGAAAAATAAAGCTTTGCATTCTTTGTTGATGTTGCGAGGGCATTTTCCAAAGGAAAAATTAAAATATTTAATAACATGTGATACAATGTGTTACTCTCAAGAAAACGTGAATTAATTTAGCATCTTCCATGACCTCTGGGCACAAAACAAATCATGTTCTTTATGCATACATATATTAAGCCTCTAATAAGATACTTGAAATTAGGCAGAATTCAGATTTTGTGTCCTGTTCAATTCTAATTGAGTGAAATTTAATTTTACCTGTACTCTTTACTCAAGTCATTTTATAATTAAGGGTTATTTGATTCATCAGTGGGGAATGTTTGGCTGCTGTGGAGGAAAAGCACTGTAAGGTGGAGAGCCATCTATCTTTTCTATCATTCCTTCTTGAAGGAAATGCAATTTATTCTTGATCTAGGATCTTGCATCTGGCTAGTAGACGACTTTTATGTTGCTATCCAAGAGCCCTAATGACCGCTTTAGTTTTATCTTCTGAGTTAAAAGTATAACATAATCTTGGAATATTTCTGGCCTCAAAGGATGATCAGCAAAATAAAAACACAATCTTGACACAATCATGAAAACCTGATGAGTCAACCAAGGATATTTTTCAATGGTCCCCAGAACAAGATCTGCACATCCCATTTTATGGCCTGTAATAATAATAATAATAATAATGCATTACATTTATATAGACTGTTTAAATTAGAATGAAATGTTATTTATTAATTGGGCAGAATTCTATTTTTACACATTTGATGGATAAGTAGATGGAAAGGTCAGCATATACGTCTGAAATGCTAGCTAATCCTCAAAGTAGCACAAAGCATAATTTTATAAGCAGCCCATCTAATTTTAACTAACACATTAAAGGAAGACAGAGAGTAAAACAGACATCCAATTCAAAGCTGATAAAAGCCCAAAAAACTCTGCTTAAATTGTTTTTAGTTAAATCTGAAAAAAATCTAAAAAGTGCTGGAACTTTCATGCTGGGATCTGTGGAAAGAGAAATAGTTAATGTGTTGTGATTCAAATCCTTTCCATTTGTACACGATGGGTTAAGTTAAATTCAATATTTCAGCTGTTGATGATTGGGTTTAGGATGCAGTAATAATGTTTCAATTAAATATGTGTACACCTACATGCAGCATAACACCGTCTTTATGCAAAATTCGTATTTTTGACCATTAGATTTTACCAGCAAACACACAAGAGCAGCCCAGTGGCACTGCTGCCTCACAGCATCAGAGAGCTGGGGTTCAATGCTGACCTCAGGTGCTGTCTGTGTGGAGTTTGCACATTCTCTCTGTGACCACGTGGGCTTCCTCCAGGTGCTCATGTTTCCTCCCACATCCCAAAAACATGTGGTTTGTACCTTAATTGGCTCCTGTAATTTGGCCCTAGTGTGCAGGGAGTGGACACGAAAGTGGGATATAAAACTAGTGAGGATCAATGGTTGACATGGACTCAATGTGCTGAAGGGCCTGTTTCCATACTGTATCTAAGCTAAACAACAGTCATTTTGAAAGGATGAATGAGTATTTATTTTTTATCTGGAGAGTTTTTACTCTTGAATGTCAATACTGGTTTATTGTATTGTGTGCAGCGTTACACTACATTAAGGCAAATTTACCAATTTGCTTTCCTCCTGCAATGAATATATGAAGAGTTATTTTTTTAAATACAATGGAAAAAATCAGTCCGATTACTGAGCAAGGATGAAATATTGCATGGATTTATGTATGATGATTAGGTTTAGCAGGAAATAATAATATTCCAATTGCACGTGTGTGCAGGGAGTGGTATTGTGGTGCAGCAAATAGTACTACCTCACAGTTTCAGCAAGTAAGATTCAATCCTGACCTCTGCCATCTTGTGTGGAATTTGCATGGGTTTCCCCGAGGTGCTCCATCGTCTCCCACATCCCACATACTGACTGGCTGGTGGGTGAATTGGCTCTTGTAAATTGTCCCTGGTATGAAAAACAAAATTGGAGAATCGGGAAAGAATTCAGGGGCATGTGAGAGAGAATAAGTTACAAGGAAATAAGTGGTTGAATGGGATTGGGATTGACAGGCTCACTCTGAGAGCTGAATATAAAATTGATGGGCTGAATGGAATTATATGTCATAAGAAACATGAGAAATCCAATTGCCTTTGCTGAGATTCTTTGAGTTAACTTTCGAATCATGAGCAGGCGATAAAGTCTTGAAAAGTTTTATCTGCATCCTTTGGTTATCACTTGTAATTTTTGGATAACTTCTGATTTTATATGTTTGCCTGAGTTTATGTGCTGCAGCTGCAAGCAGGATTTTCATTGTAACTGTACCTCACTGTACCAGTGCATATGACAATAAGCTTGACCTGATCTAACTTAAACAGTATTTTGGAGACAAGTTCAACGTCTTTGTGATTTGATTTAGGAATCAAATAATTATCTGTTTCAGGATTTGAAATTCTGCTTTTGCATCTGTAACAGTTTAACATGTCTTCATTTGAAAAGCACCACCAATGCAACTCGGCAGAATCCTTGAAATTTCATTGCAAAGATAAGTGAGGCAATGACAGCTTCTTCTCCCAGGTTGACTTCCCCAGCATTGAGGCAGCTCGATGCAGCCGTGATGGGGAGGCCCTGTTGTTTGTATATGCAACACCAAACCCCTGAACTACCCTATTGATCTCTTTCTGTGAGACGATCATCACAAATAATGGGGACGGGGAAAGAAAATACATTAAAAACTTTGTAATAATAATAATAATAATAATAATAATAATAATATTCATTTATTGTCATTGCAACGAGTACAACGAAATTAAAAAATAGCCAATCCTGACGGTGCGTACAAACATATATGCAATAAATGCAAAAACAAATAAATACATAAATACAATTAAATACAATTATATTAAGTACAAGATTTTTTAACGGTGTTGCCTAGTGCAAAGGTAGTGTTCAGTTCTCGTATGGCCCTGGGGTAAAAACTGTTCTTAAGTCTGTTTGTTCGGGATTTGATCGACCTGAAACGTCGACCAGAGGGCAGATGAACAAACAGACGGTGGCCGGGGTGGGATGGATCTTTTATTATTTTGCCTGCTCTACTGAGGCAGCGTAGTCTGAACAGGTGCTCCAGGGAGGGCAGTGAGCAGCCGATGATCTTCTGGGCCGTCGTGATGACCCTCTGAAGGGCCTTCCTGTCCTTTTCTGAGCAGCTGGCATACCATGTGGTTATACAGTATGCCAGCACACTCTCGATGGAGCAGCGATAGAAGGACAACATGAGCTTCTCCTGCAGGTTGGTTTTCCTGAGGATCCTCAGGAAGTGGAGTCTCTGCTGTGCCTTCTTTACTGTGGTGATGGTGTTGGTAGACCAGGTAAGATCCTCTGCGATGTGCGTACCCAGGAACCTGAAAGCTGGTACCCTTTCCACACAGACCCCATTGATGTAGAGTGGGTCGTAATCTCCACTGGTTTTTCTATAGTCAATTATAAGTTCCTTTGTTTTGGAGGAGTTCAGGACCAGATTGTTCACTGAACACCATGCTGCCAGCCTTTGGATTTCATCCCTATAGGCTGTCTCATCTCCTTCTGAGATGAGTCCAACCACAGTCGTGTCATCCGCGAACTTGATGATGGTGTTGGTGGGATGGGTGGGGGCGCAGTCGTGAGTGTAGAGGGAGTAAAGGATGGGGCTCAACACACAGCCCTGTGGTGAGCCGGTGCTCAGTGTAATGGTGGAGGAGAGGTGAGGGCCTATTTTGACGGTCTGGGGGCGGTTGGTCAGGAAGTCCTTGATCCATTGGCAGATGGTTTGGGAAAATCCAAGGTCGGAAAGTTTGGTGACCAGTCTGCTCGGGATGACCGTGTTAAAGGGCAATCTCTTCACTTCTCTAGCCCATGATCGCTCTAATTGGAAAATGAGCATTTGGGTAGGTCATGAGAACCTTGACCATCAAGATTACACAGAAGCCCTGTTTGTGGAGTGGAGGAGTGCACCACTTCACAAACTATCCATCAGCCTGCTCTGTTTAGCCAACTCCTGCCCCATCTGAGCAATAGTCGGTGGTTCCCATACTTGCCCAGTTCTCTCCCATGAGAGTATCGTGGAAACAAGTCACCCTCAATGATGAAGTGCAGGAGGCGACATTGCATGCAGCTTCCTTTACATTGGTGAGACCGAGTGTAAACTTGGCGATCATTTTGCTGGACGCTTACGCTCAGTCGCCAAGGCCTGCAGGATCTCCTGGTCGCTAACCTTTTTAACTCTTCCCATTCCTGAGTTTCCTCCATTGCCAGAATGAGGTCACGTGCAAACTGGATGAAGAGCATCTCATGTTAAGCTTGGGTAGCTTACAACTCAGAGTATAAACATTGAATTCTCCAATTTTAGGTAACTATAAATCCCTTTCACCCTCCTCCTTCTTCCTCCACCATCAACCCCCCTCCCCCTGTGCTCCAACTGGATTAACACCTATTTATCCTCTCCCCCTCTCCTTCCACCAACAATCCTTCCTTCAGCATCGCAATTCACAACTCTTCAATCCTTTTGTCTCACACCTTCTGTCTTTTCATCTCTGGCCTTTGTCCAACCTCTGCCTTTCAACCCCCCCCCCCCCCCTCCCTCACCTGAATCCATATATTACCTGCAGGCTTTGTCCTGCCCCTCCTCTCTTCCAGCTTTCCTCCCAATCCCTACAGACAGTTTGAAGAAGGCTCCTGACCTGAAACATCACCCATCCATGTTCTCCAGAGAAGTTGCCTGACCTGCTGAATTGCTCCTTCTTTGCAAACCAGCATCTGCTGTTCCTTGTTTCTGCATCAGCTAGTCACCCATGTACACTAATCCTTCATTCATCCCGTTTTTTATTCTCTCCACGTTCTCAAAGACTCCCCTTGATTATCTCACTCACTTACAAACCAGGGCTTTTTACTGAGGCCAGTTAACTTGGAAACCTGCACATCTTTGGTAATCTGTAGCATCCAAAGGAAACCTTGTAGACATAGGGAGACGGTAGAAACTCACCAGAGACAACACCCAAGATCAGGATTGAATTAAATCTTTGAAAATTACCCTTGCAAAATTGAAAGTAAGTAAACTTTAAGGTATAACTAGACTAAGTGGACCCGTTGTGCCCAAACCTCTCCTGCATTGGTGCAGCACCCTCTCCTCCCCCAATCTCCTCTCCCCCTCCCCCTCCCCCATCCACCCCCTTCCCCTTCCCTCCTTCCCCAACCTCTCACTCCATCCCCCTCAACCCCCCTTGTCCTTCCTCCTTCCCCCCTCCACCCCACTCCCTCCCCTCCCCTCCATCCCTCCCTCCCTCCCTCCCTCCTCCCTCCCTAGGAGATATATTTAAACTTTAAAATGTGAATAACTTAAAAAATATAACCGATTTCAATGAAACATCTTCCATTAGCACCAAAGGGTTGACGGTGAGTAAAGTGGGCCTAAAATTGTCGCGCTATCGTGTACCGTTTTGGCTGTAGTTCAGGATCAAACAAACAAACAAACGAGAGCTATAGTATATAGATGATAATGTAAGATTAACTGAGCTACCTGAATTAAAATAGACAGCCAAATATCCTGACAAATATTTTATTCAATTCCAACTGCTATATCTCGTCACACATCCCAGGAAAAATGTTAATGCCATTCCATTAGTTTAATATGTAGAAAAGTTCAGCTTTAGGTTATAAAAGATTGCAATGGGAAAAGATAAATCAATATATTTCTGTGCAAGTTGTCTATTGATGCAATGTTTAGCATTTAATTGTGCATGATGCTACTTCTAGGGAGTAGGAACAATCAAGTCAAGATGTGGTCTTGGTTTCATAATCACAGAATGATATATCTTCAGGGTAAGATTACTTCTGTTAGTGCACGTACGACTTGAAATTTATATTACACGACAGAGCTGTTGAAACGCAATTGTTGTTAATTTTCTTTTGAGTGCGGTGAACTCAATTTCTTTTGGAGAAAGCCTTTTGTTTAATGCCTTTGTTAAAAAAATTGATACAATGTTTATGATTGCTATTCCACATTGCAAATACATCCTCAGCCAATTTTCTCTTTGCCTCACTGACATCTATCTGAAGAGGGGTTTGAGAGCAGTGGAGTTATGTATTGTCAAAAATAAGGATCATGGCTGTGGTATATGTGAGTGCATGTGAAATCACAATATGGCACATTTGATTATGAATATACATTACACATGTTTGTAGTGTAATTAATTACCTTGAAGAAATAAGACCAACCTTTTAGAGGTCCCTATATTTCCAGCGTATTATTTTGCATGCTAACCTCACTAAGAATCTGCTACATTAGCAGTGAGGAAGGGCCAGTAAAGACCTGAATCAGTTCAGAGCAGAGATGATATCTAAGGCATAGAGCAGCTGTATATCCTGGTGAAAGGATGCTATAGTAATTTCAATATGCAGATTAGAAGTAATGGGACTCGTGTTTAGACAAGAGCATGGGTGAATTAAAGGCCAATTTATGGATTTGTTGAGTTAAGCCTTGCAGCTATTACAGCATGATTATGATGCAACATAATTCAGCTATATTAAGAGTCTTGAAGTTTATAGTTCCTGATTAGTTCTTATGCAGAACAGATGCAAATGTTTTTCGGGGCAAAAGTATCATTGCAAGTGAAGGCAAGGGTGAAATGATGTCTGCTCAAAATGAATTCATTTTCTGCGCAGTATCTCTAAACTAAAAATGTTTACTGATGTAATGAAGGTCACCCATCAAAACATGCCAACTTAGAGCAGCAACATGTTTTCATTGTGAAATGAAATGGACACACAACCTCAGTATCCTGATGAAATATGACGTCGGAATAATGCAAGCCTAAATGCCTCTAGGTGTAAGAGACATTTTGCTACCAAAAAGCCAGAAGGAGAGGCTTGTATAATGCTGAGGCTTATGCACAACCTGAAGGACAAAGTTTAAGCATCATTTATGCCTCTAGTGATAATAATGCATCAAGTGATCACTTTCAAATTTCAGTGACAATTAATGACGAATATATTGGTGTGAACATTGAAACAGCTGCTGACTGCTTGGTTGTGGGCAAGGATATGTACAGGGTCAGCAAGTGCCAACAGCAACAAAACACACTGACCGGAAGACAGATTTTTTTTTGTAGTTTCTCATAATGGTCAATGAGTGAAGCTACCAATCACAACAAATGACCGTACAAATGGATCAAAGAATTAAGGAGAAGGAGAAGAAGAAGCATATGTTTAACGAGAACATTCTCATCCATGGTTAGATGGGCTGAATGGCCTCATTCTGATCTGAAGAGCTTATGTGTTTAAAGATTGTGTACTGACATTCTGGATATGGACCTCGAGTCACTTCATTTCAGGCATAGACTACGACCATGTGTGTTGAAGGGTCAAGCACAAAAGTTGAAGAAACTAAAACTACTTGAATGAATGGTCAAAACTGTGCAAATACATCAGTTATCACCGATTATTGTAGTGCCTAAAGCAATCAAAACAGCCTATCTTTGCAGGGATGAAAATGTAACCCCCAACTGGACCGTGAAAGATGAACCACACCCATTGGTGGTGTTGCAATATCTGCACGCTGAGTCTGTAGAGGCCAAGATCTTTATACAGAACATAGAACAGTGCGGCACAGGAATGAGTTCTTTGGCCCACAATGTTTGTGCCAAACCTGATACCTAGCTGAACTGATCTCATCTGCCTCCACATGATCCATATCCCTCTATTCCCAAGTGCCTTTCCAAAAGTTTATTAATCGGCAGTATAGTAGCTACATCCACCACCACTCCTGGCAATGCTTTCCAGGCTGCCAACACCCTCGGTGTACAAAATCATGTCCCGCACATTGCACTAAACCCTCCCCCTCTCACCTTACAGCTATGCCCTCTGGTGTTGGACATCTCCACCTGGGAAAATGCTCTGACTGCTGGTATACAAACATTAAGTGGCTTGACTGATTCAGATATAGATTTTGATGGAAATACATATTCTTTCCATTTATGTCATGATCAAGGCTTCATCAAATAGGAGCAGTTACATGAGAAATGTGAGTAGAATAATGGTAGGACTTCACTTTGGAGTATTTGAGCAAAGTCAATATGAAAACAATAACATAACTTGGCCTGACATAGACTAGGGTTGGGGGTGGCACAGTGGCGCAGTGGTACATTTGCTGACTTACAGTACCGGAGACCTGGGTTCAATTCTGACTATGGGTGCTGTCTGTATGGAGTTTGTATGTTCTACCTGTGAGTGCATAGATTTTCTTCAGGTGGTCTGGTTTCCTCCCACACGCCAAAGACATACAGGTTTAAAGGTTAACTGTCTTCTATAAGGTATAAAATGTCCCTACTGTGTAGGATAGTGCTAGTGTTCACTGGTCGGCGTGGACTCGGTGGGCTGAGGGACCAGTTTCCACGCTGCATCTCTAAAGTTTGTGAAGTCTAAAAGCTACTCAGTAAGTGTATTGTCTGCTAAGACTGGACCATAGGTGATAAGAACACTGTGTTCCAAGTGTGGGGTCCGCAAATCCATTCCAGCGTGTCTCTGTTTTCTACACCTTGTATTGATAGATAGTTATTGAAAATGAATTAAGGTAAAACATAGGATCGTGCCATGCACCTCCACTAAATGTACAATAGAAGATTTATTTTTATGGTCTTTCTGAAGTGATTGTAATGGATAATGGTCCACCATTTCACTAATTTGAATTTAAACAGTTTGTGAAATGAACACATCTTGCTAGCCAGCCTCAAAGAAAAGCTGAGAGATCAGTGTTATAGAGGTACTACTGAAGAGGCCATGCATGGCAGGTTAGGGCTCACTATAAAGCATCAACTCTGGCTTCAGAACGACAGCTCTGTGCCTCATTGCCTTGCAGATTACACTCCTGCAGAAAGGTTAACGCACAGAAGACGTCTAAGAGACATCTGGAAGAATGGTTGAGCCAAATCTAGAAGGGAAGGTGGCAGAAAGGCATTTGATACAAAGTAAACGTCATAACGCATGGTTAATTTTATGCTGAGATCTCCAGGCAATTCGGAGATGAGAAATGGAATTTCAGAAAGTTAATCGATAGTTATGCCTCCAAGAATTACCTCATCAGGGCCAGGAGAGATTTAAAAGTTCACATACATGACTTGCTCTCAATGCAAGGAACCAAAGGGAACAGTGGGAAATATTGTAAGTTTGAATATGATTCCTGAAGTGATTCTGAAACTTTGTGAAGAGTAGAGATAGAACATGATGAAAAGATTCAAATAATGGTTTCAGAAAGGGTTGTAAAACCTTAGTAGGATTCACTAGAGATGGTATTGGAGGGGTTGGATTCACTGGAGATGGTCTTGGAGGGGAGGATGGTCCTCAAACTGCAGAACATCTTGGACAATATTGCTCACCCATGACACACTGGTCAACCTGAGGAGCACCTTCAACAACAGACTAGTTCCACGAAGATGCAGCACAGCACGCCACAGGAGATCCTTTTTCCCTATGGCTATCAAACTGTACAATTCCTCCCCATTCTGTTGTGGGGTAGACTGACCCCCCCCCCCCCGCATCTTTGCATATCCCCAATCCTGGACTTTCCACTGGTCACCTTAATTTTATATTTCATATACAGTGCATTCAGAAAGTTTCACCTTTTCCACATTTTGCTATGCCTTATTTGAAAATTGATTAAATTCATTTTTTTTATCATCAATCTACACACAATACCCCATAATAAAAAAGTGAAAACAGGTGTTTAGAAATGTTTGCAAAGTAATTAAAAAGAAATAACTGAAATATCACATTTACATAAGTATTCAAACCCTTTACTCAGTACTTTGTTGGGCACCTTTGGCAGCGATTACAGCCTCGTCTTCTTGGGTATGACGCTACAAGCTTGGCACACCTGTATTTGGGTAATTTCTCCCAGTCTTCTCTGCCAATCCTCTCAAGCTCTGTCAGGTTGGATGGGGAGCGTCAATGCACAGCTATTTTCAGGTTCCTCCAGAGATATTCGATCGGGTTCAAGTCCAGGCTCTGGCTGGGCCACTCAAGGACGTTCACAGACTTGTCACGAAGCCACTCCTGTGTTGTCTTGGCTGTGTCCTTAGGGTCGTTGTCCTGTTGGAAGGTGAACCCCCACCACAGTCTGAGGTCTAGAACGCTCTTGAGCAGGTTTTCATCAAGGATCTCTCTGTACTTTGCTCCGTTCATCTTTCCCTCGATCATGACTAGTCTCCCAGTTCCTGCCGCTGAAAAACATCTCCACAGCATGATGCTGCCACCACTACGCTTCACCATAGGTATAGTATTGGCCAGGTGATGAGTGGTGCCGCTTGGCATTCAGGCCAAAGAGTTTAATCTTGGTTTCATCAGACCAGAGAACCTTGTTTCTCACAGTCTGAGAGTTCTTTAGGTGCCTTTTGGCAAACTCCAAGTGGGCTGTCATGTACCTTTTACTGAGGAGTGGCTTCCATCCGGCCACTCTACCATAAAGGCCTGATTGGTGGAGTGCTGCAGATATAGCTGTTCTTCTGGAAGGTTCTCCCGTCTTCACAGAGGAACTCTGGAGCTCTGTCAGAGTGACCATCGAGTTCTTGGTCACCTCCCTGACCAAGGCCCTTCTCCCTCGATTGCTCAGTTTGGCCGGGCAGCCAGCTCTATGAAGAGGCCTGGTGGTTCCAAAGTTCTTCCATTTAAGAATGACGGAGGCCACTGTGCTCTTCGGGACCTGCAATGCTGCAGAAGTTGTTTTATACCTTTCCCCAGATCTGTGTCTCGACACAATCCTGTCTTGGAGGTCTACGGACAATTCCTTCGTCTTCATGGCTTGGTTTTTGCTCTGACATGCACTGTCAACTGTGGGACCTTGTATAGGCAGGTGTGTGCCTTTCCAAATCATGCCCAATCAATTTAGTTTACCACTGGTGGACTCCAATCAAGTTGTAGAAACATCTCAAGGATAATCAATGGAAACAGGATGAACATAAGCTCAATTTTGAGTGTCGTAGCAAAGGGTCTGAATACCTATGTAAATGTGATATTTCAGTTATTTCTTTTTAATTACTTTGCAAAAATTTCGGAACACCTGTTTTTGCTTTTTTATTATGGGGTATTATGTGTAGATTGATGATAAAAAAATGAATTTAATCCATTTTAAAATATGGCTGTATCATAGCAGAATGTGGAAAAAGTCAAGGGGTCTGAATACTTTCTGAATGCACTGTATCTTTTACGACTGTTGGCAGACCTATTTCCCTCCTGAGATAAATAAAGTTCTGACGTATCGTATCCCATCATACCATATCATATCGTACATACCCACATCTGTTAAAATGTTAACATAAGCCACAACAGTACAGATATGAAGATCAAAGAGAATTCAAAAAAATAGTTCATCACTTAAACTTGAAAATATATAAATATTGTGAAACCAGTTTCGCTCTCCTTTTTCACTGAAAAATATCAGTGTTGTTTACACAGTCAGCATGAAATCATGGAATTAATCTTTGATTATGTGCATCTTTGGACCTCTCCAGTTTCCTCACTTATTATGCCACACACTCTGCATGATACATCTTTGAGAATTATAAGGATGCATGTATAAGAACATTACATCATCCTTAACATTGAATTATCAATGATATGGTGGCTATGAATCTCAGAAGGGGATTTAAATGGAAAGAGGCAGAAGGATCCTTTGAAGATTAGATGAAATCTGAAAATATCTTGTATAAACGGAAAAATATATTTTAATGTTGCAATTTAAAAACAAATGCTAATCTGCTAATCACTATCATAGTCCTTATAATTCCAAGTAATGCTTGTTATTACTTGGGGGTGGGTAGTTTTAACTCTTTGCTGGCTGATGAAGGGAGGAATGGAGGAACGTGATTAAAATGGAGCAAATCTATTTCCTGTTCAATTCCCACATTTTAATGTCACTGAATTATTTTCATGTTACAACAGTACAAATTGTTGTGAGACCACACTTGGAGCATTGTGTACAGTTCTGGTTGCCCTCTATCGTAAGGATGCCATTAAGCTGGAAAAGGTGCAGAAAAGATTTATTAGGATGTTGCTTGGACTGGAGAGCACGTTATAAGGAGAGGATGGATAGGCTGGGGATGTTTTCCCCGGTGTGTGGGAGGCTGTCAGGTGACCATATTGAGGTAAACAAAAATCATGGGAAGCTTAGATAAGGTGAATGGCGCCAACCTTTATCCCCCTCGAAGATGAGTCTAAAATTAGGGGGCATAGGATTAAGGTGAGCAGGGAAAGATTAAAGGGACCTGAGGTCAACTGTTTCCACATTGAAAAGACATGTAGACAAGTACACAAATAGGAAAGTTTTTGAGGGATATGTGCCAAATGCAGGCAACTAGGACTAGCTCGTGTGGACAACTTGGTCATTATGGACAGGTTGAGCTGTGGGGCTTGTTTCTGTGCTGTATAGCTATACTCTGATTCTGGTGCCTTAGTTTAGTTTAATATAGAGATACAGCATGGAAGTAGCCCCTTCGGCCCACCGAGTCCACACCAACCAGCAATCACCCATACAATAGTTTTATCCAACACACTAAGGACAATTTACAGAGGCCAATTAACTAACAAACCTGCACATCTTTGGAATCTGGGAGGTAACCGGAGCACCCAGAAAATCCCACGCGATCACAGGGAGAATGGACAAACTCCTTACAGCCAGCACCCATAGTCAGGATCGAACCCGGGTCTCTGGCACTGTAAGGCAACTCTACTGCTGCGCCACTCTGCCGTCCGACTGCGGAGGCTCTTAATAAATTCATATTGAAGTGTCACTAAACATTGACCATAGCTGCCTTCCAGATGAAGTAGTTTCGTGGCCTGTGAACCCACCTTCCTCAATGAGGTTTGGAGGAGTTGTTTCTGATAAAGATACATGCTTCTGCCTGGCACACTACACACACAGTCACGGGGCCTTTGTAATATACTTCCCCAACTTGCCTTGTTGCTGGCAACCCACTCTTAATGCCAGTGGGTGTCTTACCTTGGTCTATCATGTCTATCCAGCTGTTGTTCCTCTCTGGAAACAGCCAGGCAGTTGATCAGGACCATTAAAATCTGGCCTCTGATTGAACTCCAGTGTGGGATTACCATCTGCTCCTGCCATGCTCCTGCCAGTAATTAAAAACGACCCGTGAAACTCTGCACACTGTGCTCTGAAACATTTATACTGTCTACTCTGCCAAGAATCTGTTGCAGCTGTAGAATGAGTGGGGAAGAAAGGTAGAAGTCTGAAGTCTCTGAAAAAGCAGAGCTTCCGAGTATAGAATGAAAGGTCACGGCATGAATGAGATGATATTGTCCACTTACTACATTAGCTCAGAACTGGCCTGTGTTCCCTTTTATAATGGTGCTCGGAAAAGACTCAAACCTTTTCTGGTAGTTTGTCTACATTATTGTTTATTGGGCAGAGAGCACTAAGATTTTATACTTTATGTAAAAGTAGTTTTATGTTTTGATTTAATGAGGCATGGCATGCAGATAAAGCACTGAAGAATCTATTGTTCCAGACCATTGCCTTTTTTCCTCAGTGATTAATGTGGTATCTTTGTGAGTTAAATTATTTCCAGTAAAAGAGTTTAGCCGGTGTAAATTTGTGGTAAGTAGATTCCCCTAGTTGCAATCTCAGTGTAGAATCTCTATGCTGGTGTGTGACTTTACAATATGATCTCGTACATAACAATTAACGACTCGGAATGAGGCATAGATGCAGCTTTGCTGTGTTCTCTTTTTGTGAATAATTATTGTAGCACTCTATATACTAAAACTCTTGTTTGTTTGTTTGTTTGTTCCTGAACTACAGCCAAAACGGTACACGATAGCGCGACGATTTTAGGCCCACCTTACTCACCGTCGTCCCTTTGGTGTTAATGGAAGAAGTTTAATTGAAATCGGTGTTATATTTTAAAAGTTATTCACACTTTAAAGTTTAAATCTATCTCCTAGGGAGGGAGGGGGGAGGGAGTGAGGGTGGTGGAGGGAGGGGGGAGGGGGGAAGATAAGGGGGGTTGATAAGGATGGAGTGGGGGAGGGGAAGGGGGAGAGAGGGGGAGGAGGAGAGGGAAAGGGGGAGGAGGAGGGAGGTAGTGAGGAGGGGAGGGGAGAGGGGGGAGGGGAGGGGGGAGGGGAGGGGGGAGAGGGGGAGGGGGGAGAGGGTGAGGGGAGGAGAGGGGAGGGGAGGGAGGGGGGGAGGGAGGAGGGGGAGGGAGAGGGGAGAGGGGAGGGGAAGGGGGAGTGGCAGAGGAGAGGGTGCTGCACCAATGCAGAGGAGGTTTGGGCCCAACGGGTCCACTTGGTCTAGTAGCTTTATAAATGTATCTCAACCCATAATGCTGTTGTAGTATATGAAAGCCTATTGAGGTAACAAAGTTGATTGGAATCCCTATTCCAACATAAATCAATGGAAATGGTTAAACCCATCAAAAAGTGACTTTATTTTAAAAAAATGAATGGATAGCTTGTGTTAAGCTATCCTGACTTCTGTTCTTTGCATCCGTCCTGAGTTTATTCTATTCAATTATGGCTACTAATCTTTACTTCAATAATGTGGAGGGCAAAGGAACATTAGAACAGAAATAATCCTGCAACATTGTACATTCAATATTCAGACATTTGTCCAACCTCATTAGTTTAAAATGTAATTGAATTTTGAACTAATCTGGAAATTACAAATGTGATGAAATATTATTTGATGCTTCTCAACTTTTGAGATGCTGTTCAACATGATTTGCATTCTCATTCCACTCCAGAATGTGACTGCTTCGCTGCAGAAATCAGACATCACCTTTTGTAATGTAAAGGGATTACTTTGATGTGTAAACACAGAATTTCTAACTGAAACTGAATGTTTTAACTGACACAAAGGTTAATGTATGCTGGAAGGCATTCTTGAATAAATGACTTTTGATCATTTTGAAATGTATTCATGAATGTAAGGTGCAATGATACCAACTCTTTTATTTGCGAATTGGTTGAATTATTTCAATTTAATTATAGCATGTCTAAAAAGTAAAAGATGGAACCATGTGAATTTATCAGATTAGGCGATAGTGAATTACTCTTTTGGAGCACAATTGGGCAAGATAAATTTCTGAAATAAATAAGAATATTCTGCTTAAAAATCATCTGTGAATCACATGGGGCTGTAATCATGAGCTTTTGAATGAGTGTCAGTGGGATCGATGATATTTAGAGATGATGTGTGTCCATAGATGCTGTTCAAGTGCCAAGATCTAAAAGGTGTATTATATGGCTCTACTAGAAAGAGCAGAAAGTACATGGGGTGAGATTTGTTGTAGAGTATTTTGCGCAAGCAAACAGCAAACCAGTAAACACAGTTGGTTCTTACTAATCTTTTGATAAACACATTGAAGTAATGCTTTCGAAGCTTGAATACTCAGGTTCGATCCTGACTACGGGTGCTGCACTGTAAGGAGTTTGTACGTTCTCCCCGTGACCTGCGTGGGTTTTCTCCGAGATCTTCGGTTTCCTCCCACACTCCAAAGACGTACAGGTATGTAGGTTAATTGGCTGGGTAAATGTAAAAATTGTCCCTAGTGGGTGTAGGATAGTGTTAATGTACGGGGATCGCTGGGCGGCACGGACTTGGAGGGCCGAAAAGGCCTGTTTCCGGCTGTATATATATGATATATGATATGATATGATAATTCTGCAGAGTTTTGTACAATAAAACCATACCAAGGTAACTTGTGCACTGCAAAACTTTCCATCTAAAGAGTTGTGACATGAGAATTCACCCTGATTGGGAGAGGTCTGTAGAGAATTAAGAATCGAGCTGTTGGTACAGTACCTAGTTTGTGTCCTCCTGATTACATTTTATTGATTGTATGCCTCATTGTCAGCTTCCCCTCATCTAACAATGAAGCGTTCTACATTTTCCTTGATCATCGTCCCCTTTTAACTGTGTTTTCACACCGTATCCTTCTATATCTCTATGTTTCCCTCTCCCCTGACTCTCAGTCTGAGGAAGGGTCTCGACCCAAAACGTCACCCATTCCTTCTCTCCAGAGATGCTGCCTGTACCGCTGAGTTACTCCAGCATTTTGTGTCCATCCTAGTTTTTAAGAGTTTGCTGTGCACCACTGTTGCTTTTCACACTCTACCTAACTTACAAAGTTGTTACATATCACATGAGATGTAAATTTTGTAATGCTTATTTATTGTCTGATATATTCCTAAGTGGTAACACACTTGGCTTTCAAATAAATGTTTACTTGACAGTGGAAACAAAAACACCCAGAATTAAAAAAATAGTAACCTAGAATACTATACCATCATTAGGAAAGGAGAGGTTCTTGAGGAATGGGTGGGATATTAAGAATACACATAACCCGAACTAAAGCTGCCCTTCATACATCCTCTACAGAAAATCTGTTTTTATCATCCTTTTAAATCTATGCTCTGTGAAATTTCAAAACCATGGAACCATGAGCTCAACAGATGAAGAGTGTAATAAGCTGGCCTCTGACCAACAATTCCTGTTCCTTAACTGCTGCAAGCATCTGTTCCTCCACTTGTGCTCTGTGTATCACTTGGTGTGCCATCCTGTAAATCATCTATAATCTCCAAGGTAGATGTGCTTATTTCTAGGTTCACACCAGAGCTATGAGTGCTTCAGGGAGGTATCCTCTTGGGAAATGGCGAGGCTTCTTCAAATCTTTATGATGTGAAATCGAAATGCTGCCATGAATGTCATGGAAAAATGCACGAATGATGAAGGAGAGGGAATAACAGAGAAAAACACCAACCTGAGGGTAGTCTTAATCTTCCCTTTCATAGGCTCTCTTATCCTCTGACCTAATAATGTAGAAAACTCAAGGCCCTCAGAGAGTCATAATAAAATACCATGCCAATGTATTATTTCATTCATGTCTATTTGCTACAGCTTTGAGAAGTTAGAACTCATGAAGATGAATTGTCGTATGCTTCCCTTTGCAAGAACTTGGGCATGTGTGCAAAATAAGATAGCTTCCAGCATAATTTCTGAAGAGAAATATTTCGGAAGATATTATGTGCCGGGCATCCCCATAGTGTCTTCCTATTTATGTGAATTGATGTGCAGTAGCTCAATGCTTCGTAGATCTGATTTTGCAGGCTAGATTTTAACTTAGTTAGTGTCTATTTAAGCAGGTGCTGAAAAGGCTGCATTTGATTAACATAATCATCACCACTTGAGGCTATTTTGGTGTTCTTTTTCACCTTTTCAGTTGGTTTGCAGCTACCCAAACGGAATATGAGAATACGAGGTATTGTTCTTCTGGTTTGTGTGTGGCACTTTTAGGATGGTTAATGAGGTTGCAAAGGCCTAGAGTTGTAAGCACAGAACTGGGCCCTATTGCCTTTTTGCTCTTCTACACTAATCCCGTTTGCCTGCATTAGCTCCATATCCTTTTATGACCTTTCTATTGAAGTCCCTCTTTAAATGTTTCTTCAAAATAGTAAATATATCTGACTCCAGCACCTCCTCTGGCCGAAAGTTCTGGATATCAACTACTGTCTAGAAAAAAATATCTTCATAAGTTTTAGGAGCAGAATTAGGCCCTTCTGCCCACCAAGTCTACTCCATCATTCAATAATAGCTGGTCTATCCCTTCTTCTCAACCCCATTCTCCTGCCTTCTCCCCATAACCGATTACACCCGTACTAATCAAGAATCGATCAATCTCATCTGCAGTCACTTTTGCCTCCATTAAACCTATGCCTTTCTGCATTCTATTATCTCTACCATAGGAAAATGTTTCTGACTATCTCCTCTATCTGTGCATTATTAGTTTTATATATGTTTTAGTATATGTAATGTAAGTTTTAGTGTATCTTTAGTTTTTGTATTATGTGGTGGGGTGGGGGGGGGGGGGGAAACCTTTTTTAATCTCTTTTCTCGGCGGAGATGAGACTTTTTCCGTATCGTATCTCTGTCCGCACTGCGGCCTAACATTGCGGAGCTGGCGGTCCCTTTGCTGGGGATCGACTTCGGGAGCTCCAACCGCGGGAGCTTCGACCGCCCCTATCGTGGGAGCTTCGGTCGCCCCGACGCGGGAGCTTTGATCGCCAGCTGCAGGTATTTCGATCGCCCCAGCTGTGGATGGTTCGACTGCCCTGACTGCAGGAGAAAAGGAGGGAAGAAGATAATACATTATTGCCTTCCATCACAGTGTGCTGTGGTGGATGTTTATGTTAATTTTTATGTAGTTGTATGTCTTGTTGCTTTTTTGGTATGACTGTATGGCAAATCAAATTCCTTGTATGTTTTTACATACTTGGCTAATAAATTAATTACAATTAATTACAATATACCTCTAGCAGTCTCCTTCGCTACAGGGAAACCAAACCCAACCTGTACAATCTCTCCCCATAACTAGAGTCCTCCTATCCAGGCATAATCCTGGTGACCCCTCTCTGCATTTTCTATAGAGTTGAACCATCATGTTCATCAACATTCCTTGCCATGTTGCCCTACCATTCATGAGATATGTTCTATCTCTATTTGATTTCCCAAATTGTATCAGTTCACACTTGTCAGAATTAAATTCCATCTGCCAACACTCTGTTCATCTTTCCATCTGTCCGATAGTTTGTTATAGCCTTTGACAACCTTCCTGGCTATCCACAACACCACCAAATTGAGTGCCGTCTGCAAACTCATTAATCGTATCTCCTGCATTCACATCCAAGTTATTAACACATTTATCACAAACATCAAGGATCCCAGCACTGATCCCAGCGACGTGCCACTGGTCACAATCTTCTAATCAGAAAATCATCCTTCCACTCTCTGTTTCCTATCATGAAGCCAATCTTATATCCAGTTAGCTAGCTTATATTGGATCCCTTGTGCCTTAACCTCCTGGATCAGTCTACCATTAGAACTTGTCAAATGCCTTGCTGAAGTCCAGAGATAACATCTGCACCTGCCTTCATCAATCTTACTTACTTCCTCTAAATAATTAGTTAAATTAGTGAGGCAGGATTATCCCCCAAAAGCCATGCTAACTATCCCTGAACGGCCCTTGCCTTTCCAAATGTATGTAAATCCTATCTTGTGGAATTTTTTCCCAATAATTTCCATACCACTGATATAATATACATTTTGAAAATTAATTCCATAAAGAAGATGAGAGGGCACTATTATTACAGCCCAAAATTTGCTGTGGAAGTGTGGTGTATGGGCTGGCATCATGGAGTTTGTCGGGTGATTTTTTGCTATCTCTCTTCTATACATGGAGCTCCAGAAACCCGTCTAAGCATTGTAAGCTCACTTATTAATGTACATTAACAATTCATGTTGACACCTGGTATTTAGGAAGTATTAAGAAATAAGGAAGTAAATTATAAAGCCAATCGCAAAGAAACCTTCCCAACATTTCCTATATTAAAAATTGAAAAACAATATCCATATGACCTTATCCTTTGAACTAGGGACCAAAAGTAATAAGTTGAATTCTTATTATTTTATTTGAACACTGTCATTCAATGATTCACTGATATTTTATTGCCACATGTACCTGAGTACCGTGAAATGCTTTGTTTTGCATACAACCCGGTAACATCATGTAGAAGAGCACAGCTGGGCAGTACACAAGCGCCGCCACATTTTGGCGCCGACAAAGTTACACAAAAGTTCGCCGAACATTCCTATCAACTGCCTGCCGCCGGGCGTGGCAGCGGCCCTCCCCTCTCTCCCGCCGCCCCCCCCCCCCCATTGTCCCAGCGCCCCCCCCTCCCGCCTCTCGGGTCCTCCTTTGTTCTCAGCTGTCCTTGTATCAATGGGTCGTTATGAAGCCTCACATTCAATGTAGAATTCCTTGAGGGAGTTGAAGTTCCCAACATGTTTTGATTGGGTCCATTCGAGGCAGTTCAGTGTAATGCACATCTTTGATTTACACCTGGTCTTTGACGTCCTATAATAATTTCAGTTTTAAAGTCTTTGAAATAAGAGACAGGTAACGTATTAATGCTAAGTGATCAATGCTTTGTGGGCACACACTGAAAGCTGGCGGTAAGATACAGCTTAAAGGAGTTGCAGATTCATTTATGCAGCCTTGCCTCCTTTGAGACTCGCTAAATATGCTGGAATCCTGTTACTTGAGTGAACCCCTGCCTTCCCTGCTGCCGCGCCATGCTGTGCTGAGATCCTGCAAATGTTCTGCCCCCTGCTGCTGGTGAGGGGAACGTACTCAAAACTGACGACGCTGGGAACCTAACACAGAAACAGAAAATGCTGAAAATACTCAGCGGGTCAGGCTGCATCTACAGGAAGAGAAACAGTGTCAACTTCCCTGGTGGGAAACTCGTCGGGAGGCTGCCTGTCACCCAGCAGCCTGCGGTACCAGCCTGTGGTATTGGATAGGCTTGGAGTGGTGCGCCACACAGTGTCCATTTGTGGGGCTCAGAGCTGCACCATGGCTGACACAGTGAGTGTGGGGCCATTACTAGGGCTGGCAAGGACTCTTCACACACCGTCCGGATCCTATGGCCTCTCTCATCACCTACTCGACATGATCCAACCCTCTGTCGGTCTGAAGAAGGGTCGCTATCCGAAACGTCGTCTAACCATTTCCCCTCACAGCCTGACGTGTTGTATTCTCCAGTGTAACCAGAGAGAAACAAGGACCTGCAGTTGCTGGTTTACCAAAGCACAGACACAAATTGCTGGGTCAGACACCATCTCTGAAGAATGTGGATAGGTGACCTTTTGGATTGGAACTCTTCTTCAGACTGTGAAAAAGGAAGGAGGAAGCCTGAAGAGAGGTCCCAACCCGAAATGCCACTTATCCATGTTCTCCAGAGATGCTGCCAAACTCACTAAGTCACTCCAGTGTCTTTTTTTTCCATTGTAAACAGTAGTTAGAGGAGGCAGAGGGCTATATACAGTGGTTACAAGGGACAGAGGGCTGCAGACACCGGTTACAAGGAGACAGAGGGCTGTAAACAGTAGCTACAGGAGGCAGTGGGCTATAGACAGGAGGTAGAGGACCATAACTAGTGGTTACAATATGCAGAGGGCTGTACACAATGGTTACAACAGGGCAGAGGGCTACAGGCAGTGGATACAGGAGGCAGAGGGCTATAGACAGTGGTTACAAGGAAATGGTAACACCGAGGTTCTGTCAAATATATGGATGAGCGCTGGGAAGGACAGGCAGATAGGGATCCTTTCAGGATTCTCCGAAGGCTTCTCTCCCTCCTGACCAAGCAAACCATTTTGGAGACACAAGAAACTGCAGATGCTGCACTGTTGAGCAAAAATCAAAGAGCTGGAGGAACTCAGCAGGTCAGGCAGTATCTGTCGAGGGAATGGACAGTTGACGTTTTGTGTCAGGGCCCTCCTGCAGACTGATGGAGTAGGGGGGAGAGAGGTGGAAAAAAGGTTGGGTGGGGAAACGCCTGGCAAGTGGTAGGTGAATACAGGTGAAGGGGAGGGAATGATTAGCAGACGAGTGAAGATATGACAAAGGCTAGAGGTGAAAAAGGGACAAAAGGGTAAGGAAAGAAGAGCAGGTGTGAGATGTAAAGCTGCAGGGAGAGATGTAGGTGGGAAAAGAGGAGGGGAATAAAGGGAAAATGTGGGACTCAGGGATGGGAGATGAGAGTACAGAGGAGAACAGAGTAGGGTGGTTAAGATGGTGGGAGATGCATCTGCAAGTACCAAGGAGAAGGACGTAGAGGATAGTGTGATTAGTACAGGGTAGACTGATATGCTATGTGGAAGGGTTTTATTCTGGCTGGAGGTGGGCGATCTGTGTACCACAGGGTTCTGTGCTGGGACCTCTGTTGTTATATGACTTGGATGTAAATGTAGATGTGTTGGTTAGTATAGTTGCAGATGACACCAATATTGATAGATTTACATTTTGTGAGGAAGGCTGTCAAAGGATACAGCAGGATTTAGATCAGTTACAGATATGGGGGGAGAAATAATAAACAGTGTGAGGTGCTGCACTTGGAAGCTCAAATGTAAGGGGAAAGTGTACAGTTAATGACAAGACCCTTAACAATAATGGTGTACAGAGGGATCTTGAGGTCAATAGGTCCCTGAAAGTGGGAAAATAGTAAATCGAGAAGGCAAATGGCATGCTTGGCTTCATTGGTCTAAGAGTCAGGAAGTCATGTTGCAGCTTTATAAATCTTTGGTTTGGCTGCATTTGGATTATTGTTTGGTTGCCCATTACAGAGGGGATATGGAGGTTTTGGAGAATGTGAAGAAGTGGTTTACTAGAATTCTACCTGGATTAGAGGGCATTAGCTATGAGGAAACGTAGGACAAAACTTGAATTGTTTTATCTGAAGTGTCAGAAGTTGAGGGGAGATGAGAGGTGGGGATATTAGAGGGCATAGTTTGTCAGAGCAGGAAAGTTTAAAGGAGATGTCCTGGGCAAGTATTTTACACAGAGAGTGGTGGGTGCCTGGAACACACTGCCAGATACTAGTGGAAGTTAAGAATCTTTTAGATAGACACATGGATAGAGAATGGAAGGATACGGATTAGGTGCAGGCAGAGGACATTAACTTGGCATCATGTTTGACACAGATATTGTGAGCAAAAGGGCCTGTTTTCTATGCTGCTGTTCTATATGCTATGGAAGTAGGCAATGGCAGATTCAGAATAGATAAATCTAAACACATATTATTGGCAAGCACTGGAAGCTTCTCCGCAGGCAACAGGTTTTGGCCCTGCAATGTTCCCTCATTATTTTTGCCCCAAATAAATATTTTTCAGAGATTTGGGCTCAGAGTTTGAAACCGATGGTGAACAAACAGCATCAGCTGTTCAATATACGTGTCGATTGGTTTTCTATGAGATGTGTCCTGGAACATGCAATGATTAGAAAATGTAATTGGCCTAGTGATTTTCTATGTGGGAACCTGCAGTGTTGTGAAACACGGTGGGCTAATTTTCTCTTCCAATTTATTTTCCAAACATTTTCTAAACACTAAAAACAGTTTCATGTAAGTCAACCCTGGATTTAAAAAGAAATCTTTAACTAAATGACCTCTGTTCCTTGACTTCTTTACTACTGGGAGAATCTATCGAACCCTTCATTATTTTGCACACCTCCATCATATCACCTCCCATATTGTCATGCAGCATGGAAACAGGCCCTTCAACCCAACTTACCCATGCTGAACAAGTGCTCCACACTAGTTTCGGAGCACTTAGTGCTCCACACTAGTTTCACCTGCCTGTGTTTGGTCAACATCATTCTAAACCTTTCCTAACCATGTGCCTGTTCAAATGTCTTTTAAATGTTGTGATAGTGTTTGCTCATTTCATCTACCCACCAGTTTGTATGAAAAAGTTATCCTCGGGTTCCTATGAAATCTTTCCCCTTAAATCTATGTTTTCTGGTTCATGATTCCCCTACACTGGGTAAAAGGCTCTGTGCATTTACCCTATCTGTTCCTCTCATGGTCTTATACACCTCTATAAGATCACCCCTCATCCTCCTGCGCTCCAAGGAACAAAGTCCTAGCCTGCACTACCTCACCCTGTAGCTCAGGCCTTCAAATCCTGGCAACATCCTCGTAAATATTATTTGCACAATTTCCAGCTTAGCAGCATCTTTCCCATAACAGCGTGACCAAAAGTGAACACAATACTCCAAATGTGGTGTCATCAATGTCTTGTACAACTGTAACATAACATTCCCACTTCTGTACTTAATACTGACTGCTGATGGCCAATATGCCGAAAGCCTTCTTGATCAACCAGTGTTGCCACTTTCAAAGAACTATGTACCTGCACTCCTAGATCCCTTTGCTCTTCAGCGTTCTCCAGGGGCACTGCCATTCTCTGTGCATGTCTTGCCCTGGTTTGATTTCCCAAAATGCAACTTAAGAATGCCTCACACTTATCTGCTTTAAACTCCATTAAACATTCCTCAGCCCACCTGCCCAACTGATCAAGAACCTGCTGCAATTTTTGATAACTATCTTCGCTATCTACAATGCCTCCCACTCTCGTGTCATCTTTGAACTTACCAATCAGGCGTGCATTCTCATCCAAATCGTAAATATAATCCACAAACAGCAAAGGGCCCAGTCCCGATCCCTGAGGCTACACTGAAAAATGGTTCTGTTCCAAGGAGAACGCCTCCAGCTTCTTTGGCATATGCTGCAAACTGAAACCTTCCATTTTTGAAATGATTTTAGTAAATATCTTCTCTGCTCTGTTGTGGCACCATCACATACATTTTAAATTGGTTAACCAGGATTGCGCGTAAAATTCAATGTGTGCCTTTACTAGTGCTTTATTAAGGTGAAACATAATCTCCCTGGTATTGTATGCATGCCTCAGTTAATGAAGCCCCATTTTTAGTGTCATTGCATCACAGAATCATACAGCATGGAAACAGGCCCTTCAGCCCAACTTGCCCACACCGGCCAACATGTCCCATCGACACTAGTGGCACCTACATGCGTTTGGTCCATATCCCTCTCAACCTGTCCTGTCCCTGTGCCTGCCTAAATGTTTCTTAAACGTTGCGATAGTACCTGCCTCAACTATCAACTCAACTAACGTTGCGATAGTACCTGCCTCAACTATCTCCTCCGGCAGCTTGTTCCATACACCCACCGTTCTTTTTGTGAAAATGTTACCCTTCAGGTTTCTATTAAATCTTTCCTCCCTCACCTTAAATGCTTTACTGACCACTAACTAAACCTGTCCTGCCACCTTTTAAAATACATGTTTACCTGCATCCAAATGTCTCCGTGGTGCATCATTTTTAGAATTGTAACTGTAAATAATAAGTAGATAAAATGTTTTGTGTGTCTAAAAATGTAGCGGCACTTAAAATTAGCAATTTCTTTCAGTGAGTGAAGTAAACTGATGCATCACCAACATTAACTGAAGATGTCACTGTTGCTACATATAATAAATTGTAATAGACCAATGTAACCATACAGATTAATGAACTGGTTAGCCTGAGCATGTACATATCTTCAGGCATCTTGATAACTTACCTCATATGACGCTCATTGAAAAACCTACAACATATGCCATAAAGTAAATGTGTTGCATGATAAATGTTAGGGGACAGAATGTAAAGATCACAATAAATGGATTGTGCTTTTTACAATACATCACCTATTCCTTTTTTCCAGAGATGCTGTCTGACCCGCTGAGTTACTCCAGCTTTTTGTGTCCATCTACTGATTTCTCAGTTAGTTGGGATGTGGTTATTGAGCTTTGGGTGCCTGCACAAGGATCACTTCCACTTTCATACAAACAACTTGGACTTTGGCACAAAACCAGGGATATTAAAGTTGTGTGTTATCAATCAAATGACACTGCAAGCATGGTAAAACGTGGAGGATTTTATTTAGGATACCAAGGCACAAATTAAATTTCATGACTTGAGTCAGATTCTGAATAAGCATAACACATTCCCATACGAAATAGGTACACTTAAGCTACATGTCTCCGATGTCCTTCAGAGAGCTTTCTGTATTAAGATTACTCTTGTTTATTTGAAGACAGCTATAATGCTGTTGTTGAATTTTGTTTCTCCAGTGAATTCTTTTATGCTGTAGTCTCAAGGTGCTGTTACTCTGAACTCGAGCTGACCCAGCGATCTTTCAGCCCTTCTGCACTCATAAACTGATCCTAATTTTATGTAATGAACACTATCTGTTTAGGAACAAATACGATAGCGCAGCGGTAGAGTTGCTGCTTTACAGCGAATGCAGCGCCGGAGACTCAGGTTCGATCCCGACTCCGGGTGCTGCACAGTAAGGAGTTTGTACGTTCTCCCCGTGACCTGCGTGGGTTTTCTCCGAGATCTTCGGTTTCCTCCCACACTCCAAAGACGTACAGGTATGTAGGTTAATTGGCTGGGTAAATGTAAAGATTGTCCCTAGTGGGTGTAGGATAGTGTTAATGTACGGGGATCGCTGGGCGGCACGGACTTGGAGGGCCGAAAAGGCCTGTTTCCGGCTGTATATATATGATGATATGATATGATATGATGAATATTTTTGGGGGGATATTTTGATATTTACATTGTGCATTAATCTAAGTCTGACATTCATGTTATCCCTAGATGGCATACTATAACTGTCATCACTCCAGGGATGCTGCCTGATCCGCAGTGTTACTCCAGCATTTTGTGTCTATTTTTTTTTAGCTGTCATCACTAGTTCACTTGGATTCTTGTTCAATCCTTAGAGGAATTAGATTGGAAATGTAAGATATTGAAACAGAGTGCTGTTTTATCATTTTGTCCTCACTGCTTTACGTTCTCTGGCTGATGATCAAGAATAAATTATTCTGCATGGATAAGTTCTTCTGCACAATGGAAACATTGCTTCACATTCTCAGCTGCTTCATGTGGACTCACAGAATGCTTCCAAAGCATTTTGCTTTTGCATTGCATTCTCATCCAAGGGGACAAAGTAAAAAAAACACAATCCAATATTCACTTGGTCATGTGTAGAAAGGAACTGCAGATGCTGGTATATGCCGAAGATAGACAGGACGTGCTGGAGTTCTTGCTATGGAGGGCGTGCAGCGTAGGTTCACTAGGTTAATTCCCGGAATGGCGGGACTGTCGTATGTTGAAAGGCTGGAGCGATTGGGCTTGTATACACTGGAATTTAGAAGGATGAGGGGGGATCTTATTGAAACATATAAGATAATTAGGGGATTGGACAGTTTAGAGGCAGGAAACATGTTCCCAATGTTGGGGGAGTCCAGAACAAGGGGCCACAGTTTAAGAATAAGGGGTAGGCCATTTAGAACGGAGATGAGGAAGAACTTTTTCAGTCAGAGAGTGGTGAAGGTGTGGAATTCTCTGCCTCAGAAGGCAGTGGAGGCCAGTTCGTTGGATGCTTTCAAGAGAGAGCTGGATAGAGCTCTTAAGGATAGCGGAGTGAGGGGGTATGGGGAGAAGGCAGGAACGGGGTACTGATTGAGAGTGATCAGCCATGATCGCATTGAATGGCGGTGCTGGCTCGAAGGGCTGAATGGCGTACTCCTGCACCTATTGTCTATTGTCTATTGTCTATTGTAACTCAGCGGGTCAGGCAGCATCTCTGGAGAACAAAGGATGGGTGACGTTTTGGGTCTGGACCCTGGTCATTTTCACATGGTTATTTTCTTCACTTAACTGCAGTAACCAGCTTTCAAGATCTACTCTAAGGCAACTTTAATACTGACATTCTTGTTGTGAAATCCTTCCATTCGCGTCCACCCATTGCAATCATACTCAAACCCACAACCATCGGAGAGCGTTGCATGCTTCCAATTCTGGACCCAAACCTGGGCTTCACCTTTCTAGTCTGAGGATTTGCAATTCCCTCCCTAATATTTGCACCTCTATATTTTTTACTCTTTACCTTTAAGACTCTCCTAAAACCCTACTTTACACATTCTTTTTACCTGTCTGAACGTTTTCCTCTTTGGTTTTGAGTTGTATTCCTACGAGTAGCTTGGGAAGTTTTCAACAGTTAAAAATTTTATATTAATTCAGGTTCCCCAAACGTGCCTCTGAAGAGTTTTCCTTCCTCCTGAAACATAGCTTCTTCTGATTTCCTATTCAATGGGACTGGACTTGTCTGGGTTCCACTCTCATCCAATGGTTCAATGGTTCTTTATTGTCATGTATGGACAACACAGTGACATTATTTTGCATAAACACAAATGCAGAGGACCACAACTTTGCTGCAGCTCGGCTTCACCCGTCTTCACCCATCAGCGCGACTCCGGCTCCCTCCTGGCGCTCCGAGTGTCCCTACACCTCTCCCCATTCCTGCGCTCCTCGCTCCTCCAGGCTCGGCACCCCTGCTTAGCGCCTCGCTTTCTGCAGTTCTTTGGCCCCTCGCCGCTCCTGCCGGCCCTCCAGCCTCCCTACTCGCCATCTCCGTCAGCCGGGCTCCGTTTTCACTTGGTCAACACCTCGTGGCTGGGGCTGCCGAGCAGAGCCGTGGCCTGGTCCTCCGCCTCGGCTCCCAGTGGCTGGCCCAGCTCTCGCTGCTGCTCGGCCTCTGCTGCCGATCGGCCTCTCTCCCGGCTCCCTCCTCCTCTTCGGGCTCGACATTCCGCTCCTCCTCCTCTTCCACAGCCTCCTCCTCCAAGGCCGTTCAGCACGGCTCCCTGGGCCCATCGCCCTCAGGCAGGTCGCCGACCTCCAGTGCTCGCTGCATCTGCCCCTGCAGACTCTCCAGGCCCCTCGGCTCGGGTTACTCGTGTATGCCGGAAGCCGCCATGTCCTCCAGGTGGCTTGAGCGACTCCGTGTGCCACGCCCTTCGACCTTACGACCTTATGTGCAATTCCCCCTCTTGCTTGCATGATAAGGAAAGAAGGATGGTTTGGGCTGAAGAAATGTATTAAAGGACAGGTTGGCAAGAAACAGAATCTATTTTTGAACAAAAGGCGAGGTCCCTGAGAACTGAAGAGTAGCTAATGTCATACCTTTGTTTATGAAAGGAAGTAGAGACGATCGGCGTGGTGGCACAGCGGTAGAGTTGTTGCCTTGTAGCGCCAGAGACCTGACTACACGGGTCTGTCTGTACGGAGTTTGTATGTTTTCCCCGTGACCTGCGTGGGTTTTCTCCAGGAGCTCCAATTTCCTCCCACCTTCCAAAGACGTACCAGGTTAATTGGCTTGGTCAAATTGTAAATTATCCCTAATGTGTAGGATAGTGTTAGAGTGCGGGGAACGCTGGTCAGTATGGACTCGGTTGACCAAAGGGCCTGTTTCCGCACTGTATCTCTAAACTAAACTAATCAATCCAAGGAAATGATAAGGCGGTGAGCCTCATGTCAATAGTAGGGAAGCTGTTGGAGAGGATGATTTGGGAACAGATTTAATTGTATTTGGAAGAGTATGGAATTGGGGACATTCAGTATGTTACAGCGGATGTAACAAGATGTTGGTGTGGCCACATTTGGAGTACTGTGTTCAGTTTTGGTCACTCTGCTACAGGAAGGATATCGTTCAGCTGAAAAGACTGCAGAGAATATTGACGAGGATGTTACTAGGACATGAACGGCTGACAGAGAGGGAGCGGTTGGGCAGGCGAGGTCTCGGAGTGAAAGAGGCTGAGGGTGATCTTATAGATGAGTATAAAATCATGAGGGTGATAGATATGGTGAATGCAAAGTACTTTACCCAGCATAAGGGAATCAAAAACCAGAGGACATAGGTTTAAGGTGAGAAGGGGGAAGATTTAATATGAACCTGAGGGGCAACTTTTTCATTCAGAGGGTGGTGAGTATATGGAACGAGATGCCAGAGTAGATAGATGAGGCAGGTACTATAACAGTGTTTCAAAGACACTTGGACAGGTACATTGATAGGAATGATGGAGAAATACGGGCCAAACATGGGCAAATAGGACTAGCTTAGATTGGGCATCTTGGTTGAAGTTGGGCTGAAGGGCCTGTTTCTTTGTTGTATGACTATGAATGTTTCATAGAGCTTCAGCACTGGCAGCTGAGAAATAATATACTAGAATTCCCTCAAAACTTCTTCAGCACTCTGTCCTAAATCCTTTTATTGATCACGTTTTCAATCGTCTACCCCAATATAAATTGCTTATTAATTTTGTCTGTTAATATTCCTGTGTAATGCCTTGGGTGTTTCTGCAGTGTTGCACATATAATGCATTAGGAAGCAGTAGATGTTATTGACCATGTATATTGTTGGCAGAGAACCTAAAGCAAGAGAGAGAGAGAGAGTGGAGGAGTTACAATCTTCCCAACTATGTCCGATCTGAAGATTTTAAATACATTATCTATTTTTTTGCAAATGCATTGAGTAACCAATTTGTAGGATTAGCAAATGAAAGATCCTTCTAAGTGGAGGACACTTGCTGAGTGGTGGCATCTTGCCTCCAAGCTTGCCCTTGTCAATGCCCTCTGTAGTTTCACTGCCAAAAAAGGTTGAGGGCCATCTCCTCGAAACATTCGGCAGCTGCTTAAGCACAGCTGGCCCACCATCTGTCTTGATTCTCTCTCGTTTGCTTGTAACTGACTTAATGCGTAGCTGAGATCATTAATGAAGATATTAACAAATATCCGAGCACCCCAAACAACACCCTGTTTCCTGACAAACGTTCTTCTTCTGCCAGGACTTCACTCATTAGTTTGGTGATTTATTTTCTTTCCCTGTTGGGGCACTTTCACAGGTGATCTGAAAAGTTTAGTGTAATGATATAATTTGTCCTCCACTGTAAGCACGCATTTTAACTTCTATTAAGAAGTTTTAAAAGATGGCGTAGCTATGGGTATTGTTGATGGCATTAACAGATGTCATTTATGCTGGGTGGAGGCAGCATGTCTTGTGTGAGGAGGAGCTTATTTACCTACTTTGCCACTTATGTTGACCTTGACTCAATTTGTATAAATACTGAATTTGTTCCTCATTTGCTACGGTAAACCTATGAGACTCCCTTGCTCAGTGCATTCCATCAGAATGGTTTATATTTGAGATGTTGCAAGGGAATATGTTGCTGCATTGAGCAGTGCCTTGAATCCACTCTCCTTGTTATTACCCCCAAGCATTTACCACTGCTTTTATCACACCCAAGTTGCCAAATCTTGTGTTCCTTTCAGGTGCAAGCATGTTTTCCTCCACGGATCAACCATAACTCATTAAGACTGTTGGCTCACCTAATTTTGCAGTGCACCAAGTTTGCATTGAGGTCTGGCTGCTGCTGCACATTTTCCATGCGCAGGAAGAGAAAGGGAGGTGCCTGCCTTATAACCTCTGTCAATGTTGGCCCTCCCTCCTGCTGGGCTGGGCACACATATGTCAGCCACAGCACGATAAGACCAGGTAAGTGCGGCACAGTGGTGCAGCAGTAGTCTTGTTGCCTTACAGCACCAGAGACTCGGGTTCGATCCTGATTACGGGTGCTTATCAGTACAGAGTTTATATATTCTCCCCGTGATCTACGTAGGTTTTCTCCTGGATCGGTTTCCGCCCACATTCCAAAGACGTACAGGTTTGTAGGCCAATTGGCTTGGTATAATTGTAAATTGTCCCTCGTGTGTGTAGGATAGTGTAAGTGTGCGAGGATCGCTGGTCAGCGCAGACTCGGTGGGTCGAAGGGCCTGTTTCCATGCTGTATCTCTAAACTAAACTAAATTCAAGGTGATGGCAGGTGAATATAATAAAACAGAAACTGCAAGGTAATTTGATATAGAATTTAGAGCTAGATAATGTAAACATGCTCTTTCACCCTCCAAGACCACGCCAACAATCGAATACCCGTTCACACTAGTTGGATGTTATCTCACTTTCTCATTCACTCCCTCAACTCTTGGGACAATTTACAGGACTAATTGTCTTCCACACATCCACACATCTTTGGGATGTGGAGGGTAACCGGAGCACCCGGAGAAATACCACACGATAACAGGGAGAATGTGCAAACGGGCAGCACCCGAGGTCAGGATCAAACCTGTATCTCTGATGCGGTGAGGCAGTGGTTCTTCCAACTGCGCCACTGTGCCACTAACATTTTTAAAATGTAAATTAAAATTGTTACTATTGCTTAGATGCTGTGGAATTTTATTGTTTTCCCAAGGTTTAGCAGTTACTACTTAAAGTCATGGAGTCATAAAGCAAGGCAATAGGCGCTATCGCCCAACTTGCCCATCCTGACCAAGATGCCCAATCTAAGCTAGTTCCATTTGCCTGCGATTCTTCCATATCTCCCTAAACATTTCCTATCCGTGTACCTGTCCAAGTATCTTGCTGAGGTTGCTGGATCTTAGCTCATTCATAGGAAGTCCCTGCATAAAATTTCTATCGCTTTCTGGGTTCCACGCACTTTCACATTCATAGTTTGAATTTTGTTGAGTTAATGCCAGCCTTCGGAGTATTTCCATCAGTCGCGTTTTCACGCTAATGACCTGGATTTCTACTATGATAATGGGTTGACCCCAGTGGTACTGCTAGTTGAGCCAGTGCCTCACAGCACCTGAGACCCAATTTCAATTCTAACCCTTAGTCCTGGTTGTGTGGAGTTTGCATGCTCTCCCTGTGAATTCATGTATTTCCTTCAGGTGCTCTGGTTTCCTTGCACATCCTAAAGATGTGTGGGTGGTAGCATAATTCTCCTGGTGTGTATGTGAGTGGTAGAATCTGGGGGAGTTGATGAGAACATGGGGAGAATGTGAAATAGGATTAATGGAGGATTAGTGCAAATGGGTGGTTGATGATTGACACGGACTCAGTGGCCCGAAAGGCTTATTTCCATGCTGCATCGCTCTGATACTCTATATTAAATGCTTTCATTTCAAAATATAGGTTCACATTCCAAATAATTTGCTGGTTGCTTTCTTTTTAGTCTAGATGCTAAATCCTTGTTACAGGTGATATGACCTTGGTGCCCGATGCTTCTATTATTTAAGCTGTGTTTGGGATATTCATTAATGCACATCACTCACAGCATATAAAATACTTAGTCCTCATGGCCTTGGTATAATAATAAAGAAGGAAATAAAAGAAGCAGCTGTTGTCGGCATTCTTCTCGGACTTTAAGGTACTTAATTCTGAAGCATCATTCCTATCGATCTCCAAAATATTCCGCGGTCCTTCAACTCTTCAAGATTTCTCCATTCTGTTGCATATTCATATGAAATTTAATTGCTTCATATTTGACAACCTTGTCAAAACC
Organism: Rhinoraja longicauda; assembly: GCF_053455715.1. Taxonomy (NCBI): domain Eukaryota; kingdom Metazoa; phylum Chordata; class Chondrichthyes; order Rajiformes; family Arhynchobatidae; genus Rhinoraja; species Rhinoraja longicauda. The sequence goes on along the minus strand of NC_135970.1, from coordinate 24,500,718 downwards.
TGCCTTTGAGTCTAAGCCCTGGTATTCTCTCGCTAAACCTCTGTGGTGCTCTACCCCTCTCTGCATCGTTAAATCACTCCTTAAACATTAACTCATCAGCTAGGATTTTGACCAAGTCTTTATATGTGTATCAATAATAAATTTTATTTGAACGTGCATCCCTGAGACGCCTTGCTGTTATATTTAAGGTGCTGAATAAATTCAACTAGTTTTTTTTCTGCTACACAAACAAGTTAAGGTGTATTTTAAAAATAATTTCAATTTAATAAAATTTATTGAGGAAATATAAGCTCATGCAAATATTTTACTTGTCGCACAGAGCAATCAATGTCTTAAGGAAAATAGAAGGGGACATTAGAGAAATGTTTTTACTCCTACGGGGTTTTAAGTCAAGGTCTACTTCACCAGTAGTGACTTGAAGCAGAGATTATAACATAATTTAAAAGGACATTTAGAATAGAAAAGAATATAAAGAAATTGGAATAGATTAGGCAGTTGCAGTTGAAGAACCAACACTGCCAAAGTAGACTACTTGGGTTCCTTACGATCATTTTAAGCTGCTCCCACATTTGATTTTCAAATGCTGGACTGGATGCCTTGGTGGCGCAAAAATGAGGAGTGCCAGGAGGCCCTCAAGATACAGGTTCAAGAGATAGTGGGAGGAACCCACAAGCAGAGGACAATGCTAAGAGTCCAGCCCTGAAAATCTGGGTGTGTTGCTGAAGGTGTTCAATCATCTCACAAGTGATTCGACGAATGAACTTTCAAAGACCATATGCCACCAAATAGACCACCAACACATAGACTGCTCAAAGGACCAGAGCTGGATTATACAACTATCAGAAATGCCTATGAACCGGAACTCAGCCCTAACATTAATATGCGCTGCAATATCCTTACACATGCTCACACCACGTCCTCATTTTTGCATCCCACCGTCCCCCTCATCCACAATTAATTTACAAACAGCAGATCTGTAAATATTAGGCTCTTACTTTCTCTCTCCTCAGAACATGTATTTGCCTCTGTGCCTTTCTCAATTCTGGGCTGCAAGCTAGCTGGATGGTCAAATAATGAGAGTAATGTTGAGATGAAGACATACTGTTACTTGATCTGATCCTCGCAGACACCAGTTGAGAGACTGTCATGTTGCATACCGTAGCTAATACAGTGTCAGTGGGCATGGCTAGAGGCAGAGGCAAATGGAGGGCAGGTATCAGTTTCCACCCAATGAGGAGATGCACCAGTTTTGGATGCAGGTGAGGGCTTTGATCGAGCAGCCTACCAGAGAAGGTTCACGGGTATACATATTGTATTGGCATTCCTCCTCTTAAATATCCATGTCCTGGAGCCAGAAGAGAATGGTACTAATCTTGCACAGGGCTTTGTTTCCAGGCAGATAAATCATGGTAGGTCTGTTCTGAAACTTGTGTGTCTCATAATCACACACTATTTGATGTCTGTGGCTTCAGTGGAGGCCAGTCCACACCCCTTCAGTCACACGAGCTCAGTGGGGTGTGTGGGCCTTTGCAGCCAGACAACAGACCTGACCTTCAATAGATTACGGGGGTTCAAAAGCAAAAATCCACAGATGTAGGGATCTCAAAATAAAAACAGGAACTACTCCATGCGTCAGGCAGCATTCATTGAGAGCTAATGTTTCTGGCGAGGTTGTGGCAGCGGAAATTATGATTTTAACCGTCTGAGTGGTCTGCTCCATGAGGTCGAATATAGTCAGATAAATATTTCAACTGCGCATGGATCCATTTACCAAAATGCTGCCTGGATTGGAGGGTATTATATGTAAGGAGTGGTTGGACAAATTTGGATTGTTTTCTCTGGTGTTAATGTTGCACACAAATTTTCAATTGATATTTATGGGAGCAAACAATTGCAGGAATTTTGAAATTCAATACAAACTTCTTCACTCCCTCAACACATTTTTGTAACTTGAAAGGATTCTCAAAGCAATGGAGGAAATCCTTAGCAATTTACCTGCAAGTTGTTTGATCATTAACTGCTTGCAGATTAATCTGAGCTGGTGCAGATTTTTCCCGATGCTGATCACATGTTTAGCTTTTTCAGTTGACCTCATGACATTGCTGCATTGTCAAGTTCCAGGTTTGCGAACCCAGTATCGAATTATTATTATTACATGCTTATTGATGTCACGAGTGTTATTGTATGTGCTTCCAATATTAATGGCAGCTGGCCTAACTCATGCTGCAGATGTGTCAGTGTGTATCAAGTACATTACTGTATAAGAAAATAACTGCAGATGCTGGTACAAATCGAAGGTATTTATTCACAAAATGCTGGAGTAACTCAGCAGGTCAGGCAGCATCTCTGGAGAGAAGGAATGTGATCAAATTGGAAAATATAGTTTTCAAAGAAGAGGTATAGTGTTAGCAGAATCTTGCAGCTTCTGTCTCGTGAAAATGTGTAGCACTTCAATGAATTTGCAGCAAAGTAAGCAGCCACAAAACCCAACTGCTTTAGGTAGACACAAAATGCTGGAGTAACTCAGCGGGACAACTCATTTGCTGGAGTAACTCGGTGTCCCGCCAAGGTTACTCCAACATTTTTTTGTATCTACCTTCAATTTTAACCAGCATCTGCAGTTCTTTCCTACCCAACTGCTTTATAACATAACATAACATAACAACACTTTATTGTCATTCGGCACAACACCGAACAAAATTTCAGCAGTCACAAGACCCAGCAAAAAATAAAAAAAACACAGGACACCCGACCCCAACACAAACATCCATCACAGTGACTCCAAACACCCCCTCACTGTGATGGAGGCAACAAAACTTCCCCTCTCTTCACCCCGCACCCACGGACAGGCAGCTCGACCCCTACCGAGGCAACCGACACGCACAGCCCCCGCAAGAGGTTGGAAGGCCCCGCGGCCGAGCCGCCCCGGGCACCGAAACGTCCCGCGGCCGCACCGGGCGATGTTAAGTCCAGCGGCCGAGCCGCACCGGGCACCGAAACGTCCCGCGGCCGAGCCGCACCGGGCACCGAAACGTCCCGCGGCCGAGCCGCACCGGGCGATGTTAAGTCCAGCGGCTGAGCCGCACCGGGCACTGAAACGTCCCGCGGCCGAGCCGCACCGGGCACCGAAACGTCCCGCGGCCGAGCCGCGCTGGCAATGTTAAGTCCAGCGGCCAAGCCGCGCCGGGCACTGAAACGTCCCGCGGCCGCACCGGGCGATGTTAAGTCCAGTGGCCGAGCCGCACCGGGCACTGAAACGTCCCGCGGCCGAGCTGCGCCGGCGATGTTAAGTCCCGCAGCCGAGCCGCGCCGGGCGATGGAAGGCCCCGCGGGCGAGCTGCGCCCCGGGGAAGAGACCTAATAAAAGAAAGGTTTCCCCCCGCCCACCCCACCCCCTCACACCCCACACCCCCACCACACATACACAGCCAAAAACAGAAACAAAAACCATCCCAACACCGACACAAAAAAAAAAAAAAAAAAAAAAAAGACAACAGACTGCCAGAGAGCCGCAGCCGTTAGGCGCAGCCAACTCCTCCCACATTATGTTGGTATTAATGTTGCATCCACATTTTCCACTGTTCCTCAGCTCACCTGCTACCAATATATTTCACCATCAATAAATTCCTCTCCTCCTCTTCTCCATTATCTATTGATCGAAATTCATTTTGGAGTGTTTTCCCCTCTACTCTATGGGAGATAATAATTTTCATATTCTCACCATTCTCCAAATTTAAGAATCTCTCCCAAATTCCTAATTGATTTAAAAAAAACAACTATTATATTTATGATCTATTTTAGACCCCATGAGTGGAATTATCATCTCTATGTCTGTTTTATTAAGCAGTTTATAATTTTAAAGATCTTGTTCGGGAAACTCCAAGCTTCTTACTGGAGACCCCAGGCATGAAGCCAGCAAAAAGCTGTGATTCTGTATGTTTATTGGCATTGATGTTTGTGACTTTCAATTAACCCAATAAATTACTGAGCATTTCTTGCCATCTTTTATGTTGCATCATTTGAAAAGCCCAACGATGCATGTTATGTTAAATTTAAACTTCTATACGAAAGTGGCTTGAATTTTATATGTGATATCCTGTGCAATGTATCACCAGAAGTTTGTCACATACAGATGCACAGGCACACACTCTCACACACACACAGATACACATAAACATGAATACAAGGAGAAATGGAGCTAGCTTTAATTCCTACTCCCTTTTTCCAGTCCAGTCCAGAAAAGCAGTAAAAAGATTAGTCAACCAGAAAGTAGTTCAGAGTTGTTCTGTTTAAATCAAGTAGCATTATGCACGAACATGGGAAGTATAGTGTGTTCATTATTTTGCAATATTACATGAAGTCTAGTGGTAATGACAAAATATGATCATAAATGTCAGTCTTTATGCTCTTGTGCTGTGAAATAAAGCAGTTTAACAAGTTCTTTCTGGCATTATCTCAACACTAATTGTATGGTTATCTTCAGATCAAGAAGAAAAATGAAAATACCGTATTTCCATTTTGGATTATAAAAGAACAGAGAGAGCATTTCATCATGTGGAACACACCTCTAAAGAACTTTAAGACTAAAAAGACCCCTTTTTGCACAGTGCTCCTCTACCCATTAAATCGGCCATGCTCCTGACTGTCAGCAGCCCTTGAATGATAAACAGGGAAATTTGTTAGTAGATTTAAATAAGTTCTTTTTATTATGCTTTTCACATTTTTTGATGACCAATTCTGTTACGTAGGCAGCATTTATATTGCTGAAGACCTTAATACTTCATGATGTTATTACCCCAAAAAATATTTAAAGGAAAGTACAACTCCTTTAGCTTCAGGTTTCCAGTTAGATTTTGTAAAGCTTTTACACGGTGGTGCAGCGGTAGAGTTGCTGCCTTACACGCCAGAGACCCGGATTCGATCCTGACTACGGATGTTTGGCTGTACGGAGTTTGTACGTCCTCCCTGTGACCTGCGTGGGTTTTCTCCGAGATCTTCGGTTTTCTCCCACACTCCAAAGACGCATAGGTTTTTAGGTGAATTGATGTAATTATAAAATATTGTCCCTGGTGTGTGTAGGGTAGTGTTAATGTGCAGGGATCACTGGTCGGTGTGCCAAAGGGCCTGTTGTTATGCTGTATCTCTAAACTAAAATGAAACCAAACAATCGACGTAACAAGAATTTATAACTTCAACTAAGGTGCTTGATGAGCAGTTCTATCGAGACTCAAACACATTACGTGTATATATTGATAGCATTTTATAAATGTCACTGCTTTCTGGGGCATGTGTGTTTGCAGGTTGGCTGTTGGAGAAATCTTGTATATGTCTGTTATGTTGTAGTAAGCACCACATAGTTAAGCCTTATGACTAACATGCACGATGTCAAGTCGATGAAAATTATGGTGATACTCTTTGAATGGTCTTGTTTTAACTAAACACAAGTAAATTTGTCTTAAATTTCTTATATTTACAACAGAGCAGTAGAATATTTTAAAAGCGGGTTATAAATTCAGAAACAGACTTCAAGAGTTACTAAAACTAAAATCTTGTCAGTATTTAGTGGTTAATTGGTAAATGGAATGAGAGGGGGTTGAGCTAATGGGATGGGGTTGAGAAGTGGATTGTATTTCATGTGGGAAGTACAATTTTCCAATTGTGTAGGAAAATAACTGCAGATGCTGGTTCAAATCGAAGGTGTCACAAAGTAAACAAGTAAAGACCAACGATCTTTTTATGTGTTGTCCTGTTTAAGCGTAATTCTAAAACAGATATCCAATGATTTTTACCATTTCAGGTCGCAAGTTGGTGCAGAGTGGTGCAGCTATCCACGATGTGTTTGTGAAGACACCATGTGGAAATCTCATGTAGGTCCCATGTGGGTTCCTGTGAGCTATGGCCATACTACGGCAGCAGGCCCTGGCTCGCCCGCTGTGTAACGGGATGGTGGAACAAACCAGGGGGTCTTACCTTCCGTGCCTACAAGATCGGCTCTGGGGTACGAAAGTTGACGAAGGGTGAAGATTGGCAGGTGCAAGGAGAAAGGCGACGGTTCACTGAACGACCTGCATGGGACGACCTGCCTTGATTGCAGTTGCAGCTGGGATTGTTAAATGGTGCCAAAACCAGGCGACTATTGCATAAACCCACTGCAAATAAGTGGGCTGTTTCTTTGCATTATGCACTTAACCTGGATTGTACCTATGTACGGCAAAAATCTCACCGATCTGCACGCAAAATAAAGAATCTCATTGTATCTTGGTACACGTGATAATAAAGAAACCATTGAACCATTGATTTGTTACTGCTGCTCAGCCAGCATCATTCTCTTCTGAGAAATTACTCTTTCTCAACAAGCTCTTCATCTTGAGATTGGCATGTCTAGCAGGCTCAACAACATTAAGCTCTGACATCCGATAGTCTGGCATGCTTGTGTTGATGGCTGGGCTAAAACTAGGCAAAGCTGGCTGAATTGCACAACACAAAACTCCTTTAGACATTTACAAACACCACAAACAAAATACAAAGAACTGGAGGAACTCAGCGGTTCAGGCAGCATCTGTGGAGAGAAATGGACAAGACAACGTTTTGGTTCGGGACCCCCTTTAGTCTGAAGGAGGATCCCGCCCCAATATGTGGCCAGTCCATTTCCCTCCACAGATACTGCCTGACCTATTGAGTTCCTCCAGCTTTTTGTAGATGCTGGAATCATGTTAAATATAGGTTCTTGTGTTGCCACAAATATAATAACATAAATGAAAGCTTTATAATTAACATATCACAAGAAGTTACTGACGATTATATGATATAAATACTACAAATTATAGTGCACTAATATGACCTTTATACTCTAATGATCATACAGCTTTAATCCTTACACGTAGTTGTTACTTATACTATGGGTGCTGTCTGTACGGAATTTGTACGTTCTGCCTGGGGTTTTTTCTGGGTGCTCCAGTTTCCTCCCACATTTCAAAGACGTACAGGTACAAAGACATGTAGGTCAATTGGCTTCGGTAAAAATTATAAAAATTGTAAAAATTGTCCCGAGTGTGTAGGACAGTATTAATGTACGGGGTGATCACTGATTGGCGTGGACTCAGTGAGTCAAAGGGCATGTTTCCGCGCTATATCTCTAAAGTCTAATGTCTAAAAGTTAGATGCACTTCCTTCTCTGAAGGCATTCAAGAGAGAGCTAGATACTGGCAATCTCCTGAAGGAGCTTATTCCTACTTGTCTCGGCAAACGGCCTACAAGGGGGATTCATCTTTGCAATTTCTGATGTTTGCCCTGAAGTTTGCTCTGATTTTCTAGTCCAATAATCAGAGCAATGACAATTTGATTGATGCATCCCCACGACACCCTCATGAGCTTTATTGTAATTTCATCTGTTTGATGTGATTCTGTGAAACGATTCTTCATCAATCTGCATCTGCAAATTACTTTAATGAAAGGTCAGAATATTTGACGATTTGACAAATGTAAAAATGTTTTGATGGGAAATATTTCTGGATTTATCAGCATTTTGAAAAGCTTTGAATCGAGTTTGAGTATTAACATTTACAGAGGCTTTTGGAATTGAATGCGGAGTTGGTGGAACCAAGGCTGCTATTTCTGTGTGGATTTGTAAATCTTGTGGACAGCCAGTTTTAAAAGTTCATTAAAAAAGCCTTTTAGTCCTCTTGGGATTTGAGCCTGGATCAACTCCACATTGGTCGTGAAGTCCATAAAACTGCCTTTACTGTATATACCTCAGAGCCATTTGATGTTGATTTTTATTAGGAATTAAGTTACTTTTTTTCTATTTGTTTGCATGAATGCCCCTGGGTTGATGTTTGTGAGCAACGATGGGTGAGTGGTTGCCAGTGTCAGAGGCAAAAGGACAGTAAGGGTTTTTGGAAATAAATTATTTTCTGATTTGCAGGTTTAACAGGAAAATAGGAATATGATATTTTAAAAATCTGTTTGATCAATATTTTATTTCAGTAATTTACTTTGTGGACCTCATGAAGAAAATGGAGTGAGTGGACACACTGAAGGAAGCTTATGTAAGAAAAGATAGACACTCTCATGCCGCCAGTGAAGATCTAGCGAGATCCATATCTCTTTATTGTCAACTGTTACTATCACATCCTATTCATATACTATGACATGCTTGATGTTGGCATTACTTCCTCAAGTGGATGTGTTTTTTGATATGTCCCCACGTTTTCTTCATGTGTCCTCAGAACCTGCAAAGCTGAGGCAATTTACAAGGGCCAATCAACTTACTAATCTGCACATCTTTGGGATGTCAGAGGAAACCAGAGCCCTTTGGAGAAAACCCCTGTGGCCACAGGGATAAGGTGCAAATTGCTTCTAGACAGTGTCCGAGAGTTGAACCTGAGTCTGTGGCACAGTGAGACACAGCAGCCAACTAGTCGAGGATAATATAAAATGGGTTTAATGCAGGATTTGTGCCAAATGGGCAGTTCATAAGTTATAGGAGTAGAATGTAAATTGTCCGTAGTGTGTAGGATAGTATTAGTGCATGGGGATTGCTGGTCGGCACGGACTCGGTGGGCCAAAAGGCCTGTTTCGATAATGTGTCACTAAAATAAACTAAACTAAACCTTTTTGGAAGTTACACCAAGGCTGCCAGGAAAATATTTAATACCTTAAGGCTTTCCACCTTTCATAGAAATGTAAATATGTGCTCGGGATCTACTTTGGAAAGTCAGATGTCTCCCATTGGAGATACTGGTGGACCAAATACGCTCAAATAAATTAAATGCTGACAAATATCAGATGGTTAACAGTGTGAGTTTACAATCTGAAGTTGCCTGTTTCTGTCAAGTAGGTTTGATTAAACTTAAGTTAAGCTTAAAAACATTTTTTGGAAATCCCACTAACACTCTTACAGAACTCATCAACTGGTATTTCTTGTCGTCCCGAATGTTATCCCTTGCATCTCTTCTTTTATGGCCCAATGTCCAATCCTATATTTTCGGTAAAGTGATACATGATTTTTTAATATGCTAAAGGTCGTTAAAAATAAATAGTCCTCCTAATGTTTTATGTTTTAGCATTTTTAATGCAGATTCAATTTCATAAGAGCGACAACATTAAATGTCCATGGCTCGTGCAAGCAAAAAAATTATTAGCTCCTTTCTTCTACAACAGAAATCATCGGCTTGAGCCATTAATATGCAATAGGTTATAGGAGCAGAATTAGGTCAATTGACCCGTCAAGTCTACTCTGCCGTGGCTGATCTATCTTTTCCTCTCAACCCTATTTCCCTGCCTTCTCCACATAACCCCTGACACCCACACTAATCAAGAATCTATCAATCTCCGTCTTAAAAATGTCCATTGTAGGCCTTCACTGCCATCTGTTGCACTGAATTCCACAGATTCACCACCCTCTGGCTAAAGAATTTCCTCCTCGTCGCCTCTCTAAAGGCAGGGGTGACTGACAATAGACAATAGGTGCAGGAGTAGGCCATTCGGCCCTTCGAGCCAGCACCACCATTCAATGTGATCATGGCTGATCATTCTCAATCAGTACCCCATTCCTGCCTTCTCCCCATACCCCCTGACTCCGCTATCCTTAAGAGCTCTATCTAGCTCTCTCTTGAATGCATTCAGAGAATTGGCCTCCACTGCCTTCTGAGGCAGAGAATTCCACAGATTTACAACTCTCTGACTGAAAAAGTTTTTCTTTATCTCCGTTCTAAATGGCCTACCCTTATTCTTAAACTTTGGCCCCTGGTTCTGGACTCCCCCAACATTGGGAACATGTTTCCTGCCTCTAACGTGTCCAACCCTTTAATAATCTTATGTTTCGATAAGATCCCCTCTCATCCTTCTAAATTCCAGTGTATACAAGCCTAGTTGCTCCAGTCTTTCAACATATGACAGTTCCGCCATTCCGCGAATTAACCTAGTAAAGCTACGCTGCACGCCCTCAATAGCAAGAATATCCTTCCTCAAATTTGGAGACCAAAACTGCACACAGTACTCCAGGTGCGGTCTCACTAGGGCCCTGTACAACTGCAGAAGGACCTCTTTGCTCCTATACTCAACTCCTCTTGTTATGAAGGCCAACATTCCATTGGGTTTCTTCACTGCCTGCTGTACCTGCATGCTTCCTTTCAGTGACTGATGCACTAGGACACCCAGATCTCGTTGTACGTCCCCTTTTCCTCACTTGACACAATTCAGATAATAATCTGCCTTCCTATTCTTACCACCAAAGTGGATAACCTCACACTTATCTACATTAAACTGCATCTGCCATGCATCCGCCCACTCACACAACCTGTCCAAGTCACCCAGCTTTGTATCATCTGCAAATTTGCTAATGGTACTTTTAATCCCTTCATCCAAGTCATTAATGTATATTGTAAATAGCTGTGGTCCCAGCACCGAGACCTGCGGTACCCCACTAGTCACTGCCTGCCATTCTGAAAGGGACCCATTTATCCCCACTCTTTGCTTTCTGTCTAACAACCAATTTTCAACCCATGTCAGTACCCTACCCCCAATACCATGTGCTCTAATTTTGCCCACTAATCTCCTATGTGGGACCGTGTCGAAGGCTTTCTGAAAGTCGAGGTACACCACATCCACCAGCTCTCCCCTGTCAATTTTCCTAGTTACATCCTCAAAACATTCCAGAAGATTAGTCAAGCATGATTTCCCCTTCGTAAATCCATGCTGACTTGGAACAATCCTGTTACTGCTATCCAAATGTTCCGCAATTTCGTCTTTTATAATTGACTCCAGCATCTTCCCCACCACTGATGTCAGACTAACTGGTCTACAATTTCCTGTTTTCTCTCTCCCTCCTTTCTTAAAAAGTGGGACAACATTAGTTACCCACCAATCCACAGGAACTGATCCTGAATCTATAGAACAGTCAGCGGGGACTTGGCGGGCTAAAGTGCCTGTTTCTGTGCTGCATCTTGCAGTGACTCTGACTCTAAACCTCTGCTTGACATTTTCAGGTAGTGTATTTGCATTGCTTTTAATGAACGAGTATGGGATTATTTAGGACTGAACATTTTTTAGTGCAGTGGGCTGATAATGTGTATAGGGCACAACCGTTTCTCTCAAATATTCACATTTATTTGAAATATTTAAATTCATTTATTCTGATTCCATCTTGGGTTGTAAATGGAACAAGTGTCCATGATCTGAAGTCTGAAGAAGGGTCTCGACCCAAAACGTCACCCATTCCTTCTTTCCCGAGATGCTGCCTAACCCGCTGAGTTAGGCAATTTGTGTCTACGTTAGGTGTCCATGATGTTCCTGGCATGGCCCACGATGATTTAAATCCTGGGTCTCATTTTACTGTGAAGGATGAGCTGTCTGCCGGACCATGTTGTGAAATGGGCATTCTGCCTATTTCTACAGTGCAGTTTTCAGCAGATTGTCTGTTTAAAGAACGAACGGACCAGTCACAGCAAGACAGGCCTATTCATTACACTGCTGCAAGATGGACCAAATAGAAAAATATGTTGCACAGCTATCCCCCGTTATCTGATACCTCCTGAGAGGACCTGACAAGGAGGTCAAGGCTAAGAGCAAGCTACAGGTCCTGAGCACATCCAGGGACGTCTGGATAAATACCAAGCAGATACGAGCAGAAGGGGCTAAATGGTCACCACAATAGAGAATCTCCCAGAGCATGGTATCGCATAGAAAGAGGTTCAATGACGTCACAGAAGTCAGAAAGTTGTTTAGTTTAGTGTAGAGATACAGCGCGAAAACAGGTCCTTCGGCCCACCGAGTCTGCGCAGACTAATGATACCCGCACACTAACACTATGCTACACACACACTAGAAACAATTTACGATTTTACGAAGCCAATTAACCTACAAACCTCCCACGTCTTTGGAGTGTGGGAGGGAACTGGAGCACCTAGAGAAAACCCACGCAGGTCATGGGGGGAAAGCACAAACTCCATACGGACAGCACCCGTGGCCAGGATTGAACGCGGGTGCCTGGCACAGTGATGCAGTAACTCTACCACTGCGCCACTGTGCCGTCATGACCATGACAAATTTCCCTGATGAGCCTCATCTGCCCGAGACTCATGGGGACGGGAGCATCTACCTTCCCATCCACAGCACCTGCCCACTGCAGCCTTCATCCGCCTTCCCAGCCGTTGTGACGCTCCACTAAAGTCAGCCATCATCCTCCGCCTGTTTTACCGTTGAGGTCTTGGTTGGATTGCTCTTTGTCAGGGACCTCCCCCTCGACCTTACTGCCATGGGTGACCCTACCAGGAGCATAGCTCCAGATGGCATCGCTCTCAGGATCTCAGGACCACACAAGCTTCTCCACCACGGTAAGGAGACAATCCGCGGAGACGAAAAAAAACAAAATGAAGTAAACTAAACTAAACCTTTTTGAAAGTTACATCCAGGCTGCCAGGAAAATATTTAATACCTTAAGGCTTTCCATCTTTCATAGAAATGTAAATATGAGCTCAGGATCTACTTTGGAAAGTCAGATGTCTCCCATTGGAGATACTGGTGGACCAAATACACTCAAATAAATTCAATGCTGAGTAAAATCAGATGGTTAACAGTGTGAGTTTACAATCTGAAGTTGCCTGTTTCTGTCAAGTAGGTTTGATTAAACTTAAGTTAAGCTTAAAAACATTTTTTGGAAATCCCACTAACACTCTTACAGAACTCATCAACTGGTATTTCTTGTCGTCCCGAATGTTATCCCTTGCATCTCTTCTTTTATGGCCCAATGTCCAATCCTATATTTTCGGTAAAGTGATACATGATTTTTCAATATGCTAAACTAAGGGAGTTAAAAATAAATGGTCCTACTGTAGGGACTCACTACACTACTAATGTTTTATGTTTTAGCATTTTTAATGCAGATTCAATTTAATAAGAGCGACAACATTAAATGTCTATGGCTCGTGCAAGCAGAACATCATTAGCTCCTTTGGTATCCAACAGTAATCACAGGCTTGAGCCATCAGTGTGCAGAAAATATTGCTATTTTGATTCGTAAATAAATTTGCAATAGTTTTGCTGACCTCCAACGTTTGTTTTTGCTATTATCCTAACTAATCAAAACTGCATACTCTGATTAGCATGATTTATCTGTTGGCTTCAAAAACTGCTTTTATTTTGAAAGATTTAAATAACAAGCCTGAATAAAATGTGAATCTCATTGACTTAAACCCTGACATAATTTTAATAGTTGTAAAAATATACGTTAATAATTTGAAATGTAAATGTGACATTTTATTCTGGAGCAAATTAACAAATCCATCTTCGGGCTTTGGTGTTTTTTAGCTGTTGAATTCAGACTTCAAGTTCACCATTAGTATAATCTATGTTACAATAATGAACAATTACAGGGAGGCTTATGAAAGGAAATTGAATTTGTTAGATGTAGATTAGTGGTGAATGCAGTGGTTGTTTTTTATTGCATGCTATGAATGATATTCATATCAACATGATGTTTACTAATGGTGATATTTTTAATATTAACAGTCAACATGGTTTCAATTGGGTCACTCAAAATCAATTGCAATTTTTAACTCATGAAATGACTAAAGGAAGATAGACACAAAATGCTGGAGTAACTCGGCGGGACAGGCAGCATCTCTGGAGAGAAGGTATGGGTGCCGTTTCGGGTCGAGACCCTTCTTCAGATTGAGAGTCGGGAGAGGGGTAGGGAGGAGCTAGGGATAAGGAAGGGTACAAAGATAATGCAAGGTGTGAAAACGACAGATCAAAGCAGACGCTGATCAAGGAAATTTAGAATGGTTCATTGTTGGCTGAGGGGAAGGCGTCAACGAGGCATATAAACAGTAGAATTAATCAGGAGGACCGTGAAACTAGTAGGAGAACAAGGGTGGAGGAGGAACAGAGAGAGGGAAAGCAAGGGTTACTTGAAAAAGAGTACTCAACTTTACAGGTAACCTGAGGTGGAGTGTGTGGACCCTTAGCAAGACCTCAACCATCCTGAACCCACAGAACTGGAGCAGAGCCAACTCATCCTGATGGTCAAGGGACTTACCTAAAAGAAGAAGTACATAGCTGGGTGTCAGCAGGGTCCCACCTTCATATCTCCTGCACCAGGACAGATGGTTAGTAACTCAGCGGGACAGGCAGCATCTCTTGAGAGAAGGAATGGGTGGCGTTTTGGGTCGAGACCCTTCTTGTCCACCCGAAACATCACCTATTCCTTCTCTCTAGAGATGCTGCCTGTCCCACTGAGTTGCTCCAGCATTTTGTATATATCTTTGGTGTCAACCAGTATCTGCAGTTCCTTCCTACACAGATAGTTAGTAACTCACCAACAGAATGTTGCCATAAGGACCATTCCAGACTGCAGGAATACATGCTGAGGAACACACTGAAGCTAAATGCAGCCAATGTGAAGCTCTGTGGGGGAGGACCACAGTCAATGGTTTTTCCACTGTCGAGAGTGAGGGGAAAAGTTGGTTTACAAGTTATACTTTACTCCCTCTACACTCACGACTGCGCCCCCACCCATCCCACCAACACCATCATCAAGTTCGCGGATGACACGACTGTGGTTGGACTCATCTCAGGAGGAGATGAGACAGCCTACAGGGATGAAATCCAAAGGCTGGCAGCATGGTGTTCAGTGAACAATCTTGTCCTGAACTCCTCCAAAACAAAGGAACTTATAATAGACTTCAGGAAAACCAGTGCAGAACACGACCTACTCTACATCAATGGGGTCTGTGTGGAAAGGGTACCCACTTTCAGGTTCCTGGATACGCACATCGCAGAGGATCTTACCTGGTCTACCAACACCATCACCACAGTGAAGAAGGCACAGCAGAGACTCCACTTCCTGAGGATCCTCAGGAAGACCAACCTGCAGGAGAAGCTCATGATGTCCTTCTATCGCTGCTCCATCGAGAGTGTGCTGGCATACTGTATAACCACATGGTACCAGCTGTTCAGAAAAGGACAGGAAGGCCCTTCAGAGGGTCATCACGACGGCCCAGAAGATCATCGGCTGCTCACTGCCCTCCCTGGAGCACCTGTTCAGCCTACGCTGCCTCAGTAGAGCAGGCAAAATAATAAAAGATCCATCCCATCCCGGCCACCGTCTGTTTGTTCATCTGCCCTCTGGTCGACGTTTCAGGTCGATCAAATCCCGAACAAACAGACTTAAGAACAGTTTTTACCCCAGGGCCATACGAGAACTGAACACTACCTTCTGCACTAGGCAACACTGTTAAAACTTTTGTACTTAATATAATTGTATTTATTTGTTTTTGCATTTATTGCATATATGTTTTTACGCACCGTCAGGATTGGCTATTTTTTAATTTCGTTGTACTCGTTGCAATGACAATAAATGAATATTATTATTATTTATTATACAAGATGCAGATAAAGTATTGGAATTATTTCCTGAGAACAAGTATTTAAAAGGTAGACAAATTGCAGCAGAGTTAGGTATACCATTGGTAGGATTATACTCCAACTATCGTGCGATGATGTGGCCTTATGTTTAAAAAGAATATAGTGATGCACACCAAAAATACAAGACTTGCAACGATGAAGCTGGAACTGAGAGAATCCAACCATCAGTAAAGGTTAGAAAAGAAGAAACGAATACAGGTGTTTAAGATTAAGCAGGTGCTTAATTATGTATTTATCGAGATATTTTCACTTATGTGTCATAGAGCTGTGCAGCATGTGCAGTGATCTCAAATGAGGGGACTGCAAATAAAAGATAGTTTCTAATAAAATGATTATGAAATTCAGGAGAAAATATTTGAACACTGAGAACGTAAGTCATGCAATCATGGTCTTACATGAGACCATTAAAGGGGAGCTAGGTAAAGGATAAGATAAATGAGGGAAAAAGGAATAGAAGGAATGTGATAAGAACAGCTGAAATAAAATGGGAGGTGGTTCAGGTTAAATATAAATCTAAGCTTTGATCTGTTGGACTGCGTAGTAATATTCCATGTGGATACAATAATGTTTCTGGCTTTTGAGTCACGTAAAGAAATTGCTTCTCCCCCGTTCATCATTGCAAATGAGGTGGAATTTTTACTTGAAATATTGAGCATATTTTTTAATCTTATTTGTTGCTGATTAAGTCCGGAATTTGCTACAGAGGGGCATTTTTATGGTTTTCCTGCTGGAAACTAAACTGATTGACTAGCCTGCCCTCCTTTTCATATGTTGATATGCCAGCTATTTATTTCTGATATTTTCCGTTTAATATTCAGTTTCCATTATTTAAGAAATTACATCTCCCTTTTTCAAGTTTACAAAACCACTGCTACTGCACGTTTGAGGGTGAGGGTTTAACGTGTATCCACCGCTAGGTAGTGGTTATCTTATGATTCTTCACCTCTCAGTGGTGAGGGAGGTAAGAACTGGCAGTCAAATGGATAGAAAAATTCTCCTTGACAATCGAATTCTAAACCCAATTCATCTTCTGTCGACTATTCACAGCTTCTATCTGAATGGCGAACCAAGAAAAATGCACATGACAGATGTCTGCCTGAGCAGGTTTTAAGGGACGATGAGAAAGTCAGATATTACCCATGCCAAAAGGTTACCATTTTTAAAAGTAACAAAAGTTTCAAAATAAATGTTGAAATTCCCTAGTCTAATTCTTGCTCATTTGTGATGAATATATTGTAAAACTGTAAAGCAGTTACATATATAAATTTAAATTTCTGGATGTTTTATCAGTGTTTTTCCACTTGAAAAAATGACAGTTTGATTTAAATGCCATTAAACAGACAATACAAATGGCAGAATTGATATGTGCAATAAGCACCTGCTGGCCAACAGCTTTATTTTCTATTAATTTTTAATATTCATGTTAATTACTCGATGGTTGACAAGTGGAATACATTGGGACATTAATCAGGCACTAGAAATCAGTATCTGATGAAAATATGCATCAGTTGGTGGTGAGGAGACTGCCATTAGCAATTAAGTCAGCAGAAAATGTGACTGAAATCAGAATAAAACACCACTGAAGGAGTCCATTTAGCCTACTGTGTCCGTCAGCTCTCTGTGAGAGATAGCCATTTGTCCCACTCCACAACTGTTTCCCCATCATCTTGCAAAAACTCGGTGGGCCGAAGGGCCTGTTTCCACACTGTATCTCTAAACTAAACTCTTCCAGCCTTCTCCCCCCACCCCCCCCTTTCCCACCACAATCAGTTCTGAAGAAGGTTCCAGACCCTAACCGTCACCTATCCATATTCTCCAGAGGTGCCCCCTGACCCGCTGAGTTACACCGGCACTTTGGTGTTTTTTTTGTAGAAGTGTCAAAAAGGATATTGTTGGTCTGCCAAATATTCCCAGAGCCCAAAACAGTTTCACTATTTTGGTGCTCAACTGACACTTCTGCAAAAAAGAACACAACTACTGGAGTAACTCAAAGGGTCAGGCAGCATCTCCGGAGAACATGGATTGGTGACGTTTTGGGTCGGGACCTTTCTTTAGAACTGTTGTAGTGGGTGGGTGGAGAAATCTGGAAGACTTTGGTTTAGAGATACAGTGTGGAAGCAGGCCCTTTGGCCCACTGAGTCCATACCGACCAACGATTACCCATATATTAGTTCTATCTGTTCACTGGGGACAGAACCTACAATTAACCTACAAACCTGAACATCTTTGGAATGTGAGAGGAAACTGGAGGATCCAGAGAAAACCTACGCGGTCACGGGGAATGAACAAACTCCATACAGACAAAAGCCACAGTCAGGATCAAACACGGGTCGCTGGCACTGTAAGGCAGCAATTCTACCCCTGTGCCACTGTGCCAATCTAGTTGAGGGGCAGGACAAAGCCTGGCAAGTGCCAGCTGGTACAGGTGACACTTCTGCATGTTATTGCTAACCAAGTGTTGTGCAAGTGCTCATGGATTACAGGACCAGCGCCTTCTCCATCGAAATGGAAACTGTGGTTATGATCAAGTTATTGTGAACCCCCCCTCTGACGAGCCCAAAGATTGTCCTATGTGTAATGTAAAGATGATATGCTGTTCATGGAGCTTTGCTGTAAGTCACAGGAAGCTGAGGGCAGGGAGTCTGAATGGGAGAGAAGCTATGTTTACATGCAGTGCCACTGGGTGAGGTTTACAGATTGGACAGAGGTTTTCACCAAGCAATATGGAGAAGTTAAAACTCAACAATTCAGGAAGAAATTCAGAATGTTTACGATACGATTCGATAGAACTTTATTTATCCCAGTAGGGAAATTGGTCTGCCAACAGTCATAAAACACAACAAGATACATGAAACATGGAATTAAAGTGATGAGTGGAAAGTCCAGGATTGAGGATGTGCAAGGATTTGAGAGGGAGAGGGGAGGAGGAGGGGGGGGGGGGGGGGGGGAGGGGGGGAGGGGAGTCAATCTATCATCTACCCCACGACAGAAGGGGGAGGAGTTGTACAGATTGATAGCCATAGGGAAAAAGGATCTCTTGTGGTGTTCTGTGCTGCATCTTGGTGGAACCTGTCTGTTGCTGAAGGTGCTCCTCAGGTTGACCAGTGTGTCATGGAGGGGGTGAGCTGTATTGTCCAAGATGCTCCGCAGTTTGAGGAGCATCCTCCCCTCCAAGACCACCTCCACTCACAGTGAGGAGAGGACTGGAGGAGACTCACTGTGATGGATGTTTTCTTGATGGATGTTTCTTTTGTGTGTTTTGGGGGTTGTGTAATTTTAATGCCTATTTTGATGCTTTTGTTGTTGGACTGTGGGTGACTGAATTTCGTCCAAGTTGGATGACAATAAAGCTATCTTGAATCTTGAATCTTGAATCTTGAATGAATTCAATTCCACCCCCAGGACGGAGCCTTTATAACTTTGCTTTCTCTGCCTTCATATCTCTCGTTGGATTTAACTGCAATTTGTGACTCATGGTAACTTCACTTGGGAAGAACACAACCTTCTCACAGTGGGCAGGGCTGCTGCTTCCTGCTGAAGCTGGCACCAGTTCAAGAACTTTGAACATTTCTCACAGTAAGCACCATCAGCTCCACGTTTTTCACCAGTTTCAGCGATATCAAGGGAATTTCGAATGAGGTGTTACTTGACAGACAAACATACAGGCTTCCACAGGTGGTAGGAGTTGACTGGGTTAGATATTGAAATGTAGGGAGATGTCCCCGATTTGCCACAAATATTCCTGTTATTGTTTGTGCATCAATGGACAGAAGGACATTTTATTGTCCTGTCACAGAGAGAAAGGGACATTTCTTGAACATTACTCAGTTGGGTTCTCACAGTGCAATTGGGAACCTAATTTGATCTGAATTGTTGCTGATCAGGTTTCCCATACTCATCGAAAGCAGCCATAAAATGCAGGGGAGAAGTACCGGCTTTAGAAAGGGAGAGCTTTTACCAGCAGTCAGTTGGGAGAAGGAGGACTTTCTGACCCTTTGGTTCTCTCTTCTACTCATTGCAGATCCTTTCTTGCCCATCGATGGTCCTGAGTTGTGCCCTTCCATTCTAAACCTACCACTTACAAGACCCAACTTCTCACTCACTCGCTCCCTCTGTTTGAGTGTTCCTCTCTTCCTCATCTATTTTGCTCTCTCACACTGAGGGTCGGGTCCATGCCCATCTCACTTGGCAACTGACCAGCCTTTCTACACACTTCTGTAAAAATAATTACTGCAGAAGACACAAATGTAAGCATCCAATGCTGTAAATTAAAATACTAAGTTCAGGCCTGATCTGTTCTATAAGGTTACAGTACATTGCTGGCAGTTTTAGTTGCTTTGCTACCTGTTTGCTGTTAGATTACGAATAGGATATGTGCCGAGAAATATGGTGTCCTAATTGGGTGCTACATTTATCATTTATTGCTAACAGCTAAGATATCACAAAACAGATGAAAATAAATCTTTAAAAGATTGATAGGGTAATATTTCATCCTGACTACTTCATTGAAATGGGATCCAGGAAGTTTTGGGTAGCAGCTGCTTGCAGAGATCAAAGCCATTCCCAACAAGAACCGTAGAGGCCTGAGAAGAGCAGTCTCCCTGGCAGCCAAAGAAGCTGCACAAAAAGTTGTCATGGAGAAGAAAGAAAATCAGGGGAGAATGGTGCATGTTGGCTGCGTATGTGGTCACACTCCCTTCCTTCTATCCCCCCCCTCTGTAGTTTAGTTTAGTTTAACGATACAGCGAGGAAACAGGCCCTTCGGCCCACTGAGTCCGCACCGACCAGCGATCCCCGCACACTAACACTATCCTACGCACACTAGGGATAATTTACATTTACACCAAGCCAATTAACCTACAAACCTGTGCATCTTTGGAGTTTGGGAGGAAACCGAAGATCTCGGAGAAAACCCACGCAGGTCACGGGGAGAATGTACAAACTCCGTACAGACAAGCACCTATAGTCAGGTTCGAACCCGAGTCTCTGGCACTGGAAGACAGTAGCTCTACCGCTACGCCACTGTGCTGCCCAATATTGCCAGCACATGTTGAGTCAGTCCCATGCAGTGAGTGACTCCATGATTTTGCCTTTAGACTTTAGACCTTAATGAGGATGCAGCATACATCTCCACTGCATACAGCTGCAGAAAGTGCTGTGGGACCCACAGACTTGCTGCACATTGTAGATTGCATATTATTACCCAAACAGTTAGGCAGAGATGTGTGGTGTGCATGTCGATGACATATTTCTATGCAGAAATGACAGTGAAAAGGTATTGTCCATTCTAAGGTGAATTGCTCCTGTCTGTGCTAAAGTTGATCAGTACGGGTGTCAGGGGTTATAGGGAGAATGGGATTGAGAGGGAAAAATAGATCAGCAATGATTGAATGGCAGAGTAGACTTAATGGGCTAAATGACCTAATTCTGCACCTATAACCTATGAACATATGTGGTGACATTTCAAATAGAAATTTTTGCTAGCATGTTAATTTTTTTTAAACTGTTTTACATTTTATTTAAACATTTATTAAAAAAAAGTGCAATTGAGTTCAATTTCAAAACTGTAATATCTCCAAATATTTTTTAGGAAGATCAGAGGTTTCCAGGGCAAGATGGCTTGATAGAAATTTTGAATAGGCACATCCTCCTAGACCTCCAAATGCTCATCCTAGTTTGGCACTTTTGCCGTGAAATGGTAACCCAATTTCCTGACTTAGGTTAGAAATAGCAAAAGTCCAGATGAAATTGAGGCTGTTATGAAAATTCAAGGATTGTTCATTTGATAAATTGGAATTGACTGGTCACTTTTAATTGTAATTATTTCGAAGTCTGCAATTTTGACGAATTCATATTCCATCTCATATTCAAACTATCTCATATAAATGAGATAAAAGTTGTAATTATCCCATTTCAAGTATATTCCGTTCAGTATATTTCACTTCCTCAATCAACATATCCCACTGATATTCTATGGTATCTTATCCTCCATGAAAATTCATTTAGAATACAAAGTATACAAAGCTTGAAATTTAATGATAATCTATTGTGTGGAATATTATCATGTTTTTAAATTTTCGATTGAATTAGTTGTCTTTTTCAAATTTTGAACCTGGTCCAAATAATAAGATTATTGATTTATTGATTATTCGTGACAACCTATTGATTAAAAACGATGATCAAATTTATTTCACAGATAATGTAATAAGCTAAAGTATTACAATGGCAATGTGGATAAGGAAGTGACAATTGAGAACCAAGATTAATTTGGAGATTTTACGTTTATCTTACAGAAGCAAAGTCTTCCATTAGGCAGTTTATAGCATTGATGAAAATTATGTTTGTAATCATCAAAATCTTTCATTATTAAATTAATTACACCATGGAGTGCAGTAAAATCAGTCAGTTGAACTTGCCTGACATTATCAGGATAACCATGCTTGGAAATTCAATGAATGGAAGAGCATATATTTATCCGTTACACCAATATTATTAAATTAAGTTTACCTAAATGTATTTGTTTTATTTCAATCAGGTAAATTAAAAATCTGTCTGATTAAATCTCTGTACACTGATATAAATCTTTTGCATCATGAGAACCACCAAATTCCACCAAAGTAGAAATGGAAAGGTAAATAGAAGCTTGTTATCTTGTTGCTTTTTGCTGGGCCTTATTATTCTCACCATTGACTATTACTTTTCCCTCCAACAGAGACTAGATTTAATAGTTCCTAACTGATTCCACAAAGAAGCCTCTTTACAAGTTGATGTTGTACGTTACAAAGTACACCATTGTGAAACCATAACCAGGAATATTGAAGAGACTCCACCAAATAATGCAATCATCTGAAGTTCACTTTCAAAATTAAAATGTATTTTCCATTGAGTCAGGATGAAGAATGGACCCTGCAAAACTGATGTTCAGTTCATTCCTTGGATACACATAAGGAATGACCTGTTGGCTCATTGACCTCAATAATTTGATCAGTTCACTTTTTCTACAGTTATGTAAAATGTCAACAATATAGGCTCAACCATCAAAACACACCCATTTTTATGCAGTGTAATTTTCCACGAATATAAGGTATTCTTTAAGTTCTTCAGACACCATCTTTCTAGAGTTTGAACATTGTCAACAGGCTTGAAATAAAATTATTCTGATAGCTCCCATGAAAGTGAGCATTCACTTGTCTTTTTTGTCGTTGCGGGTTTTAAACAAGCTGGACATTTGCAGTGGAAACTTTCATTGAGATGATATTAATTCAGACAGCATATATGGCCATATGCTGTAACTCTGGAAACTTGCCATCTTGTAAATTGCAGCGTGTTGTCAAGCTGTCACCAGAAAAATGGATGAACTGACTTGGCCCAACAAACAAAGTATTTGTGATGTGCTTTATCCATCTGGGGACAGCTGATGCTTGGCTACTTGTTGCTCAGTGGCAACTAGACTAACCCCATGGCATAAAGGTTCAGAATCTCTGTGACCTTTTCAGATGTGTTGATTCAACAAGTTTAGTGAAAATGGGAAATAGTGTATGTCATCACTCTTTGTGGTGTATTCTTTGTGGTGTAGGCAGCTGTGCGGACGATTATTATACTGGAATAGTATAGTAGGAAAATAACTGCAGATGCTGGTACAAATCGAAGGCATCACAAAATGCTGGAGTAACTCAGCAGGTCAGGCAGCATCTAGGAGAGAGGGAATGGGTGACGTTTCGGGTCGAGACCTTTCTTCAAGAAGGGTCTCGACCCGAAATGTCACCCATTCCCTCTCTCCTAGATGCTGCCTGAACTGCTGAGTTACTCCAGCATTTTGCGATACCTTCGAATTATACTGGAATTGTTCTGCCGGTTACTAGTGAGAGCTGTGTTCTTTATGAACTGATGTTCTCTCAAAAGATAGACACCACAAAGCTGGAGTAACTCAACGGGTCAGGCAGCATCTCTGGAGAAAAAGAATAGGTGATGTATCAGGTCGAGACCCTTCTTCAGACTCGAAACGTCACCTATTACTTTTCTCCAGAGGTGCTACCTGACCTGCTAAGTTACTCCAGCTTTTTGTGTCTACCTTCGGTATAAACAAGCATCTGTAGTTCTTTCCTACACATTTTTTCAAACGTTATTGGCCTGTTTTAATGAGTATCCTATTCTTACCTCTTCAGAATCTGTGGGAAAATGCAAACTCCACTCCAAAATTCACAAAAAAATATCGAAATAAGAAATAATTCTTTTGATGACTTCTTAAAATGTATTTTTGTCTTGGCTGCCTGGTGATTTCAGGCAAACATTTGATGTAAGAAAAAGAATATCTTTTTATAACAAGAATATAAAGAAGAAAAAAAAGACTGCCAAAGGTACTTCAGAACCAACGAAGGAATTGTAGTATAATCACTATCGTAACACAACCAATCTACACACAGGAAGGTCTCAGCCATCAAATTTAATTAGAACAATGGATTACGAAGAGCCAGCATCAAGAGATTGATCATCTGATTGAATGGTGCCAGAAAACAATCTTGCTCTCAACATTAGTAAAACCAAAGAACTGATTGTTGACTTCAGAAGAGAAAGGTCGAGGATCCACAAACATGTCTTCATCAATGGGAAAGTGGTGGAGAAAATTAACAACTTCAAATTCCTGGGTGTGCATATCTCTGAAGTTCTGCCATGGATCCAGCACATTGATGTAATCAGAGAAAAAACACACCAATGCCTCTACTTCCTTAGAAGATTGAGCAGGTTCAGTATGTCACCGAATACTCTACAGGTTTAGTTTAATTTAATTTAGAGATAAGACGTGGAAATAGGCCCTTCGGCCCACCGAACTTGCGCCGACCAACGATCCCTGCACATTAGTACTATCCTACACATACTAGGAACAATTTACATTTGTACCAAACCAATTAACGGACAAACCTGTACATCTTTGGAGTGTGGGAGGAAACCGAAGATCTCGGAGAAATCCTACGCAGTCACAGGGAGAATGTACAAACTCCGTACAGAGAGCACCTGTAGTTGGGATTGAACCCGGGTCTCCGGCGCTGTTAACACTGTAAAATAGCAACTTTACCGCTGTGCCACTGTGCAGCCCTTGTGTATGGTTGAGAGCAAATTGACTGGTTGTATCATAGCCTGGTTTGGCTATGCTCTGGAACAAAGGAGATTAGAAAAAGTGGTGAACACTGCCTGGTTCATCACAAGTTCTGACCTCCTCACCATCGAAGGGATCTTTAGAAATCACTGTTTTAAAAAGGCAGCCAGCATCATCAAGGACCCACACTATCCTGACCACACTCTCATTTCACTCCTGCCATCGGGAAGAAGGTATAGGAGTCTGAAAACTGCAACAACCAGGTTCCTCCAACATTTCCCCCTAAACATACCTTTATTTTAAAAACCAAACTATAATTTATTGATGCAATCTCTCCCAGGCCCAACTACTAGACTGTACCACTTTCTACAGTGTGTGTTTCTGTGACTTTATAGAATGTTAGATTTGATCATATCCCACCTTGAATCCCAGAATAGTCAGTTTACATACTTTAATGTTGTTGCTTTATAATAAGACTAGACCGTGGACCCGTTGGGCCCAAACCTCTCCTGCATTGGTGCAGCTCCCTCTCCTCCCCCCCTCCCCCCCTCCCCTCTCCTCACCCCTCTCCTTCCCCCTCTCCTCCGCCCCCTCCCTCCCCCTCCCCCTTCCCCTCCCCCCCACACCATTCCCCCTCAACCCTCCTTATCCTCCCTCCTCCCCTCCCTCCCTCCCCCTCCCTCCTCCCCTCCCTCCCCCTCCCTCCCCAGGAGATAGATATAAACTTTAAAATGTGAATAACTTAAAAAATATAACCGATTTCAATTAAACTTCTTCCATTAGCACCAAAGGGACGATGGTGAGTACGGTGGGCCTAAAATTGTTGCGCTATCGTGTACCGTTTTGGCTGTAGTTCAGGAACAAACAAACGAGACTTTTAGTATATAGATGTGATATGGTTTACAATCTAACTGAACGAGTTATATATTTATCTATATATTTTTCACAAGCAGCCTTCATTTTCCTTGCTTGTCTACTGTCCGAACCCTTCAACCTCATCTGGGGCAGATAGAAAACATACTTATTCCTGAACAGTTGAAACTGCTACTCACATTTCGGAGTTTAGATCCAGAGGGATGCTGAGGCTTTCAGTGGATTCCCATAGAGGGATAATCCAGCCTCCAGAGGGCACCATCAATCCAGGAGTGAGAAGTGGAGCCAAAAAAGGATCAAAGGAAATGAAGGAATGAAGTCTGACTGTGATGCTGCTGTAATCCTGGGTTTTCAACATCACTGCCTGATATTCACAGAGAAATTATATATTATTAAGGGCTTATTTCAGCACAGATTGTCGTGTATCACAGATTAAAGTGTGCTGGAAATAAGATATTTTTATCTTATCATTAGAATGTACTTTAATGTACATTTTAAAGGATCAATTATGCTGCATCTCTTGCAGTGCTGTGTTCCAACAACAGAATCTTCAAATTATGGGGTTAACTCTAAAGTTTCTATTTCCTCGTAACTAGTAAAATTGATTTTTTCAACAAAATGGATAGCTTTTAAAGCTTTATTTTGGAAGCTTAATGTGACTTAACCCTGGGACATCCCAAGGATAACCTTGATGCTGCTACTTTGCTATCCTTGATGCCGCACTCTACGACAGATTAAAAAGCCTCTCCCTGACCAGTTTATTTCCATTTATGAACAGGGTGATGCAGTGGTGCAGCAGTAGAGTTGTTGCCTGACGTGGTCTTGTATTGGCCGACTCGGATTCTCATACCAGCACATTCTACATCACAACGAACGAACATCGTCACAGTGAGTGCCATACAAGTACTAGGATATTAGTGGAAAACATTCCTCTCCTCATGTTAATGCATCATTTTAGAGGTGCAATTACTGTGCACCACAAGCAAATGCTGAGATCTCATCGTTGTGTGCTCCAAGCTGTACATTTTGCAAACTGGTGGCCAGAGGTGCTTGAGGTAGAGTCTGATTAGCATCAAGAGAAAAGAAACTGATGGGGAATGTTCCTGATCACATTCACAGCCAGCCTTGCCTTTCCTTTCCTGTGGGGGCGGGGGCAGAGGGGGGGGGAGGTGCAGGTGAGAATGGCACTGTCAGCAGATGCTGTAGGAGACATCTTGGGACTCTACAAAATCATAGTCCACAATGCAAGCCATTGATTATGCCTATTCCATGCTCTGATTGGTACCAGAAACTTGGCACAGCAACAGTCAACCATAGAGCCTGTTTAATACGTAAGAATCCCTGCTTTGCAAGCCGGCCTGAATTGACTTCAATACACAAATGAACTAAACTCTACTCCACTAATCACTGTCAAGGCTTATTACTAAGTTGGTGTTTCCCCATGAGAAGCACCTCATGCAAAATACTCAGACCTTTGCATGAAATCCACTTTCCTTTAAGGATCTCCACTCTAGAGGTGTAAACAGTGATGTGGAGATTACCAGGATCCACCGGTCAAGGCTGAGTCTGCTCTGCCTATGGAATGGCCACAACAGTGAGACTTCAGGCTCGGCTGGTTCCACGGGGCTTCCGAAATGGCTGTGGACAAAACAGGAGAGGTGCTGTCGGGGTCAAGCAATGAGCCAAGTGTTGCTCAATCTGGTTCAATGAATCAAATGAATGAATTTTAGGAAATGAACATTGCTGAATTTTATTTACAGTATATTGAGCAGTCGTATTAAAACAAATCAAATGACTGAAAACATGCATTTTCAAGAAAGATGAATTAAACCAGATGGTAGTACAGAGGAGCTGATCATCAACTTCCGTAGGTCACATAACGGGGAATATGCCCCGATCTCTATCAACGGGGACAGTGTGGAGAGAGTGTCCAGCTTCAAGTTTCTGGGCACTCACATTTCGGTGGACCTAACATGGTCCAATAACACTGCTGCGCTGGTCAAGAAGGCACAACAAAGACTGTTCTACTTAAGAACACTGAAAAAGTCTGGTCTACCCCAACAGCTGCTGACGACCTTCTACCGCTGCACCATAGAGAGCATCCTAACGCATGGCATCCCTGTGTGGTACCTCAGCTGCACGGAGGCAGAAAAGAAAGCTCTACAGCGGGTAGTCCATAGAGCTCAGAGGGCCATCGGAACACAGCTACCAGACTTGGAGGGCATCTACAACACACGATGTCTCAGAAAAGCCACCAGCATCCACAAAGACTCTTCACACCCCTGCAACAGTCTGTTCGAACTCCTTCCATCGGGCAGACGATACAAGGCCTTCTACGCCCGCACCTCCAGACTCAGGAACAGCTTCATCCCCAGGGCCATAGCTGCTATGAACCGGTCCTGCTGAGCCGGATGGTCACAACGCATAGATCAACTTGCACTTTACCCTGTCTAAAACTGTTACATTTGTTTCGTTGGGTTGCTGTTGTCTAAATTACTTAAATTATTGCATTGTATGGGAGGCGCATTCCCAATCTCGTTGTACCCCTGGGTACAATGACAATAAAGATATATTGTATTGTATTGTATTGTATTTGGATTTCACCATATTAAAAGTTTCTGCATATCGCAGCACACTATGGAGAACCAACTCAAGATTGCATTCCTTATAGTATTTACTGTGTATGAGCATTTGCTGAAACACCTGTGATTGTTTATATTAAAAAAACAAGCAGCCTTTTGTAATAGCATGCAGTATTTCCATTATTCATATTATACAGATCTTTTTTTTAGTTTAAAGATGCAGCCCGGAAACAGGCCTTTTGGCCCACCAAGTCCGTATCAATCAGCGATCCCCGCACATTAACACTATCCTACACACACTGGCGACAATTAACACTTATACCAAGCCAACTAACCTACAAACCTGTACGTCTTATTTGGAGTGTGGGAGGAAACCGAAGATCTCGGAGAAAACCCACGTGGTCATATGGGGAGAATGTACAAACTCTGTACAGACAGCACCCGCTGTCGGGATCAAACCCGGGCCTCCGGCGCTGCAAGACAGCAACTCTACCGCTGCGCCACCGTGCCGCCCCACTGTTCTTTCTGACTACTAGTCCTTCGAATTAGTATATGATATTAATTTAGTCTTTAATGTAAAATATTGTTTTTAGCATACCAAATCCTCCACAAATATGTAGTCATGGAAGTTTCCTTGAAAAATATCAATTGGATGGTATTCACATAGTTAGTCAAGCACTAGACTGATTATTGCCTTTCGTAAATGGTACGACATTGTTAGTATGTTTTATCTAGATCTACTTATGCAGCAGTTCAAAGCCATTAAATAGGTCTGTTTCAGATTAATTATTATTATTTCTAAATATTTATAGGAACTAGTAGGTTTGCAATTATGTCCGCTTGATACTGGAGAAAACAGACAAAAATTATGTTAACATGGTATTTAGCTGTGTTAGTGCATTTCATGATGGAATTAATGTTAGTTGTTAATATTGTACAGACTCTCTGATGTGAGATTTTCTTGTACCCCAACAATAATTTTCGATGCTTAGCTACTACTAATGGCATGAACAGTAAAGCAACATTCAACATTTATCGCAAGCTAGATGTTCATTCTCATACCGAAGATAGACACAAAAAGCTGGAGTAACTCAGCGGGACAGGCAGAATCTCTGGAGAGAAGGAATGGGTAACATTTCGGGTTGAGACCCTTCTTCAGACTGGTTAGGGATAAGGGAAACGAGAGATATAGATGGTGATGTGGAGAGATAAAGAACAATGAATGAAAGATATGCAAAAAAGTAACAATGATAAAGGAAATAGGCCACTGTAAGCTGTGAAAATGAGAAGCTGGTGCGACTTGGGTGGGGGAGGGCTATAGAAAGGGAATGCCAGGGCTACCTGAAGGTAGAAAAATAAATATTCGCACCATTGGGCAGCAAGCTGCCCAAGCGAAATATGAGATGCTGTTCCTGCAATCATTCTCATAACCACTGATGCTATTCACTCATTGGAAAACCAATTGAAGATTCCACAGGAAGGTTATGTAAAGGACCACACACATCTCTCTTGCATTCATAGACAGATCGCTGTGTAACTTACTGCATAAAAAAAATTAAGAAAATCATCCCAAACTCAAATCCCAGAATCCACACCCCCAGATAGTTTCAATAGACCGAAATGTCAGAAGAAATTCTGCGAGTTGTAGTTTCTTGGATTCAAAGAGGAAAAGTTTTGTTATCATCATAGAACCATATAGCTTAGAATCAGGCCCTTTGGGCCACTGAGTCTATGTCAACTATCAAGCATTAATTTATTCTAATCCCATCAAAAAAAAATAATCTCCATATTCCTCTGAACTCCTCCCAGATTCTACCTCTCAACTATATCCTGGGGGCAATTTATCATATCATATATCATATCATCATATCATATATATACAGCCGGAAACAGGCCTTTTTGGCCCACCAAGTCTGTGCCGCCCAGCGATCCCCACACATTAACACTATCCTACACCCACTAGGGACAATTAAAAAATTTTTTTTTTTAGCATTTACCCAGCCAATTAACCTACATACCTGTACATCTTAGTGGTCAATCAACCTAACGATCACACGTCTATAGGATGTGGGGGTAAACCTACATGGTCACAGGAAGAAGTGTGATTTCCACACAGATTGCACCAGACATCAGTATTGAGCGTGGGTCATAACGTAACTCTGCCTCCTGTTCATCAGGTGGGAAATGAGGAGGAAACAAAAACACATCTGACAATACAACAGGTGATTGACAAGCAACCAACTCTCATGTCAGCACGTCTTGCCAGAGCAATGTCAATGCAGATGGTTCCTCCACTATGTACGTCTTACTTACTGACCTTCAGTAAAACCTTCAGTAAAGCTCATTGAGGTGCCGCTGCTGCATTCAAAGTCAGGGCACTTTAACTCTGAGAAATTTAGCCTCAAGACCATTCCAAGCTGTCTCTGCTGATATGTGCCACATGATCCTTTGCTGCTTACTTCTGCAATACAGAATTCAAAAATAGTTCAACCTTGAATTTTTGATTAATGTGATTTTAACGTTCAGAGCTGGAGGGACATTGGCAGCATTGCAGTGTTCCCCGGGATTGAAGCTTGGAAGGGGCATTGAAGCCTTTGCAGAAACCTCACTGGCAACTCTCTGCACAGTGCCCTTGCCCACTAAACCTGGCTCCTGCAGCAACTGTTACTCCTTAACACCATCACACTCCAGTAGTTGGAGAGTGCTGCTTGTATTATGGTGTAACTATAAGAGGTGCACCCTGAAGTTGGAACAGTGAGGATACATGCCAGGAGTATGAGAAGTTCAACCAGCAACAGAAGTGTTGTGCAAGAGATCTCAACATATACTAGAAAGTTTTACAAAATTTCTCAAGCTTCTCTAAACAATGTTATGAAGGTTATAACTCTAATTTAACGCTAGAGAGTAAGCACAACCAATTCTCAAGGCCATAATTTCCATTCAAGGTTAGCATTGAAATATTTTCCAATTATGCATGAGGTGAGAATGTTGCATTTCCTTTGCAAAAACTTCCAATTTATGTTTTGAGGTTAGAATGAAATTGGTCAGTTTCTGTTATTTCCCGTCAATGTTCCTGCTGTTCATAATAACTTCACCGCTACCAATAACAACACATCCACTGGTGAAAATTTATCACACTTGATTACTTTATTTATTTGCAAAGGAGATGATACACAAATTGTTTGAAGTTACATGTTCATATTTCATAGAAACATAGAAACATAGAAACATAGAAAATAGGTGCAGGAGTAGGCCATTCGGCCCTTCGAGCCTGCACCGCCATTCAATATGATCATGGCTGATCATCCAGCTCAGTAGCCTGTACCTGCCTTCTCTCCATACCCCCTGATCCCTTTAGCAAAAAGGGCCACATCTAACTCCCTCTTAAATATAGCCAATGAACTGGCCTCAACTACCTTCTGTGGCAGAGAATTCCACAGACTCACCACTCTCTGTGTGAAGAAATGTTTTTCATCTCGGTCCTAAAAGACTTCCCCCTTATCCTTAAGCTGTGACCCCTGGTTCTGGACTCCCCCAACATCGGGAACAATCTTCCCGCATCTAGCCTCTCCAACCCCTTAAGAATTTTATATGTTTCTATAAGATCCCCCCTCAGTCTTCTAAATTCCAGCGAGTACAAGCCCAGTCTATCCAGTTTTTCCTCATATGCAAGTCCCGCCATCCCAGGGATTAATCTGGTGAACCTTCTCTGTACTCCCTCTAAGGCAAGAACGTCTTTCCTCAGGTTAGGAGACCAAAACTGCACACAATACTCCAGGTGCGGTCTCACCAAGACCCTGTACAACTGCAGCAGAACCTCCCTGCTCCTAAACTCAAATCCTCTTGCTATGAATGCCAACATACCATTCGCTTTCTTCACTGCCTGCTGCACCTGCATGCTTGCTTTCAATGACTGGTGCACCATGACACCCAGGTCACGTTGCATCTCACCTTCTCACCTTCTCCCAATCGGTCACCATTCAGGTAATACTCTGCTTTCCTGTTCTTGCCGCCAAAGTGGATAACCTCACATTTATCCACATTATATTGCATCTGCCATGCATTTGCCCACTCGCCTATCCAAGTCACTCTGCAGCCTCCTAGCATCCTCCTCGCAGCTAACACTGCCACCCAGCTTCGTGTCATCCGCAAACTTAGAGATGTTGCATTCAATTCCCTCGTCCAAATCCATAATGCATGGATATGATTGCCAAGAAAAAATGCTTCTGGGATAAATAATTGTAAAAGATTTTACTGTGGAACCTAACGCAGAAATCATTTTTATTCAAGCTTAATCTCACTTTGGCATGGTAAACTTGTATATCAGTGCAACAAATGTATCTGTATTCCCAGAGACATGGCTATATACATTATGGATAAAGGAGATCAGAATGCAATGTGCAACTCTTTGCGTCGGTACGAAGGGCTAATGATTCTTTCTATCTACACCTGGCTTGTGGATTGGAGCAGAAGTGTGTGAAAAATAGGGAAAGGAGAGAGATGTTGTGAAATAAAAAGTGGGATAGGCATGATGAAGGCAAGAAAAATAATAATAATAATAATGATAATAATACATTTAATTTATATAGCGCTTTTCAGGAAACTCAAAGACGCTTTACAGAGCAAACAAGACATAAAAACAAACAAACAAACAAAAGATTTGTCCAGAAATAATCCCAAAATAAAAGAAAACATAGAAAAGATTAACGATAGTTTGGGGAGTAGACCCTGAGGGAGAAAGATAGAAAGAGAAAGGGCGGCAAGGTGGCTTAGCAGTAGAGTTACTGTCTTACAGTGCCAGAGATCTGGGTTCGATCCTGAGTATGGGTGCTGTCTGCACGGAGTTTGTACATTCTCCCCGTGACAGGTTTGTAGGTTGATTGGCTTCAGTAAAAATTGTATAATTGCCCCTAGCTTGTAGGATAATGTTGGATGTGGGGGTGATCGCTGTTTGGCGTGGACTTGGTGGGCCAAAGGGCCTGTTTCCACACTGTATCTATAAGGAATCTCCAAAGTAAACTAAAGTAATTGAGGAACACTGGATCATATTTCATGGTAAAATAATGAAGACCTCGAAAACTCATGGACACCCCTACAGCCTTGCAAGGCTGTTCAATAAAGTCATTGCATTTAGTTACTAACCTAATATTAATCACGCTCTCCAAATAAGATCTTATATAGAAAATGAATGAAAAGGATTACAACATTTTCAAATTTAAATATATTTGAGTCCTCGGGTTTATAAATGGAGATGCAGTGTCAGATTAGTGTGCAGACCAGACTGGAATCTCCTGCCATTGTGGCCATTCGTGGTACAATCAGCTCCATTCAATACCAAGGGCTGGAGTGATCTATTAAACTGACCATGCTACATGCAAACCAACTCATTTTTATTTGAGCTACCAATCCTTCTCCCCCCATCCAAGGTCTACTGGTGGGCCGACTGCTTGCTCATCCTGTGTGAAAAGCTCATGTATCTGTACAGATGGAGCAGATTCTTCAGGCCATTCTCTGTCCGATTCCATCTCTGGAATAGGATGAGCTACAAAGCTGTTTCCATCCATGGGGCGTGGCTGCGTTCTGCAGCTGCGGCTCACCGGCAGTCTCTCTGTCTTTTTTTTTTTTTTTGTCTTTGTTATCGTTTAAATGTTTCTTTTGATTTATTTTTAACTCTGTGGTGGGGGGGGTGGGGGAAACCTTTTTTTCTAATCTCTTCCTCAACGGAGATGCGACCTTTACCGTGTTGTGTCTCCGTTCGCGCTACGGCCTAACACCGTGGAGTCTGCGGCCTCCAGCTGGGATCGACCTTGAAGACTCCGGTCGCAGGGCCTGGACTTACTATCTCGGAGGCTTCGGCCGTGGGCCCTGCAGACCGCAACATCGGGAGTTCGCAGGTCCCTGGCTGGCGACCGGCTTTCGGGAGCTCCAGCCGTAGCAGCTTCGACCGCCCCGGAGCGCGAGGTTTGATCGACCCGCTCGCAGGCCCCTCATCGCCCTGCGTGGCTCGGCCGCGGCACTTTCCATCGCCCGGTGGGGGCTCAGGACCTTCATCGGCCTGCTCGGCTCGGCCTGGGACTTTCCATCGCCCGGTGGGGGCTTCAAAAGTCGGGAGCCTCGATCGCCTTATGGCACCACGAGAGAAGAATGAGGAGGAGATAAGACTTTTCTTTGCCTTCCATCACAGTGAGGGTGTGCCTGGAGCAATCACTGTGATGGCTGTTTATGTTAAAATTGTAATTGTGTGTCTTGTGTTCTTTATTGTCTACTGCCGGACCCTGATGTGAGAGGACGCTGGCGCTATTTTTCGCCGCTTCTCCGTCAGGACAGTTCGTTTGTTTGTTTTTATGTCTTGACTGTTTTTGTAAAGCGTCTTTGAGCATTTGGAAAAGCGCTATATAAAATAAATGTTTATTATTATTATTATTATTATTATTATAAAGTGTCCTTGTGTTCATCAGCCTTGGGAAACAGCCAGGCAAAGTCCTGATGCACCAGGTGGAGCAGCAGATGAAGGTACATTAAAAGCTGTTCATTGTGGACCTGTACATTTACCTTGATTCATTCACACAATGTGGACATTGGTAGCAAGTTCAGTATTTACCATCCATTGTTATTCACTCCCTGAACTGGAACTTTTTGAAGCTATTTCAGAAAATATTTCAGAGTCAACTACATTGGTGGGCCCAGGCCAGGTAAAGATGATAAATTTCCTTTCCTGAATATTTTATGACAATCTGGTTGCTTCATGGTATCCACTGTCTCAAATTTTCAAACTTTAATTTCCAAACAAGCCAACTGATAGATCACAAAGCAAGAAAACATTTTTTTTAAAAGCTAATTGTTAATTCAAAATAACCTCTTGCTGATTTTGTCAGAATCTATCACTCAGGGCAGAGGCACATTTTGGTGGGTATCAAATCAGACAGGAGCAGCATCAAAACTGCAGCCGTCAAACACTTAAGCCGATAGTGCAGAAATATCAAAAATATTTCAACATGAGGGTGCTGACAGTGAAACTTTGCTGCCACGTAGCTTGGATAAATGATACGTCCTCACCACCTCAAATGCAGGCATAATATCCGCAAGATACCAATCTAATGGATAACCAAAAATGAAACATTAAAACTGAAGAGCTACATTCTTTCTCTTTCAGCAACAACATCAAGTCAGCATGTTGTCTCCAATCATTGCTTTGTTCAAATAGGTCAAACCTCTTGATTTGACAGATGATCGAAAACCCATTGAATAAGAAATCAACTTTGAGCAGTGAGGCAAAAGAACAGCCACTTCAGCAGGCTGACAGTGAAGTCTTCAGTGTGGAATTCACCATTGCTAGCTAAAACAAGAAAGGCATTCAGGATGTTGTCAAATGGCAGAACACCTAATTGTGTTAAATGTTGCACAAAGTATAAAATCGCTGCATTAAAGCATCTGTATTGCCTCTGTGGTCTTCCAGCTTAAAGGAAGAGATTTCGATTCATCTGCAACAATAAGTGATGATTTTTTGAGGAAACTGCTGAGGAAATCCTTGACAGAATACAGTAAACCATTGTTATAACGGATCATGGTCCTCTGCTGTGCAAGAATGCATTGGATCAAGGATGAAAAATGTTAGTGTCCTGGTCTTGAGAGTGCAACTAAGATGGTCAGGTCATGTTGTGCCAATTCTTGATGACAATCTTCCAAATGAGGAATTCTGTGAAGTATTTGTGGGAGGCAGAGGGTAGATATGTAGATAGATAGGTCGTTGAGTTGGCAAGGGTAGAATTGTTCATTTTGGCAGAAAGATGAAAAGGAAGCACACTATTTGATGAGAATGGTGAAAAAATGCAGAACTTTTTATGCAGAGGGCTCAGAAAATTCTATTAAATGACTCACCAAGTATTAGCACATAGGTAAAGGTGGGTGTTTAAGACAGCTGATAGAATGTTATTAATTATTTGCTAGAGGAATCAAAAATAAAAGTTATGCTTCAGAAACATCAGACCTTGGTGAGATGATAATACTTTGAAAGCCGCTCAGAGTGGATTATTTGACTAATACTGGAATGGGCAGGTTGTCTTATGAGGAAAGGTTGCACAGGCTCGGTTTGTTTGTTCCCATTGGATTTCAGAAGATTGAGAGAGATTTCTATCTGATAAGCCTTGAGTCTATTGGATTTGTTTTCCTTGCTGGAGGCTGAGGGGTGACCTAGTAGAGATATACTAAATTATGAAGGGTATGAATAATGTTCTTAAAAGACATTTGGACAGGCACATGGATAGGATAGGTTTAGAGGGATATGGACTAAATGCGGGCAGATGGGACTAGCCTACATGGATCTTGGTCGACATGGATGAGTTAGGTGGAAGGGCCTGTTCCTGTGCTGTTTGACTCTTTGCCAATAACCCTACAAAAGGTCATTCTTGTAAGTGTCACAAATAATCCTTGTAGTTACTTCCTCCAATGTCGTCCCCATTATATTTAGCTCAAAGCAACTCAGAAAAGAAAACAAATCAATTACTAAAAATGTTTGTCACTTGCATTGCTTATTTTTATCTTCTACAATGTGTTGGTTTGCCAAGCCCTTATATAAGTAGAAACATCTCATATAACCATCAGGGGAAATGGGAGAAGAAGCATCTCCCAGTGATTGTAAAGAAACCTCGTGACCAAGGCAATAGAGCGTTATAGCATTACAGAGTCACAAGAGTCACGTAGCACAGAAATATGCCCTTTGGCCTGCTGTGTCTATGCCATCCTGTACCTATTTACACTAATCTTATTCACTTGCATTGCTTCTGCTTCACCCTGCCATGTCCACATTTTTCCCAATCCACTTCCAATCACCCTTACAGGTCGCCTGGCCTCCACCCTGCTCAGTTTGCACCCAGTTTCCAGATACACACTGGATCAACCTGTTGCCTCTGTGTTACTCGCTGCCGACCGCAACAGGGTTCGATCCCACCTCATCCTGCCTTCTCATCCAACTCATGCTTTACCCTCCCCCGTGAGCTGGATGGTCATCCTGCACCTCTTCACATTGCCCGGTCCACTCCCAACCACACTGCTTCCCAGTGGCTGATCACCGTCGCACATTCCTTGGTCAGCTGCCCCTTCGTTCTGTCTGAACCTGCTCTGGTTCATCCTACATGGTCTGCTTGGTCATCACCCTTCAGGTCTGCATGGGCTTCATTCACCCTATCGTTCTCGATCTGAAATCAGGACCTGAAATCCGTTAACCTTTATGAGAATGATCCCAGGGCTGACTGGGTTAAAGCATGAGGAGCATTTAATGGCTCTGGGCCTGTACTAGCTGTACTAGAAGGATGAGGGGGGACCTCATTGAAACTTACAGAACAGTGAAAGGCCTGGATAGAGTGGATGATAAGGGGATGCTTCCACAGGTGGCAGAATCTAGGACCAGAGGACACAGCCTCAGAATAAAAGGACGTACCTTTAAAAAGGCGATGAGGAGGAATTTCTTTAGTCGGAGGGTGGTGAATCTGTGGAATTCATTGCTACTGTAGGCTGTGGAGGCCAAATCAATGAGTATTTTTAAAGTGGAGATTGACAGTTTCTTGATTGGTAATGGGGCCTGTCCCACTTAGGTGTTTTTTTAGGCGACTGCCGGCGACTGTCATAGTCTTAGCAGGTCGCCGAAAAGCCGGCGACTGGAACCCCACTACGACAATGTCTACGACATGCTACAACAACCTACCACCTAGCCGATGTCAAGCTACGGCAAGCTACCGACAACCGGCGACCCAGTGGTCGAGACTTAGGACGTCCACCTACGACCGCACCACAACAACCTACGACCACGCAGGCAACAACCTACGACAACTGAAGTCAACCTACATCCACCCGCGACAAACTACGACCCTGTCGGCGACAACTGAAAACAACTGAAGACAATTCACGTTATTTTGGCCTCCAGTTTTGACACCGGTACCTGTCGCCGGTTGACGTAGGTTGACGTAGGTAGTCGCCAATGGAATTCATCGAAGTCAGCACTGGTGACAACCTACGTCACCTGGCGACAACCTGGCGACAACCTACGACAGCACCTATGTCAGGAGACGTCAAGCTATGATCATTGGTGTCAAACCAACAGTCACCGAAAATGTTTAAACATTTCAAAATCCAGCGGTGACCAGAAAAACGCTACAACTCTTTGGAGACGACTCACGACCATACAGGCGACACCCCGGCGACCGTGTGGCGACAGCCTAGTCGCCTGTAGTCACCTAAAATAATCGCCTAAATGGGACAGGGGTTTAAGGGTGTCAACGAGTACCGGGAGTAGGCGAGACTCAGGTTCGATCCTGACTACGGGTGCTGCACTGTAAGGAGTTTGTACGTTCTCCCCGTGACCTGCGTGGGTTTTCTCCGAGATCTTCGGTTTCCTCCCACACTCCAAAGACGTACAGGTATGTAGGTTAATTGGCTGGGTAAATGTAAAAATTGTCCCTAGTGTGTGTAGGATAGTGTTAATGTGCGGGGATCGCTGGGCGGCACGGACTTGGAGGGCCGAAAAGGCCTGTTTCCGGCTGTATATATATGATATGATATGATATGATATGACTGATGAACTTATGAACAAATATCTTCCCTCCACAGATGCTGTTTGACCTGCTGAGTTCCTCCAGCAGATTGTATTTTACTCCAGATTCCAGCGCTTGCAGTCTCTTGTGTTTCCCTTTCCGGTCCCCTTGAGCTCCACCCTGACGTCTCTCTAAACTTGTTAAGACTATAATCCTGTTCCAGGCCTACTCTGTAAATGGATTAGAGACTCATTCGGTTTCTCCATTAGTTGATTAATTACAGAATGATACCTTTTTGAATGGTAAGTTAAATACTGATTTAGTCAAATTGAACTTTCTGAATGACACTTTTAAGAGATTACATGAGGGAAATTGCTTTCCTGCTGAAAAGGACGATTGAGATTCACTGTGTCGGCATGCCTCAGATCGGGTGCCAATAGAAATACAGAAGCACTTGTTTGAAACGTATTCATTTTGTGTACAATTCATACTGGTTTGATTTGCAATAAACCATTGACTGACTACTATGAAGCACTGATATGAGGAGGATGATGAGGTGGAATTTATTTTGTCATGGGGTGGTGAAACTGTGGAATTCTTTGCCACAGAAATCTGTGGATGCCAAGTCTGTGAATATTTTTAAGGCAGAGATAAATAGATTCTTGATTAGCACAGGTGTCAGGGGTTATGGGGAGAAGGCAGGATAATGGGGTTAGGAGGGAGAGATAGATCAGCCATGATTGAATGGCAGAGTAGAATTGATGGGCCGAATGGCCTAATTCTGCTCCTATCATTTATGACCTTATGATATTTAAGGTGCTGCTTTAAAATCTAAACCTCTGTTTCAAGGCAAATATTATTTTCCAATTGGTGGATTGAAGCTAAAGGCCATCAGGCAGTCCTAATTACAAGATGCATTTAGGAAAATGAGGGCCCAGTTGAATGTCATGCATCTGATTGAAGGCTAAAGACAGAAGCCATTCTGATATAAAATTACTGCAATGTCCCTAATTGGCTTTGAGTTGGTTTTTAAAACAAAGCATATTTTTATTTATAGTAAATTGATGTCACTGGCAATGCCAACATCTAGTGTCCATTCTTAATTGCCCCCAAAATGAGGAACAGTTGGAATTGAACTATCTTAGTGCCAGATCACGTAAGAATGACAGAATTCCTTCCAAGAAGGTAATTACTCAGAGAATGTTTACTCATACTGGAGCCAGCAACCTTCTTAAGAATCTAGATGTTGCTTAACTTCACCCTGGTGAGATGTCTCTGGTTCAATGGAGCAGAAAGCTGGCTACTGATCCAGAAACGTATCCATCACCCCAAAATAGCTCCTGTGGTTTTATTGTGTGTTGATGTCCAAATGTTATTGTCAGTCAGTATCTTAATTGTTGAACGTTTTGCACATTTTATTTACATCTGCACATTTGCTATTTCAAGCGTGCCTTTAATACGACGAGTGATCTCAAATCTAACACATCATATTCCGATATTTCCATCACCTCCAACGTAATCCTACCACTAGTACCATCTTCCTATCACCACCCTTTTCTGCCTTCCACAGACGCCATTCCCTCTGCTACTCCTTGGTTCACTCCTCGCTTCAACCTAAACCACCCCCTCCTCAGGTACTTTGCGAGTTTCCTCCAGATCCTCTGGTTTCCTCCCACATCCCAAAGATGCGCGGCTTTTGTAAGTCAACTGGCCTCTGTAAATTGTCCCTGGAGTGTAGGGAATGTGTAGAACTAATATGTAAACAGGTGATCGATGGTTGGCATGGACTCTTTGGGGCGAAGGGCCTGTTTCTATGCTGCATCACTAAAACCAACACAAAAACTAAATCCAAAACTAAAAACCTCCTCTTTTGTAATGTGGATGTATTTCAAAACACTCCTTTTCATTTCTTATAGCAAGATCTCCAGTGAGGGTTTTCTTGGGCCACATCTCCTCACGGGACATTCAGCCCATTGGGTTGATGCCAGCTACCAGAGCACATCCCTCACTCATCTCGCCACAGCTCCCTGCCTGGAATCTATTCACCCTCACCTATTGAATATCCTCCCTCTAATTCTCCTACCCAACCCACCTCCCCCAAACCGCATGGGCGGTAATTTACAGTGGTCAAGTACAATGGCACATCGTTAGGATGTGGGAAAAAACTGGAGAACCAGGGGGGAACCCACACTGTCACAGAGAGGACATACACACTTCACATAGAAGGTGGGGATTGAAGGCCAGGGTCACTGGTGAAAGATTTGAGAAGTTTTCCCTCATTCTGAAAGCAACACCAAACCAAAGAGCTGCAGTTTGGACATTTTAAACGGGAGACTGGGGCTGATAGCGGAGAAAGGCTGCGGTCAGTTTACCAAGGGATGTCACAATCTGTGGGTCCTAAAATGGCCGCAGGACCTCGTGACAAGCCACAAGAGCAAAAACCTTACAGCCCAGTCTCTAGGTTTCTGCAAAGCCACTGCCAGAACAATGGATGGGTATTGGCCATGCAGAAACCTGCGAAACCAGGTCAAAGTCCAGACACTGGGGCGCTGACATCAGCATACTCACAATGCCCCAAGCCGACCTACACAGTTAATCTCGTTAAGGAGGCACAATAGCCCATAGAACACTACCTGGTAGGTGATGGGAAACCAGTTAAACCCATCACCTCGCAACGAAATACCAATTAACATCGTCTGGCCATCCCCGGTACCCCCGGACATAAGCGCAGATCAGAGAGAAAACTCAATACATATCTTTTAAACAAAGAGATCCCGAGATCTGGCGGGAGATAGGACGGGCCAGAATTAGTATAACTGGCCACGACTTTTGGGTTTTAAACTGATGCAAGGCAGAAGTCAAACGGATGCAGGAGGAAGAAAAGACAGGCAAGAAGAAGCGAAGTGCAAGAGAGAGGAACCGGCATGCAACTCGAGAAGAAATACTGCAAGAAAACCTGCAAGGAACGCAAGAAACGGAAGGAAGAAACTCAGGGGACAAGCACGACCCTCACGGAAAGCAGCGGAGAAGCAGCACGAACAGCCAGTAACCCCAGTAATAGCCCCATGGTGAGCATGTACCCCGATCCTGCATATCCTGGACATAGTTTAGTGTAGAGGGGAGGGTGGTTTGAATAAACGTGGGTGTGTAAAGGAATATGTGTTGGTCAATTTTGCGATGTGTCGTACGTTCCCCATCTTACAGTCGTGTATATGTCTTGTAGAACTGTGCGTCTTAGAATTCAGAGTAAAAGGTATTCATGTAT
This sequence comes from Rhinoraja longicauda, assembly GCF_053455715.1. Classification (NCBI taxonomy): domain Eukaryota; kingdom Metazoa; phylum Chordata; class Chondrichthyes; order Rajiformes; family Arhynchobatidae; genus Rhinoraja; species Rhinoraja longicauda. Next base: position 24,458,952 of record NC_135970.1, on the reverse strand, counting down.
ATGTCTTGTAGAACTGTGCGTTTTATGATTCATAGTCAAAAGTATTCATGTAATTCGGTAGGTGTCTTGTAGATATGTCTTATAGAACTGTATAAGTATTCATGGACAATAGTCCCAAGCGCTCAATAAAAGCCTTTTCCATTTAAACCCTGGTCTTCAAATCTGGTCTGGTTGAATTTTTCTGCACTATAAACGCTCCTGCATCTAAGTCCAGTGTCTAGAACCGTAAGGGGTGAGTGGGTCGAACCACTCACGGGGAACCAGTGTGCGCGGCCTGGTCAAGGGATCAGAGCAAGGCACGGGGACCTTAGGTCGGGCGAAAGCTCGGCGCAGAAACCCCTTACACTGGAGCTGTGAGGCAGCAGCACGACCTGCTGCGTCAATGTGCAGTATCTTTGAAAACCTTGTTTGGTCACTATTCTCAAGCTTCTGCCATTTCTCAAAATATCACAGCCCGGATTCATATTTCAAAAAATATTCTTGCAGGAATCACGCACTTCCCTTTAAGAGATACAGATGGCCTTTACGTCACACGAACTGCTCGTGATTATGGATCCCCTGCTGCTTTCTGTAACCAATGAACAGCATGGATGGTGCTGAATGCAGTCAGTAATCACTTACAACAGCAGGCAGCTTGAATGTAACACGCTGTCTGCAGCACAATGAATGGGCACAAATTAATCAGTTTTTCATGACAGTCTTCCGCGGTTGACCAACATACCCCTTATCCTTCTTTGTTACCATCAATGGTTTTGGCTGAGTAACTGCCAATAGGCTTGTGATAAGCTACTGAAAAATTGATCAACGACTTGGAATTAAACTATAGGTTTCCACTTTAGACTAACAGCAGGGGAACAGATTCCATTTTTTCTGATCAAAATTCCCATTAGTTTGGCTGCAACTGAATACCACATAACTTTTATGAAAGTTTTGGTTTTGCAGCTAAGTGTCCATAATGATAGTGTCTGTCACTACAATTTGTACAAAATCACCCCAGCTCCTGCAACTAACAAAAACATAGAGAAGTATAGTGATGACAATGTTGTAGCCATGCTGTTGGGCAGCACGGTGGCGTAGCGGTAGAGTTGCTGCCTTACAGCGAATGCAGCGCCGGAGACTCAGGTTCGATCTAGACTACGGACGCCGTCTGTATGGAGTTTGTACGTTCTCCCCGTGACCTGCGTGGGTTTTCTCCGAGATCTTCGGTTTCCTCCCACACTCCAAAGACGTGCCGGTTTGTAGGTTAATTGACTGGGTAAATGTAAAAATTGTCCCTGGTGTGTGTAGGATAGTGTTAATGTGCGGGGATCACTGGGCGGCGCGGACTTGGTGGGCCGAAAGGGCCTGTTTCCGCGCTGTAGAATCTAAATCTAAAAATCTAAAAAAATCCGCGACACTGCAGCTGCCGTGAATTTGATAGATGTGTTTCTTTTATGAAACTTCTTGATCACCAACAGGTAGGACACAACGCCTCTACTTCCTGAGAAGGCCAAGGAAGTTTGGCATGTCCCCAACAACTCCATCACACAAACCAACCTCCCTTCCATTGACTCCATTTACACCTCATGCTGCCATGGCAAGGCCACCAGCATAGTTAAGGATGAGTCGCACCCTGGCCACTTGCTCTTCTCCCCTCTCCCATTGAGCACAATATAGAAGCGTGAAAGTGCACACTTCCAGATTCAGGGACAGTTTCTTCCCAGCTGTTATCAGGCAACTGAACCACCCCTCAACAACTAGAGAGCAGCCCCGAGCTACCATCTACCTCATTGGATACCCTCGGACTATCTTTGATTGGGCTTTACTGGACTTTATCTTGAACTTAACGTTGTTCATGTTATTTTCCTTTATCATGTATCTGTACACTGTCGATGATTCAATTGTAACCATGTATAGTCTTTCCACTGATTTGTTAGCATGCAACAAAAGCTTTTCACTGTGACTCGGTGCTCGTGACAATAAACTGAACTGAACTCATGGGGTGACATGTTGCTCTCAATGAAAATCAGAAAACTGATGAAAACTGAATGCACAGTAAACACTTAGCAGCTCAGGCAGCATCTGTACAGAGAGAAAAAAGATTTACCATTTCAAATGGAAAACTCTTCATCAAAACTGCGAAAGAGAGAAAACAAGTCAGTTTTTAAGTTGTAGAGAGGGGGGGAGGAGGGATGGATAGGACAAAAGGACTACCTTTGATTGAGTTGGGGCAGGGTTGAAAGAGTGATTCAATATCAAATTAAATTATTCCGGTATCTTGCTTTCTCTGTTTGAACCAAAACAAGTCAGTTATGCTAACTTGGGGTTAGTCTGAAGAAGGGTTCCGACCCGAAATGTCACCCATTCCTTCTCTCCAGAGGTGCTGCCTGACCCGCTAAGTTACTCCAGCAATTTGTGTCTATCTTCAGTTATACTAAAGGTTACCCAATGATAATATCTATCCTGTCTTTCTCTCATCACTGAGACTGCATGATCTGTTGGGCATGTCATTAATTTATTAATCATTATTACTTTGGCAAGCTGGGTCTCAATTTATCAGAGATATTTCCTTACAAAACGAACAAAATGCTGGTCATTAATATGATGGTATTATTATCCTGCATAATCTTCAATAAGCCAGCACAGCCTCTGATTGATCGAGGAAAAGGATATTTCAAGACCAAGACCGCAGACCTGACACAAATGCATGGTTTAGAAAGCAGACAACACCAGGCATTGGAAAATATCATCAATGCTGGCTCTGTAAAATCCCCCAAATTTCCTGGAAGGATGTGGCCCAACATCGGCATCCTCTCCAAAGTAAGCATCCCCAGCTTTGAAGCCCTAGTTACATTGGCCTGGCCGCATCACTTCCATATCTGACTCCAGACTTGCAAAACAGATATATTCTGTCCTCTGCTATGGAAGGTGATTACCAGATGGGCAGAGAAAAAGGATGTGGTTAAATCTTCTGTGAAGAAGTGCAGCATCCCCATTGAGTATCTCATTGTGTACCTCTGGTACATGAATGTTGAAGGTGGAGAAGGAACACTCAGAATAGCATCGAGAACCTAAAGGCTAAGCATTAAGAATATGCAGAAGGCCTGTGTAAGTAACGGAAGGAATACATCGCATCACAAACTACTCATTCATTTACCCCTGGTAAATAAATTGCTGGAGGAACTCAATGTGTCAGGCAGCATCTATGGATGGACAACATTTTGAGCTGGGACTCTTCCTCAGATTCCAGCATTTGCAGTCTCTGGTGTCTCCACTCAATTATCCCGCCAGGCTGGATAGGTCTATGGATATCTATGGATAGGATAGGTTCCCATATTGGCCCTATTACCTCAGAGCCTACAAACCTGGAGAGAAAGCAAGTCAACCTTGTTCCCAAGAGTTTGTGTAGGAAGAACTTATAAATGATATTAGGACATGGACGAAAAAGTGGCGATGCTTTCTGAGGCTGCGACTTTCTAATACTTACTGTCAACCACCTGCAGATAACACTGTTGTTGACTTAGATGAGTTGGCCGTATAAAAGCACAGTATTCGGGAATATCCACGTCTTATGAACCATCTGACAATTTTCCCTGTAAGATGTCCAGTGTGGTATGGGCTAAAACTGGCAATAGCATCTTAGGCTGAAATATCTGTCTTCTGAGTTAGTGCTAGATACAATATTCTCATTCGGCTCCACATCCAGCCATTGGAAGTTACCAAGTTTCATGTGAAATTTAATGGCAAGATTGCCGAGGAAACACGATCTGCCACAGGCAATGATGGCCCAATTCTATACTGCTATCATTGAGTCCGTCCTCACCTTCTGCATCATGGTCTGGTTTAGTTCAGCCACCAAGCATGACATCCGGAGGCTGCAACGGATCATTCGCACAGCTAAGAAGGTTGTTGGCTGCAACCTTCCCCCCATTGACGAACTGTACACTGCGAGGACCAGGAAGCGAGCGGGCAAGATCATCTCTGACCCCTCTCACCCTGGCCACAAACTCTTTGAAGCACTTCCCTTTGGAAGACGACTCCGGACTGTCAAAGCAGCCACAGCCAGACATAAAAAAAAGCTTTTTTTCCACGAGTGGTAATTCTACTCAATAACGAAAGTCTGTAGTTTCTTTTTTGCTCTGGTTTATTTTCACCCACATGTTTAAACCGTAATGTTGTATCTTTATTGTTTTGATGTGGTTACGCTTTATTCTTAATTGTTAACTGTATGTTTGTGTTGTCATTTGTGAGCGGAGCATCAAGGCACATTCCTTGTATATGCACATACTTGGCCAATAAACTTATTCATTCATTCATTCATTCATTCATTCATTCATTCATTCATTCATTCATCGTTTATCTCAATATGGTTTTGATAATGTCATTCAGATTTTTGCATCAGCAGTTTTACACCCAGGGAAGTTTGAAAATCTATCCCAATTATCCACTTTCATTTATATTTATTATTCTTCAAAACTTTCTTAAAGTTTCCCTAAAAATTGACCAAACTTTGGATTAATTTATTAGAATCTGTCATGAGCAGTATCAGAATGAAATTCTCATTTCAGATGATATGACCAATACCAAAAAGCAGACGTGAAGGCGATTACCAGTTAAATAGACATTTCAGAATAGCATTAGACATTTTCTTATTATTGACCAAAGCTGCTCCCTTTTCATTTATTCCTTGTTCTGGTGTCAAAATGTCGAGGAGACACCCAGCTGACAACATTCTTTTTGAACAATCTCTGTAAAAGTCTGTCTGAATGTCACACATTCTGTCTTTACCCTTTGTTTTTGGCAGACGCCCAATTCAACCGATGCTGCATGTTCATCTAACTGTATCTGGCTTAAGCAGTATGTCAGTAGGCTTTACGTGTCCAACAGTGATTCCACCAAACTATGATGACCTTGAGCATGAGAACACTTCAGAGAAATATTGATATTCCTCTTGACCAAGGGTTCTCTCAGTCTGCCTTTTCTTTTGTGAATCTCTTTGGTGTTTTAATATCTACAATTGCATTGGAAAACAAAATGCAAAGATGTGAAGCTAAATCATGGTGATGATTAGCTAGAAGCTCTATAGAGAAAGACTGCAACAGTAGGTATTTAATTGCTTCAATCCCTGTGGTTATGACAAACTCTCTTGTCTCTCTTAACCCTTGACACTGGCTGCCACTGGTATGCAAGGCAGTGCAATCTAGGCTTCCATATCCTCCGCACTGCAATGCAGTATTATGGATTAGTTTGGTTTTATCATTTTAAAATCTTATTTTGATGATTTTTATTTTTTAACTGTTTCTTTCCAAGTATTCCAGATGACCAGAGACATTTGACGAAAGCAATGTCAGCAGGACCTCAAGCTGTCCCTGGGTGAGGTCTTTCTTTTCACTAGACCCTGCTGTGGTCCACTGTTTGTCAGGGAAGCCACACAATAAGATCGCAGTGGGGCTTTGGGAGTTACGCGACATAAACACAGGAGTTTGGTGCAAGGCCAATATGTTTGCAATTGTGAGGCAAGAATCAGCATCTTTCAGACTAAAGCATTTTAATCTTACTGAATGATATTTATTATTTTTAATTTCTTAAATCAATTTCCACTCCATTTAAATGCAACTGATTGTCAGATACATTTAAACACAGTGAGGCTTTTTGCTACATGAACTGTTACCTGGAGGACTAGGGTGGCATGGTGGCGCAGCGGTAGAGTTGCTGCCTTACAGCGCTGAAGTCCCAGAGATGCAGGTTGAATCATGAGTATGGGTGCTGTCTGTACGGAGTTTGTACGTTTGAACGTTCTCCCTGTGACCGCGTGGGTTTCCTCCGATACCTTTGTTTCCTCCCACACTTCAAAGATGTACAGGCTTGTAGATATATTGGCTTGGTATATATGTAGATTGACTCCAGTGTGTATAGGGTAGTATTAATGTGTGGGGATCTCTGGTCAGTGCTATCTCAGTGGGTGGAAGGGCCTGTTTTCACGCTGTATCTTTAAACTAAACTAAACTAGACTATTTCTGTTTCTGGTGTTATCTCTCACAGTAGCCATGAGTCCAAGGCTTTCAGGTTGTAAATTTTCTCATGAATGCTAAAACTGCAGAGTTAATGTGAGTCGAGGAGAGGGGATTTTAAAAATATATTTCAGTGTCATCACCTAAACTCAAGACAGTGCAGGGCCAAATAAGGTGGATTGGAGTATAATGTAGAGTAATGAGAGAGAGAGGAACGTGATTGAATTTGGTGTAGTCAGGAGCAAAAGTACAAGGATGAAAAGACGAAAATTGGAGAGTGGCATTGAGAAATGGAATAGCTTGAATAGTTGAACATTGTGGGGTGTAATACAGTGGGTCAAGGTAGGGTTTGGGTACACAAACATTTGTTGGGTCTAGAAATTGGACAAACGATCAGATCCCAATCCCAATGGATGTCATACACATTATCAGTAGTGATGTGGAAGTGGAGAGGACTTTGTTATTTATCAAAGAGTTCCCGGCAGCTTTGTGGGTGTTTGTCTAGCCGACAAGACCACAGGTTGCGCTAGACCCTGGTGCCATGCAATGCTTCATTGATCAGGTTCAGGTTGCTCTCATTCAGGAAGTACCAATCTTAATCAGGGTAAGTGGTTCAATATATAATTGGGCATTACAGTTGACATTGATCTTATCAAGACCCCATGCATGCTTTCCAATCGTGGTCAAGATGAATGTTTCTCCTTTCTAGCTCACAGTCACTTTAACACCCTTTATAGACATAAATAACCAGACATAAAATCAATCTTGAGAACTCTGATTTATATTGGTATTATATTGAATGCTTTCCTGGAAAATCATCCCTGACGATAGCAGTATCTGTGCCAAAATTCATTCCAAATAGAAGGTACTGTAGCTCCTAAATTCAATCCATTGATACTACCATATCATGCATTTAATGTTACCAATGGAGAATTAATATTTAAAGAAATGTGTGTCCCATTTAACCAATTGCAAAAGCCATAACACAATTTATATATGCCGTTCCAACATTGTCAAAATTCCAGCTCATCTACACAATTATTTCCAGTTGGTAAAAGCAAATTTCCAACTGTATTTAATCTAGTCTTCAACATTAACAATCATCCACTTTTACATTACACCTTTATGGAATAAACAACATCCCAAATATCTCTGCCATCTGTCAGAACTATCAAGGTTTTGGAATGTTTTTGAAGATCGCTGATATTCAGGACAATTCAAATATTGTTAAAACTGAAATAAACAAATAACGATGTTCAAAAATTATAAAAAATCTTTAAAAAGTTACGAAAACTAAAATACTTTACAATTATTATGAAATTACTGCAAACAGAATTAATTAAAATTGTAATTTATTCTTACTTTTCTTCCTCACACTGCAAAATCATCATTGAAATAAATGGGCTCATAGGTCTGGTGCCAGGTCTAGTTTGGCACAATCTCCAGCAGCAGATTTCCCAGTGTAAATGCTGGTGAGTCTCAGCAAGTTTACGCTCTGCAGCAGAGCATAATGATAAATTTGCTGGCTGGAATCAGACAGCAAGTTTAGGACTCCCATGTTGAGATACACATGCATCAAAGTCCTGGACTGATTTACATCTGCAGGGAGAACATTGACAGTTTGCTGCAGGACTGCCAACACTTACCCGTAAAGTTCAGCCCACAGGGGCTTAGGAAAAGCCAACCAGGCCAGGTATGGGATTACTGCCAGTCTCAGTAAACTATTCATTGGCCAATGCAGATGGAAGAATAAGATCAGAAAATAAAATTACAGATTTATGTGATGGTTTATGTATAGTGATGGTTTAAGGTGAAGGGAAAAATTTAAGGTAAAGGGAAGAAGCTTTAATAGGAATCTAAGGGGTAACTTTTTCACACAAAGTGTGGTGGGTGTATGGAACTTGCTGCCAGAGGAGGTAGTTGAGGCAGGGACTATCCCAACATTTAAGAAACATTTAGACAGGCACATGGATAGGACAGGTTTGGAAGGATATGGACCAAACACGGGCAGGTGGGACTAGAGTAGCTGGGACGTGTTGGCCGGTGTGGGCAAGTTGGGCTGAAGGGCCCATTTCCTCACTGTGTCACTCTATGACTCTATGTGGAGTTTTCCCATGGTATATCACAACCTTTTCTGTTCCTGTGATTCAATTTTCATACATAATGCACTTCAGAATTGAAACATGCAAAGCAGACAAACAATACTGAAGTTAACTTGCAACATTAACAAAATAACAGCAATAGAGTGAAATCAATTATACATGACCATCTACATACCACTAAGGGGAGGAAAATTATTTCAGAAACTGTAATTGCCAGTGACAATTTAAAAAAACTTACTTTTAAAATTGATTACATCCAGTGGAAATTTGGTTTTACCAAACAGAATGTGTATGTATGAGCTGGAATTTTGATACATTAGAAATTACATATATAAATTGTGTTATTATGTGCAGTAGTGGTTTGATTTAAAACTATTTTTATTATAAATTTAAACAACAAATTTAAACAAATTACCAGGTACTAAATTTGAAAGAAAGGATTTTTCATACATATTTTTTACAAAACTCCTCATTAATGGATCTCGAATTATAAGAGACATAAATAGTGCATATTGTCAGAATCTTTTGTTTCATTGTAGGAGTATCAAAAATAAGAGAGCATAGATTTAAGATGAAAGGAAGGAGTTTTAAAATGGATTTGAGGGGAACATTTTCAAATCAGAGAGTGATAGAAATCTGGAAAAAATGTGTTGGAATCAAACCCAATCACTATGTTTAAGAGGCATTTAGAAAGGCAGTTGACCAGGCGAGGGAGAAAAAGGATTTGGATCTCATGCAGGCAAACGAGATTTGTGTGGATGACCGAAAGGCCTGTTTCTGTGCTGTATGATTTGATAATTGTATCTATGACTCTATGACAATACAAAAGGCAGCAAGTTATTGAATAATTCCCATGTATTAATAATTAAATTACTGAATAATTGCGTGTGCAACAGTAATCTAAATGACCTAACTGAATTATATTAGCAACCTATCTCTGAAAAAAGTTCACCATTTTATTTTTATTTAGCATTGGCGTGAGCAGAGGAGGATGTCAATAAGACTTGGGACCCTCTAATGAATGTATGTACATTATGAACAAATGGAAATACGTGTATAATATGTGAACTATAACATACAAATACATTCATTCAAATTTCATCAATTGAAATTCTATCTTCGTAAAGTTAAATTACTATTTTGTTATTCAAATGGTTAAATGTAGTTATAGAGTCAGAGAGTCAGTCATACAGTGAGGAAACAGGCTCTTCGGCCCAACTTGCCCACACCAATGAACATGTCCCATCTACTCTAGTCCCCCCTGCCTGTGTTTAACCCATATCCCTCTGAACCTGTCCTATCCATATACTTGTCTAATTATTTCTTAATAGTCTCAACTAACTCCTCTGGCAGCTTGTTCCATACATCCACCATCCTTTGTGTGAAAAAGTTACCCCTCAGATTCCTATTAAATCTTTCCCCCTCCACCTTAAAGCTATGTCCTCTGGTTCTTGATTCCCCTACTCTGGGCAAGAGACTCTGCATCAGTGCTAGTTTAATAGCTGTTTTTTTTTTTTAAACTACATCCAAATTTTACTGCAAACATGTTGTTTTCCTGTCAATTTTAATGGAGAACTAAAGTATTTAGTTCTGATGAGTGAATGTGTACAGTTAAAGGTATCGAGAAGCCTGCTATGCAAATAAGCCCTTACATCTATTTCATATAGTTTTACATTGGTGCATTTGGGATGAAAATGATTAACAGAAATGAAGTGGTAGTTACATCAATGATGTCAAGGAAGTAATTGGAATATTAATTCTTTGGACCTTTCTTTCTCATGTAGTCATAGTGACTGTCTTTTGATGAACAGGACATTCTAATTTATTACTTTGTGGTCTGTGGAGCTAAAGGATAAATGACCACGGATCACTGTCACTGAATGTGTTCTGTCAGAGGATAAGTGCATCATCACCTTTGCTATCCTGAGGGATATTTACCAGTCAGTGAAGTTCAAGTATGAGGCTTAATTCATATCTGATTAGGTTTCTCTGTATAATATTTTTTAATCTGTGTTGAACTTTATATAAACCGTTCGATTAACTTTTTGTAACTTTGTCGGCGCTAGAAACGTGGCGACTCTTGTCTACTGCCGAGGTGAGGTAGGTCTACTGTATGATTTTACTGGGTTGTATGCAGAACAAAGCATTTCACAATACATGTGACAATAAACTATCATCAAATCATTGGATCATTTTATGCATTCATGTAAAATCATGGCCGAGACAAAAATGATAAAACACCTCAAAAATGAATTGGAAGGTAAAGTTTCCACTGGCAGAACAATGTTGAGAACCGCAAGAATCAGGCTAAAAGTGATCGGCAATAAAATGTGGAGTAACAGGAGGGAAATTAGTTCATCGCGCAAGCGTAATTATGACCTGGAGTTCACTGCATTTAAGAGCATTTAAGTGCATTCAGTGGTTGTTTTCAAAGGGATTTAGATGGATACCTGCAGGAGAACAATTTTAGGTTGCTGGGAAAAGGGATGAGGAATGAACCAGACTGGATTGCTTCACCAGCCTCTGTCAATCGGGCTGAATGGCCTTCTTTCATGCTGTTACAATTGCGAAATTCTGAATGGCTTAAAGATTGGCAAAATATAGTGTCCAGGTAGATCTAAGGATTTTGCTGTTGTAGAAATGTTTTTTTATTTTTGGCAACTGAGTTTCCGCATTCTGGGGACTGCAATGAAATTTTTTTAAACAAGCAATGAAATACTCAATGGATCCAAATGAAACTGGTTAAAGAATTCACTGATGGCTCTGCTGGAAACTGTGGCAATTAGATGTGTGGATTAGTTAAAATCATCACCTTACTTCCTTCCCCATGAAATATTTGCTCCCACAAAGGTCCAGATATTGTCATTCATGATAGCTTTGTGGATAACCTATAAGATATTGGTCAGAAATTTCTGCAGAAACAATGTGGAAATGCAGGCTTTTACCTCTGTAACTGTGGAGGTTCAGGCACAGGTCATTAGCACAGTCATTCCAACTGCACAGACTTCAGTGTTTGTGAAGGGAAATCTGTCGGTATTGCTAGCCCTCAGTTAGACCTGGTGCTCGTTCAATGACTCCATTGATTTAAATGGAGAAGAATATCGACAGGTGACTTAATTGAATGAACATAAATGTTTTGAGTTGCTTTAAAATATATTCTGTGTGTTTATTTAATATTTCCAGATGTTTTGGGTGGCACGATGGCGCAGCAGTAGAGTTGCTGCCTTACAGTGCCAGAGACCCGGCTTCGATCCTGAGCACTGGTGCTGTCTGTACAGAGATTGTGCGTTCTCCCAGTGACCTGTGTGGGTTTTCCATGGGAGGGAGCTCCAGTTTCCACCCACACTCCAAAGCCATACAGGCTAATTGGCTTGGAAAAATTGTAATTTGTCCCTCGTGTGTGCAGAATAGTGTTAGTGTGCAGGGATCGTTGGTCGGCGCGGATGGTGGGCTGAATGGCCTGTTTCCACGCTGTATCTCTAAACTAAACTAAACTAAACTAAACTAAACTAAACTAAACTAAATTAAACTAAACTAAACTAAACTAAACTAAACTAAACTAAACTGGTATGTTTAATTTTTAATTGTACTTGAATGTTTGTAAGTGTATTTTGACATGACTGATTGCTGCTTCCGTTGTGGGCTTTGTGGCTTTGCCCGTTGAACAAAGCATTTTGATGGCATTTACAGTGAATGAAACCCTACAAAGCTCAAGCCAGAGCCACCTCTGCTTGAGGGAATAGTTGCTGGGAAAACTGCTCAAGGCACGAATCGATTTGAAAGATGGGCAAGTGGAGACCAAAGGCAATTGGATGCTTCAAGAAATTCCGGGTCAACAAAGGTACTTATCTCGAAGTTGGATCGGTGGGCTCTGATTTTTTTTGTGTAATTCATACAAAAGTAATTTAACCAAGGACAGTTTGCAGTAGCAATCATTTCTGGGTTACATGGTATCCATCTGAATTTTGGAACCTGCACTTCTATGCAGCATTGAAACTGGAGCATCTGACTATTTCTGGTTTTAGATGCGCACCTAATGAGCTTGTTATTTGTATAACACTTGTATAACACCGTGGTATTATGGGAATAAGAGTGTAAGGAATGCGGTGGCCGGAGGTGACGTGGGGACCCGGGGTGTGGCAGTGAGGGAGTTGCCCGGGCATGCAGACAAGCAGGCGGCTCCTGTACAGAGTTGCTAATTAAAGGTATACTCCGTTTACGTCGTGGTACGAGCTTTATTATACAAATAAACGCGACATGGTGTCAAGAGTGGGATCCTTGTAAGCAAAAATATAAAAAAAAAAAAAAAAAAGAGGAAGGGGTATCGTTTGGCGCGAGATGGGAGACGAGCCTGCAGATATGGCGCAACCCACACCAACTGCTACGTTCACAATACAACCTCCAGAGCCATTCGATTTCACCAAGCCTCAAGAATGGGAGCGTTGGATCAGGAGATTCGACCGCTTCCGGCTTGCAAGCAATTTAAACGCGACGTCAGCAGAAAACCAGGTGAACACGTTAGTGTATTGCATGGGCGATGAAGCTGAAGATGTGCTAAAGGGGCTAACGCTAACTGCAGATGAGAGGAGGGAGTACACAGATGTCAAGGCGGGCTTTGATGCATTTTTTGTACCTAAAAAGAATGTAATCTATGAAAGAGCCAAGTTCAATCAGCGTGTGCAACTGCCAGGTGAAACGGTGGATTCCTTCATCACTGCTCTGTACGGATTAGCTGAACACTGCAACTATGGACAGTTACAGAACGAGCTGATCCGCGACAGGTTAGTGGTCGGGCTGAGAAACGTCTCATTGTCAGAAAAGCTACAGCTAGACAGAGACCTAACCCTTGCAACTGCAATAACAAAAACAAGGCAGTCTGAACAAGTTAGACGACAGTGGTCTGACTTAAGAGGAGAAAATAGCGGTGCTAGCAAGTGCTCTAATGTTGATGCAGTATATGCTAAAAGCTACAGAAAACCCAAATTTCCCTCAAAGCCTCAGCCACAAGCACAAACACCAAGCAAAAATAGACTTAATACACGGCCTCAGCCAGGTTCAAAGGCCTGTTATAGATGTGGAAAAATGCCCTCGCATGGGAAATGGGAATGCCCTGCTAAAGATGCTGTGTGTCACAACTGTGGCAAAAAGGGACATTATGGTAGAGTGTGCAGAAACAGTGCAAAATCTCTCAATGCTGTCACTACAGAGGAAGAAGAGAGCTTTTTCCTGGGAGCCGTGGATGCTGGAAAAGACCCGTGGACGGTGCAGCTAGAAGTGAGACAAAAAAAAGTGTGCTTTAAAATAGACACTGGTGCTGATGTCACCGCCATGCCAGCCGAGGTGTACTATGACATTACAGGGGGGCATGATGTGAAACGCCTGGCAGTGTCGACACGCCCATTGTTTGGGCCAGGGGGCGATGCACTCTCTGTCCTGGGTGTAGCCAGAGAAACACTGCGCAGAGGCAGAAAGAAAGCCATAGAGAACATTTATATAGTAAAAGACCTGCACACTGCACTGTTGGGAAGGCCTGCCATAGAACGACTTCAGCTTGTGTGCAGGGTTAACGGCATCACCGTGGAATCAGTGAAACAACAATATCCGAAGCTGTGTAGCGGCTTGGGTCTTGTTCGGAGGCCATACTCAATTAAATTGAAGCCAGAGGCTGTGCCCTTCTCTCTCCACACGCCACGCAGAGTCCCTCTGCCGCTTATGGGAAAAGTGAGGAAGGAGATAGACCGTATGGAGAAGATGGGCGTAATCACCAAGATTGAGGAGCCGACTGATTGGTGTGCCGGGATGGTGGTGGTGCCGAAGAAAACAGGTGATGTTCGCATTTGTGTGGACTTCACAATGATGAATGGATCAGTATGCAGAGAAAAGTTTATCCTGCCTTCTGTCGAGCACACTCTGGGCATGCTAGCTGGCGCAACAGTATTCAGCAAATTAGATGCCAACATGGGCTTTTGGCAAGTACCATTGACAAAAGAGTCTGCCAAATACACCACCTTCATCACGCCTTTTGGGCGCTACTATTTTAACCGTCTACCCTTTGGCATAGCATCAGCACCCGAGCACTTTCAAAGGATGATGATGACAGAAGTGACCGGTGGCCTGGAGGGGGTACTGTGTCACATGGATGACATCCTGGTCTGGGGACAGACGCAGGAGGAGCATGATGTGCGGCTGCATGCAGTGCTAGAGAAGGCATATAAGGCCGGCATTACGCTCAACATGGACAAATGTGAGCTCACACGCCACACAGTCAGATTCCTGGGTCATGTGATTTCAGCAGATGGAGTGAAGCCAGATCCAGAGAAGACGAGAGCAGTACAAGAAATGGATGCACCCAAAAATGTCAGCGAACTCAGGAGTTTTCTGGGCATGGTCAATCAGCTGGGCCGCTTCTTGCCTAACCTGGCCGAAAAAGACAAAGTGCTACGAGACCTGCTGTCCAAGAAGAACCACTGGTACTGGGGGACAGAGCAGCAGGCCGCCTTTGATCGGTTAAAAACAGAGCTGTCATCCACACCAGTGCTCACATTATACAACCCAAACAGTGCTCTAAAGATCTCTGCTGATGCTTCTTCCTTTGGCCTGGGGGCAGTCCTGCTGCAGAAAAGCGATGCCATGTGGTCACCTGTGGCATATGCGTCCAGGTCAATGACACCGACAGAGCAGCGTTATGCTCAAGTAGAGAAGGAGGCATTGGCTGCGACATGGGCATGTGAAAGGTTCAGCTGTTTCATCCTGGGAAGACCATTCGAGCTGGAAACTGACCACAAGCCGTTGGTGAGTCTGCTGGGAGGGAAAGCTTTGGATGACCTCCCACCAAGAGTCCAAAGATTTAGGATGAGACTCATGAGGTACAACTATACAGTCAATCATGTCCCTGGCAAAAGCCTGGGGACAGCCGACACCCTATCGCGTGCTCCTCTGAGAGCCGCAAAAACACACGCAGACACAAGCCTATTAGAGGACACCAACATCTATGTAGACTCTGTCATCAGCAACATTCCTGTCAGAGGAGATTATCTGAGCAGCCTACGTGAGCACCTGCGGGCAGACAGCACATGCTCTGCACTGATGGAGTACTGCACAAACGGCTGGCCCGACAAAAGCCAACTGCAGGGAGTGCTGAGACATTACTGGGCTGAAAGAGCAGTGCTGATTGTGCACGATGGGCTGCTGCTGCGGGGCACGAGGCTCGTCATCCCATCAGCCTTACAAGGTGATGTGCTGCAGAGACTACATGAGGGACACCTGGGGGTGACAAAGTGCAGGGGCCGGGCCAAACAGACGGTATGGTGGCCAGGACTCAGCAGCCAGCTGAATGACATGGTGCTGAAATGTAGAACCTGCATCCAAGAGAGAAGGAATGTCAAAGAGCCGCTGATGCCAACGGAGATGCCAGACAGGCCTTGGCAAACCTTGGGAGCTGACCTATTCACGCTGAAAAACAAGACTTATCTACTAGTAGTTGATTATTTCTCAAGGTATGTGGAAGTTGCGCTGCTGACACACACAAGGTCCACAGATGTGGTGGTACACCTGAAATCCATGTTTTCTCGTCATGGAATTGGGGAAGTTCTTAAAAGTGACAATGGGCCCCAGTTCTCAGGTAGCCACTTTAAAGCCTTTGCAGCAGAGTATGGCTTTGTGCACATCACGAGCAGCCCCAGGTGGCCTCAGAGCAATGGTGAGGCGGAACGCGCTGTACAAACCGTGAAAAACCTGCTAACAAAGGCGTCAGACCCATATCTTGCATTGCTGGCCTACAGAGCAACCCCTCTACAGAACGGCTATAGCCCGGCCGAGCTGTTGATGGGGCGCCGCCTCCGCACTACTGTTCCTGCCCTTCCAACCCTGCTGAATCCAGTTTTGCCTGACTACAACGCGCTGGGGGCCAAGGAAAGGGAGAAGAGGTGGAACGACGCAAGATCCTTCAACAAGAGGCACGGAGCGAGAAATCTGGAGCCACTAGTACCTGAGGAGGAGGTGTGGGTCACCGATGCACGAGTCGAGGGCAAAGTGCTATCTACACACAATACCCCTCGCTCTTATATCGTCCAGGTGCCTCAGGGCACACTGAGAAGGAACCGGCAGCACTTGGTGCCGCTGCAGACCAACAGTGGGGTAGTCGACGCTGATGAGCCACCGGTGGGAGAAGATTCAGCTCCACCAGAGCCAGCTCCACCAGTAACAACATCACCCAGCAGAGAGGGCCCCACCACAGAGACTGTGCGGACCAGGTGTGGGAGAGAGGTTAGAAAGCCGAAGAGACTTGATTTGTGATTTATTGATCTGTTTTCTATAATAAAGGAAAAGAGAGGGTGAAAATGTTCGGTAAACCTGGTACATTTACCTGAAACCTGAGAGTTTAAGTTTTGAAGAACACAGCCTGCTAAAGTAATAGTTCACAGTATGGTAACGCGGAAGTTATTTTATTTCTATTTTGCATGCTTGAATCAGGGACAGGTCTTCCAGCAAAAGGGCAGAATAAACCCCTTAAGACCTGCAGAGACAAAGGTAGTCCACCCTTTGTTCTCAAAGAAAGGGAGATGTGGTATTATGGGAATAAGAGTGTAAGGAATGCGGTGGCCGGAGGTGACGTGGGGACCCGGGGTGTGGCAGTGAGGGAGTTGCCCGGGCATGCAGACAAGCAGGCGGCTCCTGTACAGAGTTGCTAATTAAAGGTATACTCCGTTTACGTCGTGGTACGAGCTTTATTATACAAATAAACGCGACAATTTTTAGCCTAACGTTTTGTTAATGATGAGAGGAGGGAATGCCATGAGATGAGCCTTGCTAAGTGCTTGGGGCAAAAGCTTTCCTGAATCCCTGCACGTGCATTGATGACCATTTATTGAGAAGAGGGAATGAATTCCAAATTAATTCTGTTTGATATCTAACACTGAGCTTGTTGGCATTTGAAACCAGGTGGAGACACTTTGAAAGGCAGGTGCAGACATGCAGACATGCACAGGTAATTTCCTGCTACAATTCTCTGATTCTTCACACATTTCAGCTGAAAACACGATAATATTATGGTCTAAAAATTAAATATTAAAAAAACAGATATTTTATTCAAAATTATTTGTAATGAAAAAGTGATCAAACATTTAGGCAAATGTGAAGTGTTGCACTTTGGGAGGTCAAATGTAAGGGGAAAGTATACAATTAGTGGCAGGAACCTTTAACGGCTTTGATGTACAGAAGAAAATTTTGTGGTCCATGTCCATAGCTCCCTGAAAGTAGCAACACACAAGAATGGCAAACAAGGCATCTGGTATGCTTGCCTTCAACGGTTGGGGCACTGAGTATAATTGCTGGAAAGTCATGTTGCCACTTTATAAAACTTTGGTTAGGCTGTATTTGAAGTATTGTGTGTCTATTCTGGTCACTCCATTACACGAAGATTGTTGGAGAAAGGGCAAAGAAGGTTTACCAGAAGTCTGCCTGGATTAGAGAACAGATTTAGATTGTTACTCTGAAGTATCAGAGATTGAGGGGAGACCTGACGGAAGTTTATAGAATTATGAGATATGTAGATAGGATAGATAGTTAGAACTTTTTCCCCAGGGTGGAAAGTTTCAAGGTCAGATGGGAAAAGTTTAAAGTTGATGTTTGGGGCAAGAGTGCCAGGTGTCTGAATCATTCTGCCAGTGATTTCTGGTGGTACCAGATATAGTAGTGGCATTTAAGAGGCTTTTTGATGCACACATTAATATATAAGGAATGGAGGGATATGGAACATATGTAGGCAAAGGGATTAGTTTAATCTGGCAGCATGTCCAACACAGGCATTGCGTACAAAGGACCTGTCCCTGTTCCATATTGTTCTATGTTCTATCTTCAAATGTGCTACTTTTCAGGAAACCATTTATTGAAGAAAAATGTAGTTCTGAGATTTATAGATAAACTGCAGAAGTAGTTATTAATAATGGGCATCATGTAGAAGATTTTAATAGATCTGAAAAATAGATTGAACAATTTTCTTACCTAATGTGATACTGGTTCAATAAGTTGAATGAAATGAAGTGCAACAGATAGCACATCTGAAACAGGGGAAAATGTAGCAAAATAACCTCAATTATTACAGTGAGAGTTTAAAAAAATCAAAGTAAACTAAAGATGGATTTTGCTCCGGTGTTTATGTTACATACAGGTAAAAGGACTAAGGTTCTTTTCAAATCTGTTTGGAAAACGAGTCACTAATTTACCCAGTTTCTGAGTTTATTGACCCTGGTGTTGAGCCACTCTTCCATCTTGGATATCCACAGGGAGGCCTTTCAAGAACATGAATACATTGTTCCTTGTATAAATGAAAGAGAATGATAGAGATCTGAAAGAGAACTGGATCACAAAAGATGGAAGCAATAGAATTAATTATATTTCTGTAATGAAAAATGCTAAGTTCATTGAATGTTGGAACCCCATTGGATAAAAAAAGTGAATAAATTAAATTCAGTAATTAAGGAAGAAATGTTTAGTGCAGATAAGAAAGATTAGTGATACAAGAAAACTGTTTAAATGGCTGCATTAAACAAATGTAGTAGTTTGTGAAAACGTTTGCAAAACTATACAGGACTAAAGCAAGATGTATCTACAATATTTTCTGAAGGTTAATACATTTTTCAGAATGCCAGTATCACTGGTGAGCATGACCCGAAACATCACCTATCCACGTTCTCCAGGGATGCTGCCTGACCAACTTGAGTTACTCCAGCATGTTGTGTCTTTTTTGTTTAAACCAACATTTGCATTTCCTTGTTTCAACATTCCTCCTTTTAAATATAGATATAAAGGTATTGCATAAGTCAGCCATTTGTCTTCTAATACTACAATGCTTTCAGACAAATTATTAGTTCTATATCATATTGCTCCAACCACTTCAACCTCAAACTTTGGAATATGTGTGAATGCAATCCATCTGAGCCTGGGGATTATCCTCTTTGAATTTGATTTGCTTATTCAATATCCACTCTTCATCTCTTTAAATTGCACCTATTTAGATTACATGTCTTCTGATATTATGACCACTGACTTGATTTCCCTGGTAAACATTAAAGCAAAACAAAATGATGAATTATTTCTAGCATCTCCATTTCATTACCTGCGGTACCTCCCTGTATATTCTCTAATAACCCAATTCCCATTCTAATTTTTCTTTTTTTATTAAAGTATCTGTAAAAATATATATTATTTTGTCCATCTCCATTGATATTATGATTTCATAGTTCTTCTTAATTGTTCTATTGACTTTTTTCCTTATTCCTTCATATTCTTTCCAATCATGCCCTCTGCTGCCTATATATGCCTTGCCTGACCTTTGATATATCCTCAGTCTTTATTCATGCAT
The DNA here is from genome assembly GCF_053455715.1 of Rhinoraja longicauda. Lineage (NCBI taxonomy): Eukaryota > Metazoa > Chordata > Chondrichthyes > Rajiformes > Arhynchobatidae > Rhinoraja > Rhinoraja longicauda. The sequence goes on along the minus strand of NC_135970.1, from coordinate 24,439,498 downwards.
GGAGTCTCATAAATGTTTAGTTTCTACTATACTTTATTTTGTGCATTGTTAAACATTGTTTTAAACGTTTCCCAACTTTGTTCAACATGTCTGTTTACCCATAACATTGTCTGTTTTCCAATTGCCATACAGTGCAGAAAGAGGCCATTTGGTCCATCAAGTCTCTGGAGGCTACCAGAGCAATCTCATTCCCCTCATCAAAAACTACTGTGTTAATGTGTGGGGATCACTGGTCGGTGTGGACTTGGTGGGCCGAAGGGCCTGTTTCCGTGCTGCATCTCTAAACTAAACTAAACTAAACAAAACTAAACAAATGTATTTAAATGTTGACACAGGTAGTAACAGGTGATCGGATGGGTCCTATCTAAGAAACCTGGGGAGGATTGAAAGGGATGATGGAGACGCTAGAAGTCAAACCACGAGTCAAGAGCCAAGAGTCAAGAGTATTTTATTGCCATTTGCCCCAAAATGGAACAATGAAATTCTTACTTGCAGCAGAAAACGGCAATTCTGCAGTATTCTGTAGATACCATATTAAAGAACAAAAATAAGTTCAATATATAAAACCAAACAAACAATACAGTGCAAAGACGAAAACAATGCCCCCAAGTCCCTAGTGCAATCAAGGTAGTTTGTAGTTCAGAGTTTAGTTGGAGTTTAGTGTACAAAGGCCTGATGGTTGTTGGCAAGAAGCTGCTCCTGAACCTGGATGTTACAGTTTTCAGGCTCCTATAACTTCTTACCGATGGCAGGAATGAAATGAGAACATGGCCAGGGTGTGGATCCCTGATGATGCTGGCTGTCTTTTCAAGGCCGCACCTCCTAGAGATTACTTCTAGGGTGGGGAGGTCAGGACCCGTGATGGACTGAGCAGTCCTCACCACTTTTGGCCACCTTCTTCGTTCCTGGGCGTTAGCACATGGGAATTGTGATAACCTTCTTCATAATGGCTGAATAGGAAAAGCAAGAAGTATTTGGTCAGTGTTACATCAACTGCTGGTTAATAATTAATATCTATCATAGAATCATAGAGTTGTAGAGCTGTACAGTACAGAAACAGGCCCTTCGGCCCACCTTCTCCTGCATTTGGCCTCATAGCAGGAAACCCTTCCAATCCGTATGTCTGTCCAAATGTCTTTTGGAAGTCATAATTATATCTACTTCTACAGCTGCCTCTGGCAGCTCATTGCAAATGCGGACTATCCTCCAAGTGAAACAATTGCCTCTGAGGTCCTTCTTAAAGGATCATGCCTCTCATCATAAGCCTACACCCCTAGATTTAGAATCCTCTAGCCTGGGAAAAAGACTCTGAGCGTTCAGTTTATCTATGCTCCTCATGATCTTGTACAATCAATAAGATCATCCCTCAGCTCCTATGCTCCAAAGAAAAACATTTCCCAGCTTATCTAACCTCCCTCTTTCACAAGCCAGCAAGCCCAGGTAACATTCTAGTGAATCCGTCTGCGCCTTTTCCACCTTAATGACTTCCTTCCTACAACTGAGTGATCAGAACTGCACTCCATATTCCAAGTGTGGTCTCACTACCGACTTGTACAGCTCCTTCACGATGTTCCAACTTTTGTACTCAATAACCTTCCCAGTGAATGCAAAGGTGCCATAAAACCTTCTTCATCGCACTGTCCACCTTGTTCAGCACTTTCAGGGAACTATGTACCTGTACTGTGTAGGAAGGAACATGCAGATGCTAGTTTAAATCGAAGAAAGACACAAAATGCTGGAGTAACTCAGCGAGACAGGCAGCATCTCTGGAGAGAAGGAATGGGTGACGTTTCGGGTCGAGACAGTTCTTCAGACCGAAACATCACCCATTCCTTCTCTCCAGAGATGCTGCCTGTCCTGCTGAGTTACTCCAGCATTTTGTGTCTGTGTACCTGTACTTTCAGATCTCTCTGTGCTGCAAAGTTCCCCAGGGCTCTACCATTTGATATGTAAGTCCTACCCTGTTTTGACATACAAAAATGTAACACCTCACACTTGCCAGTGCTAAATTCTATTTGCCATTCCTTGGCCCACCTTCAAAATTGATCTAGATCCTGCTTTAAAATCAGATATATTTCCTCACTATAGACTATACCACCAATTTTAATGTTATCTGCAAATCTATTGATAGTATATCATAAAGGATATCTTTATTATGCAAGTGAGAATTAAAGAAGTGCATTATTGGGGGAAATTAGCATAGTTTCAGCCTCCCATTTGACCATATTTAAACCTAAAAGTTAACAAGAAAATGTTTGAATTAAAATATTGTGTACCGAATGAAAAATATTGTCTACGGAATGGATACGATAACTTCCTTACTGTGTGCAATTACATTGTGCAACAGTGTATTAAAATTATAATAGAATGTATTAATACAAATCTAATAAACCTTGCTAATTGTCTAATTAAATAGCACGGTTACACAGAAAATTAATTATAACATTCATTACTAAAAGTCGAATTTGTGTCATCTCCACTACAATTTTTAGCCCCAGGAAGTTGCCAGATGGTGTATATTGTAGATTTTCAGTGACTTCTAGTATGTTAACAACTCTATGGCAGCAGGAGTGAACATACTTGGTTTGCTGCTGTACATATATGGAGTGTCCTTCTGCAAGGAGGAAATTGTTCATATTTTTTTAAATATGAAAGGTGTAAAGAGAATGGAGAGGAATGGGAACTTTGATTCAAACTTAGGGGTGATGTTTAGTTTAGTTTAAAGATACAGCGTGGAAACAGGCCCTTCGGCCCACATACACCAAGCCAATTAACCTACATACCTGTACGTCTTTGGAGTGTGGGAGGAAACTGAAGATCTCGGAGAAAACCCACGCAGGACACGAGGAGAATGTACAAACTCCGTACAGACAACACCCGTAGTCGGGAACAAACCCGGATCTCCAGTGCTGCAAGCGCTGTAAGGCAGCAACTCTACCGCTGCGCCACCGTGCCACCTGTAGATGGGAAGTTTGGCCAAGTCATAGTGCCAGATTTAGGTATAGAAGGTACTGAGATCAAAGCCTGGGATTGTTCTGCTGCCCTTACTCCTTTATACTTGGGATGACTTCTAGATTTCATATAAGGTATGTTGATGTATGAGGGATTTGATAATCTACAGCTCTTGCTGTATGGGTTATATTGTCATCTCTTGCACGCTGTGGTAATTCTATATGAATTAAAACTTAGGAAACCACAGCAATGCTGAATATTAAGAAGTCTATTGGTTGTGTTTAGCTTTTCTTTATTAGTCCACAGCTACTTTTTAATCTGTGTACATGAAGTGCTTAAAAACAGAGCTCCAGTAATGTCAAGTAACATGCATAAAGAAGTGGAGCATCTGGAGGAACTCAGTGGATCAGACAGTATGGTGAAGGGAAATGGACAGTTGACATTTCAGGTCGAGATCCTTACTCTGGACTGAAAGAGCAGAGGAGAAGTCACCAGTTTAAAGAGATGGAGGGAGGGGTGCAGCTAGTTAAAGATAGGTCGACACAGATGAGGATGGATTGATCAGCAAGTAAAAGTCAGGTGGGTGAGGGAAGAGTGGAGATAGCAGCAGAAGCTGGAAGATAAAATGCAGCATATTTGGGCATCTGAGGAAAGAAAGGTGACAAATGGAGATGAATGAAGAGGCTTAGTTTAGAGATAGAGCATGGAAACAGGCATTTCGGCCCACCCGAGTCTGCGCTGACCAGCGATCCCTGCCCACTAGCACTATCCTACACACACATTTTGGAGCTAAGAACAGAGCCAGCATTCCAATAGCTGGTTGCAGCAATAGGGAAAGCAGGCAATGTGGTGGGACAGTTGGTTTAAGAGGTTTCTATTACAACCAAATATTTTACTCTTTCCAAGTTACTATTGCTCTATTTGTGCAATTCATGTTGAATGGAGCCATTTAATTTAATTTGACTGACTGTAGATTTTGCTTATTATTTTATCCTCATTCTTATTTAAACAAAGGTTAAATAAAGCATTATTAACAGTATCAATAAATGAGGTCTCATGTAGGTGGTTTAAAGGCTTATAATTGTGACATCATGTTCAGGATTAAAAAAAAAAAATTCAAAGTAATATAACTATGACAAAATGGATGCTATTGTTAAACCAATACTGAGTGATCTGAGATGCCTTTAAAAATGTGAGGATGATCTCAGCTGTGTGATGATACTGCAAGATGCCACACATCAGAAGGGCAAAACCTGCTTCATGCTTTGAGAAATGCTTGAAGGGTTGAGAAAAGCCTGTCACTGAGGTTACTTTGGGAAGATGAATTGCAGAAGGCTAAAGACAGGTACATCTGCGTGAAGTGTTTCGTTGCACAGGTTCCAGTGTTATGTTTTCTGTTATGTAGAAGCTATAGGAATCCAGCGTGACTGTGAAACTATAATCACAGGCCGAAGATAAGCGCAAACAGCTGGAGTGACTCAGTGGGGGTCAGACAGCATCTCTGGAGAAAAGGAATGGGTGATGTTTCAGTTCGAGACCCTTCTTCAGACTGAGAGTCAGAGGAAAAGGAAACGAGAGATACAGGCGGTGATATAGAGAGATATAGAACAAATGATTGAAAGATATGCAAAAAAAATTGATGATAAAGAACAGGTGATTGTTAGCTGGTAAAAACGAGTTACTGACAATGAGATTGAAAAAGATGACATTGAAGCTTGCACAATCACGTGGGTGGGGGAGGGACAGAGAGAGAGGGGAAGCCAGGGTTACTTGAAGTTAGAGAAATCAATATTCAAATCGCTGGGTTGTTAGGTACCCAAGCAAAATATGACTCTTGTATTCCCTCTCTCTCCGTCCCTCCCCCACCCAGCTTTGTTACTCCAGCCATTTGTGTCTATCTTTGGTTTAAACCAGCATCTGCAGATCCTTCCTGCGCATATGATCATAGGCCAGCAGCTATATAGAACGTGATGTCAAATGGTTACAGTGACAGAGATTAAGCTACAGCTTGAAAACTAAAACCAAGAGATTACTGAATGTACTTCTTGATCAAGTGAACTGACAACCATTTACACTGATGCCTAAGTGTTTGGTTCAATCATGAGGAGATTATTAAGTGCTCTCATTGATTAGCCCGGTTATGTTTCGATCTGAAATAGCTAATAATGTACTGGACTGTGAGAGATTTTAAGTGAGTACCTGCGGAGCCTGTAAATGAAAATGCTGTTCTCCATAATAATATTCAGCTTCTGATGAAATTAATTCAAAATGCAGCAAGCACTATGCATAAAAATGTAAGTGGTATATGGTTATGGAGGAATAAGATTCATATTTATACAAAAGCTCCCTATGATCTTAATATTGAAATCATTAATACATCCTTTGATGTGATTTAGTCCATGTCGGAATGTAAGGCTGAGAACTGAATTTAGTACCTCAGCTGGTACCAGATTGGAACGAAATAGGAAATATAGGAAATAAAGTGTATCTATTTTCCATAACCATATAACCATATAACAACTACAGCACGGAAACAGGCCCGTTCGGCCCTACCAGTCCACGCCGACCACTCTCTCTGACCTAGTCTCATCTACCTGCTCTCAGACCATAACCCTCTAATCCCCTCTTATCCATATACCTATCCAATTTACTCTTAAATAAAATCGAGCCTGCCTCCACCACTTCCACCGGAAGCCCATTCCATACAGCCACCACCCTCTGAGTAAAGAAGTTACCCCTCATGTTACCCCTAAACTTTTGTCCCTCAATTCTGAAGCTATGTCCCCTTGTTAGAATCTTCCCCACTCTCAAAAGGAAAAGCCTACCCACGTCAACTCTGTCCGTCCCTCTTAAAATTTTTAAAACCTCTATCAAGTCCCCCCTCAACCTTCTACGCTCCAAAGAATAAAGACCCAACCTGTTCAACCTCTCTCTGTAGCTTAAGTGCTGAAACCCAGGCAACATTCTAGTAAATCTCCTCTGTACCCTCTCCATTTTGTCGACATCCTTCCTATAATTTGGCGACCAGAACTGCACACCATACTCCAGATTCGGCCTCACCAATGCCCTGTACAATTTTAACATTACATCCCAACTTCTATATTCGATGCTCTGATTTATAAAGGCAAGCATACCAAACGCCTTCTTCACCACCCTATCCACATGAGATTCCACCTTCAGGGAACAATGCACAGTTATTCCCAGATCCCTCTGTTCCACTGCATTCCTCAATTCCCTACCATTTACCCTGTACGTCCTATTTTGATTTGTCCTACCAAAATGCAGCACCTCACACTTATCAGCATTAAACTCCATCTGCCATCTTTCAGCCCACCCTTCCAAAAGGCCCAAATCTCTCTGTAGACTTTGAAACTCTACTTCATTATTAACTACACCACCTATCTTAGTATCATCTGCATATTTACTAATCCAATTTGCCACACCATCATCCAGATCATTAATGTAAATGACAAACAACGGTGGACCCAACACAGATCCTTGGGGTACTCCACTAGACACTGGCCTCCAACCTGACATACAATTGTCAACCATTACCCTCTGGTATCTCCCATTCAGCCATTGTTGAATCCATCTTCCAACCTCACTATTAATACCCAACGATTTAACCTTCTTAATCAACCTTCCATGTGGAACCTTGTCAAATGCCTTACTGAAGTCCATATAGACAACATCCACAGCCTTGCCCTTATCAATTTCCCTGGTAACCTCTTCAAAAAATTCAAGAAGATTAGTCAAACATGACCTTCCAGGCACAAATCCATGTTGACTGTTTCTAATCAGGCCTTGTTTATCCAAATAATCATATATATTGTCCCTAAGTATCTTTTCCATTAGTTTTCCCACCACAGACGTCAAACTAACAGGTCTATAATTGCTAGGTTTACTTTTTGAACCTTTTTTAAACAAAGGCACAACATGCGCAATGCGCCAATCTTCCGGCACCATCCCCGTTTCTAATGATGTTTGAAATATTTCCGTCATAGCCCCTGCTATTTCTGCACTAACTTCCCTCAATGTCCTAGGGAATATCCTATCAGGACCTGGAGACTTATCCACTTTTATATTTTTCAAAAGTGTCCGTACCTCCTCTTCTTTAATCCTCATAATTTCCATCACTACTCTACTTGTTTCGCTTACCTCACATAATTCAATATCCTTCTCTTCGGTGAATACCGAAGAAAAGAAATTGTTTAATATCTCCCCCATTTCTTCCGGCTCAGCACATAGCTGTCCACTCTGACTCTCTAATGGACCAATTTTATCCCTCGCTATCCTTTTGCTATTGACATATCTGTAGAACCCCTTGGGGTTTACTTTTACATTACTTGCCAAAGCAGCCTTATATCTTTTTTTCGCTTTTCTAATTTCCTTCTTAAGATTCCTTTTACATTCTTTATATTCCTCAAGAACCTCATTTACTCCCTGCCGCTTATATTTATTGTATATCTCCCTCTTTTTCCGAACCAAGTGTCCAATTTCCCTGGAAAACCACGGCTCTTTCAAATTATTATTCTTTCCTTTCCACCGAACAGGGACATAAAGACTCTGTACTCTCAAAATTTCACCTTTAAATATCCTCCATTTCTCTATTATATCCTTTTCATAAAACAAAAAGTCCCATTTCACTCCTTTTAAATCCTTTCTCATCTCCTCAAAATTAGCCTTTCTCCAATCCAAAATCTCAACCCTTGGTCCAGATTTGACCTTCTCCATAATTATATTGAAACTAATGGCATTGTGATCACTGGACCCAAAGTGCTCCTCAACACATACCTCCGTCACCTGACCCGTTTCAACAGACAACTGATTTAAAATTAGTTTAGTTTAGGTTATTGTCACGTGTATCCAAGTACAGTGAAAAGCTTTTGTTACATGCTAACCAGTCAGCGGAAAGGCAATACATGATTACAATTGAGCCATTCACAAGGCACAGATACATGATATAGGGAATAACGTGAATAGTGCAAGTTAAAGCCAGTACAGTCCGATCAAAGATAGTCCGAGGGTATCTAATGAGGTGGATAGTAGTTCATGACAGCTCTCTAGCTGTGGTAGGATGGTTCAGTTGCCTGATATAACAGCTGGGATGAAACTGTCCCTGAATCTGGAGGTGTGCATTTTCACACTTCCATACTTTTTGCCTGATGGGAGAGGGGAGAAGAGGGAGTGACCAGGGTGCGACTCGTCCTTGATTATGCTGGAAACCTTGCCGAGGCAGCGCGAGGTATAAATTGGTTCTAACTTCAGTCTGGCTGTAATTTTTAGTGCCACATTGACCAAAGATAATTCCTAAGATATTGTACTGACTGAGATGATGTTGCTACTTGGTGTTTTGAGAAAGGTTGTGAAGCAAGAGATGGATCTTGTGGAGCTTCTGATGCTATTTTTATTATCTAGCACAGCTTCACAACCCATCCAGAGAGGCACTCCCAGTGGGTAAGCTTGATATGCGGTCCTGTTGTAGAAGGTCTGGACAGAGCACTCACTTGCCCGCATATTATTCCACTTGCCTAGCTCCTCATGGGTATCCTGATGTGGGTCATCATCATGCTGATCCTGCTAGTTTGCCTGCTGGACCTCTCCTTAATCTATTCCAATTGGCAATGGCTCAGCTTTTGTGATGGACAGATTATGCCAAGCACAGCAGCCAACTATATAGTGAGTATGGTGGGCTAACATCAGGTGGAGGCAGTACAACTGCATTTCCAGCAGCCCTCTCACAGCCTCCAGTTAATTCCTGTCATTCTAACATTGCTCAGTCAGAGTATGTGGGGCTTTCAGCAGAGTGAGAAGCCGTTTGTACAGGGAATAACTATTGCTCTCCCTAAGATTTGTGACGCGCAGAAAGATAAGAGACACATTTTAATGACTGCCTAAGAAGGAATGACTAGTGAGAACATTTTTAGAAGTGGGAAAGTGGAAAAAAACAATGTATTTAAGCTGTGTAGGTAGGAATTATATCCACATTGTTCATGGTAAAATATATAGCTCTGATGTATATGATTATCTACCATTCATGGACAATTAAAACTACCCATCGTGTAATGAATGCAGAAAGCTGCCAATACTGTCAATAAATGATTTCTTTCATATTTCCCACTATCCCACCAATTATTGGATTCAGGGGTTTAAATATTTCAGTGCAGCTAAGTGCAGGTTATTATTTTCCACAGTTGGTACACACAGTTGTAAAGATAGACTGAAGTTTGTAAAGGTTTTTGTTGCTGTTCAAGTTTTAGGGTCTATTCTTCTCGAGCTCTTCCCCAAATGTTATATGCGTGGGAGATGTGTTGGAAAACCTATGTTTCCGACCAAAAATTAACAAAACAAAATAAAAATGATCTTGGGTCCTGACGGAAAACTGCCACTTCATATCAAGGACTACTGTAATGACTGTTACTATTATATTTTAAGGCAAAGTATTAAATACTTAAGATAATTCATGACAGTGACATGGAATATAAAACTACCAAGAACCTTATGCCCTGTATTGTTCATTAAAAGGTGCTTGTAGAAAATTGTGATGGTAGAATTTATATTATTGGTCCAGATGTGGGAAAAATAATGGTATAATGGAGATGGAAACAATTAATTTATAGGCAAATTTGCAGTAGGCTCAGGAAATTTAGAAAATTGTGAATCTTTGAAATTTGCAGATTGTTTAATGCAATTAGCTTTCCTATTAGTTTTAAGGATTTGTTATTTTTTCTTTTTAACTAGGTGAATTATCTTATTGCAACGCCAATCGACCCCTCTGATGCAGAAACAGAATCACTTATTCTGTTAACTCTTGTTCCTTGATGTGACCAATTGTTAAGGATTTAAATTATCTCAAAAGCCAAATTTTAATTTACTTTCCTGCATCCCAGTTCTGTCTTTTTCTTTTCTATATGTGCAATCTTTCTTTAATTCCATATTTCTCAGTTATTGTATATGTCTCAAATACACCTGCTCATGAAAGCCTCGTGTCCATGTGTCGAGACAACAACTTTTCCCTTAATATCAGCAAGACAAAGGAGATAGTGATCGACCTCAGGAAGCGAAGCGGTACACATACCCCAGTTTGCATTGAAGGTGCCTAAGTAGAGATGGTTGAAAACTTCAAATTCCTAGGAGTCAATATCACCAACAACTTCTCCTGGACCACCCATATTGAAGCAATGACCAAGAAATCACACCAATGCCTCTACTTCCTTAGAAGGCTTAGGAAATTCATAAGACTACAGCATTATTCACAGGTATAAAATGTTTAAAAAAAGAATAATAAGAGCTTAGGAGTTTTAGATTTTATTCCCCCGTGCTGGCCTCCAGAAATCAATACTGCCTTTTTACAAACTTCTGCTATTGATAAAAAGTCAATACCACTTTCCTGGAATTTTTTCTGCCTCATCTTCCACTCAACCGCAGCAATAATACATGTCATCTTGCAGTTCAAAGAGGAGCTGATTCATGAGAACTTTTGCTTCTAACACACAATTAGTCAGTATGTTAAGATAAGAAAATAACTGCAGATGCTGGTACAAATCGATTTATTCACAAAATGCTGGAGTAACTCAGCAGGTCAGGCAGCATCTCGGGAGAGAAGGAACGGGTGACGTTTCGGGTCGAGACCCTTCTTCAGACTGATGTCGGGGGTGGGACAAAGGAAGGATATAGGTGGAGACAGGAAGATAGAGGGAGATCTGGGAAGGAGGAGGGGAAGGGAGGGACAGAGGAGCTATCTGAAGTTGGAGAAGTCGACGTTCATACCACCGGGCCGCAAACTGCCCAGGCGAAATATGAGGTGCTGCTCCTCCAATTTCCGGCGGGCCTCACTATGGCACTGGAGGAGGCCCATGACAGAGAGGCCAGACTGGGAATGGGAGGGGGAGTTAAAGTGCTGGGCCACCGGGAGATCAGTTGCGTTAATGCGGACCGAGCGCAGGTGTTCAGCGAAGCGATCGCCGAGCCTGCGCTTGGTTTCGCCGATATAGATAAGTTGACATCTATAGTCAGTATGTTGTTGACATTCCCCTCCACCACGCTTTGATGAAAATGTTTTCACTCAGCTCCCAACTAATCCCTGTAAAATATCCCCACACCCTAAAAATAGACCCTCTGGTAAGGGGAATTGGTTTGAGGTTTTTTTCTGTACCTTACTAAAACACTCCTTGGCCTCCTTTATTTCAGAGGAAACAAACCCCAGCCTAAATGTCTGCTCTCATAAATGAAATTCCCAACATTCTGGCAATGTCTCCAATATCCCATCAATCTCCTCTGCACCACTTTTGAAGATGCTGCCTCCTTTCTTTAGTATGACCTCCAGAAATGTATGTTGTATCTGTATATTCTCTGACACGTGTTTAACAAAGGTTGTTCTTAAATTCCATTGTTTAGCTATTAAAGATGCATGTTCTGTACACCCTTATAATTACTTTATATGTTGTTCTACATGCAGTCTAATGTCCGTCTGCGCTATCTTCTTTCAGAGCAAACCCTCAGGATCAAGGATGACTTGCTTCAACTCTGTCTTAATGGGTTCTGAGGTAACCCAATGAGGCTAATGTCCTCTTTTCATCTCGAAAACACACACATTGTGTAACACTTTGCCCTATTTGCCCTCCCCCAAGACATGACCCTGCTCTTTTGCTGATTCAATTTAATTGCCCCAGTTATTGCCCTCTGTGGTATTGAGGGCTGCATATCTGTATGGAAAATATTGAGACCGATGCCCCAATACAACCTGAGAGAAACTGGCTTAATAGATGCATTGACACTAGACATGAGGACAATTGGATGGATGGATGTGTAGTCAATGTATCAAGGGGAGGTTGAACAAACAAATAAGACTTTGGGCAATGGCATATGTTAATTGTGCGCAATTAGGTAAACTAAGAAATTGGGCAAACAAACATTTAGCATACTCACAAAAATATAAGTAATTTAGCCTTTGTTGACCACTTAATGAGAGGGAACAGAAATGGGCGACTGACTGTCCTTGCAAATGTTGATCCAGACAACCAGATAGCAGGGTATTTATGAACTTACCAACTTCACATGAGTACAGAGATGTTTAGATTGTTCATCTTGTCATTGACATTCTATCCAAGCAAATAGCGGCCATTCACACTCTAAAGCACAGTGAGCTTCACTCACTAAACATAGTGATGTGCGATTATAATCTACCTTTCTTACCTTATTGCCAACCAACTTTGCTGAATTCACTCTTGTTGAATGTTACACAATATACCCTCTGGCAGACTCAAATTCCCATGACTACCCTGATTAAGCTCCCAGTTATCTTGCTACCTTACATTCTCCCAGTATTTTCCTGTCTCCATCACATCTCCCTTCATAATGCCACCTTCCACACCAATGTTTCTGATAGAGACACAAGAAACTGTAGATGTGGATTCACATAAAATGACACTAAGTGCTGGTGTAACTCATCGGATCAGGCAGCATCTCTGCAGAACAAGGAGAGGTGATGTTTCGGGTCGGGATCCTTCGTTAGATTTCTGACAAATCTTTTTCCAGCACTGATGGCAAAGCTCTCAGTTTCAACACATTCCACTCTACCCCTACCCCTACCCAGAGCAAGGATGGAGCTCCCTTATCCCAGTCTTCCATCACACATAAGGGAAACGAGAGGAAAAGACGGTGATGTAGAGAGATAAAGAACAATGAATGAAAGATATGCAAAAAAGTAATGATGATAAAGGAAGTAGGCCATTGTAAGCTGTTTGCAGGGTGAAAATGAGAAGCTATAGTGATTTGTGTTGGAGAGGGATAAAGAGAGATGAAATGCCGGGGCTACCTGAAGTTAGGTTCATACCACTGGGCTGTTAGCTGCCCAAGCGAAATATGAGATGCTGTTCCTCCAATTTGCGTTTAGCCTCGCTCTGACAATGGAGGAGACTGAGGACAGAGAGGTCTGTGTAGGAATGGGAAGGAGAATTAAAGTGTCCAGCAACCAGGAGATCAGGCAGGCTGAGCTAAGGTGTTCCGCAAAACGATCGCCTAGTCTGCGTTTAGTCTCGCCGATGTATTTGAGTGCACATCTTGAACTACGGATACAGTAGATGAGGTTGGAGGAGGTACAAGTGAACCTCCGCCTAACCTGAAAGGACTGTCAGGGTCCCTGGACAGAGTTGAGAGAGGAGGTATGACAGTTGTTGCATCTTCTGCAGTTGCAGGGGAGGTACTTGGGGAGGGGGTCCTCATTCTTTAGGGAATGGGGGTTCCCCTCTCCCATCATATATGAGGTCCTCACTTATGTTTCCTCTGCACCCCGCAGCTCCGCCCTTGCTCCCCCTCCTCCTAGTCACAACAGAGACAGAGTCCCCCTTGTCCTTACCATCCACCCCATCAGCCATCGCATACAACACATAATCCTCCGAAATTTCCGCCACCTCCAACGGGATCCCACCACTAGCCCCATTTTCCCATCTCCACCCTTTTCCGCCTTCCACAGAGACCGTTCCCTCCGCAACTCCCTGGTTAACTCATCCCTTCCCACCCAAACCACCCCCTCCCCAGGTACCTTCCCCAGAAACCGCAGAAGATGCAACACCTGTCACTATATCTCCTCCCTCGACTCTGTCCAGAGACCCTGACAGTCCTTTCAGGTTAGGCAGAGGTTCACTTGCACCTCTTCCAACCTCATCTACTGTACCCGTTGTTCAAGATGTGCACTCATATACATCGGCGAGACCAAACGCAGACTGGGTGATTGTTTCGTCGAGCACCTTCGCTCAGCCCGCGTGAACCAACCTGATCTCCCGGTTGCTGGACGCTTTAATTCTCCTTCCCATTCCTACACAGACCTTTCTGGCCTCAGTCTCCTCCATTGTCAGAGTGAGGTTAAAGGCAAATTGGAGGAACAACATCTCATATTTCGCTTGAACAGCTTACAGCCCAGTGGTATGAATATTGATTTTTTTCACTTCAGGTAGCCCCTGCATTCCATCTCTCTCTATCCCTCCCCCACCCAAGTCACACTAGCTTCTCATTTAAGCTACAAACAGCTTAAATGGCCTGTTTCCTTTATCATCATTACTTCTCTGCATATCTTTCATTCATTGAGGGTGTGCCTGGAGCAATCACTGTGATGGCTGTTTGTGTTAAATTGTAACTGTGTGTCTTGTGTTCTTTATTGTCTACTGCCGGACCCTGACGTGAGAGGACGCTGGCGCTATTTGTTCGCCGCTTCTCCGTCAGTTTGTCAGTTTGTTTGTTTTTATGTTTTGACTGTTTTTGTAAAGCGTCTTTGAGCATTTGGAAAAGCGATATATAAAATAAATGTTTATTATTATTAAATGTTTATTATTGTTCTTTATCTCTCCACTTCACTGTCTATATCTCTCATTTTTCTTATCCCTAACCAGTCTGAAGAAGGGTCTCGACCCAAAACGTCATCCATTCATTCTCTCCAGAGATGCTGCCTGTCCTGCTTAGTTACTCCAGCTTTTTGTGTCTATCTTCAACCTAATGTCTATTATTGGAAAGATGTTAGAATCAGTTATTAAGGAAGAAATAGCAGACTATTTGGAGAAATAATATGATTAAACTGAGTCAGCATGGCTTCATAAAGAAATCATGCCTGATAAATTAATGTGAGTTCTTTGAGGAAGATCAATGAATGTATGATGTGTGTAGGAAGGAACTGCAGATGCTGGTTTATACCGAAGATGGGCACAAAATGCTGGAGTAACTTAGAGGGTCAGGCAGCATCTCTGCATGGAAGGAATGGGTTCCTTATCTCCAGAGATGTTGCCTGTGCTGCTGAGTTACACCAGCATTTTGTGTCTATCTTCAATGAATGGATGATATTTGGATTGCCAAAAAGTGTTTGACAAGATGCCATGCAAAAGGTAATTTTCCAAGATCTCAGGGTGTATGAGATTATAAATGAGCATGAGTGGCTAGATATAATAAAATAGCATGTTGTCTGGCTGACTGGCAAGGATAAGGGGATCATTTTCAGGTTGGCTCTGTGCAACCGATGTGGTGCCACAGGAATCAGTGGCTTACACCATATAGTAATGATTTAGAGGAAGGAAGCAAATGTACTGTAGCCAAATTTGCATGATATAAAGTTAGGTGAGAAGGCAAGCTGTGAGGAGGATTCAAAAAGTTTGTGCAAGTAGGCAAGAGAGCTGGCAAATGGAATATAATGTGGGAAAATGCTAATGTTTTAGTTTGAGGGAAGAATAGTAATTTATTTAAGTGGAGAGAATATGCAGAAATCTGAAGCATAAAGTGAGTTGGGGTCCGCCTATTCAAAATGCAAAACGTTAGTGTACAAGTACAACTGGTAGTTGGGAAGGTTAATTTTACTTTAGTAGAGTTTAGAGATATAGTGCGGAAACAGGCCCTTCGGCCCACCAAGTCTGCACTAACCAATGATCCCCACACATTAACACTATCCTACACACACTGTTCAGAACTGATACAGTCTTTTCTGCCTTTGTGGACTTCATTATCACATACTCATAATATCTGCGTGGCGCCGTATGATGGCAGCCTCTTGTCCTTTTCTGTCTCGTCCTTTTCTTCTTTTGTAGTTTTTAGTCTGTTGTTAAATGTATGTTTTAGTGTATCTTTAGTTTTGTATTATGTGGGGGGTGGGGGGGGGGGGGGGGGGACTTTTTAAATCTCTTTCCTCGACGGAGATGCGTTTTTTTCCGTATCGTGTCTCCATCCACACTGCGGCCTAAAATTGAGGAGCTGGCGGCTTCTTGCTGGGGATTGACTTTGGGAGCTCCAACCGCGGGAGCCTGCCGACCTAACATCATGGAGCTCGCGTACCTTGGTTAGGGATCGACTTCGGGAGCTCCAAGCCGCAGGAACTTCGACCGCTCCGATCGTGGGAGCTTAGATCGCCCTGATGCGGGAGCTTTGATCACCGGCTGCAGGAGCTTCGATCGCCCTGACTGCAGATGGTTCGACTGCACCGACCGCGGGAGAAAAGGATGGAAGAAGATAATACGTTATTGCCTTCCATCACAGTGCGCTGTGGTGGATGTTTGTGTCAATTTTTATGGAGTTGTGTGGCTTGTTGGTTTTTTGGTTTGACTGTATGGCAATTCAAATTCTAAGTATGTTTTTACACACTTGGCCAATAAATGAATCACAATTACAAAACAATACAATTAGTCAATGACAACCAGTATTGACTCTCCTGATGGAAGTGGTATTGGAAAATCTACAACGTCTTCCTACAGTCCTGCCGGCAGCAGCATGCTTCATATTGGCTCTGGTAGGTTGTGTTAACTTACCCTCTGACATCCTTGGCATGACCTTGCATGCCGTTCTACATCTTTTCCCATCCCTAGCCACTAATGTCAATGAAGTTGGATCTGTTTGGTTTGGAATTAAGATGAATGAGAAGTAATCTCAGGAACTGCAACATATGGGAACTGGCATGGAAGAAGATTCGAGACCTGGCAGATCTGCATATCTTTATTAAACAGCGGTACAGATTGCAGGGGCGTGGTGGCACACTCCTACTCCTATCACTTGCGTTCTAAGGAACACCTACATGAAAATCTCAACAGTCCTGGTTCAAGGGTTTCCAGGTGAAATGGAGAGGGGCTTAAAAAAGTTGGGGAGATGATTGTAATATTATTATTCATTCTTCAGACCCGCTCATATTCAAGGAGACAATGGTTTCTTCATGTCCTGCCTCAGCACGTTGGATAATAAAAGGCATTTTGGTGCCAGCTCGACCTAGCTCTATATAATGCTCAAATGTAATATAGGCAAAGTAATGGAAAACTCATATCACATGTGCAATTCCATTGCATCCAAATGAATCATCAACCACATGTAAACTGGTCATGATCGTTTTGAATAACAGTAGTGCGGAGGTATTATCAAAGTGTGTTCTTCATGTGTGAATTTGAAACAAATGTCAAGTTGGAGCATGGTGCTGACTGGCACTAAAATCTCTGCCCCCTTTACCAGCGCCTGTTCACCGTGCACACGTCCTCAGCATGTTCACACTTTAGGAGACCTTGTGGCATCTAGTTATGGGGTCAATTTGTTTTTGTTCATGCTCATATCGATTGATTTAACCTTCATCTCTGTAAATAGATCTTGTGGCAGCCTGTGAATTCCATTGTAAGAAATGTCAGTTAAGGGCAACAATGAGAGGTATTTTACAAATACGATTTGTTGAAATCTCTTACAATATTTGCAGTTAAGCTTTCTTAGCCTTTCTGTTTAGAATTTAGGGGATTCAAAATAGCTCCTGGTCTGGACTACAACATCTTTGAGAGCAGGTGGCTGGGAAACTCAGGGTGCAGACAAGTTGTCAGATCCCCAGTTGCAGCCACATGTGCTGGATGCTGGAATGTATCCAACTAAATTCTTGATTCAAGTAGCTAACCCGCTGGAATATTTGGTTCTGTGTGTTGCTCCTGCATATCATGAAACATTTGTGATGTCTCAGAGGATACATTTGATAACACAACAATCGGTGTGCATACTTTATTGATTTAAGACACATGATATGGCCAATTTTGAGCTGCAATAACATTATAAAGACAGTAGCATCTGGCTAGCATTGGCATGCTGGCCAGTTAGTTTAATGTAATTCAGTTTAGTTTATTATTATGTGTACAGGTACAGTGAAAACCTTTTTTGCGTGCTAACTAGGCAGCAGAAGGACAATGCCTGTACATGATTACAATCGAGCCATCCACAGTGTACAAGATGCATGATAAAGGGAATAAAGTGAACAACGTTTGGTGCAAGATAAAGTCCTGTACACTTCCATCAAAGATAGTCCAAGGGTCTGCAATGAGGTAGATGATCATTCAGGATTGCTCTCTAGTTGTTGGCAGGTATGTTCAGTTACCTGATAAAGAGCGGGAAGAAACTGTCCCTGCATCTGGAGGTGTGAGTTTTCACACTTCTATAACTTTTGCCCGATGGGAGAGGGGAGAAGAGGGAGTAGCCGGGGTGCAACTCGCCTTTGATTATGCTAGCAGCCTTGCCGAGGTAGTGTGAGGTGTGAATTGAGTCAATGGAAAGGAGGATGGTTTGTGTGAAGGTCTGGGCTGCGACCACAATTTTCAGCAATTTCTTGCAGAGAAGAGTGGCTGAAAAAAGTGAAAGCTACCCTTAAACTGGCTGCACTGTACTCAGGTAATAGTGTGTGCATACTAGGAAGTTTCAGAGCACATAAGACAGGCACTAAAGAAAAGTTGATTAGTTAATTTAGCAGGCATTATGAGATAATTTACTTGAGAAGTTTGTGACATAGAGAGTTTTTTTTGTGGTGGTTTTTATTTTTGTTTTGTGACTGAGTGGATACTAAGATGGTTAGTGGCAGAGGGCAGATCAATTTCTAGAACAACTGGTGGTTGGGTAACTGGTGTCCAGTTACTTTGATACCTTGCTTAGTATCCAGGATGCATTCCCAGGAATGAGAACCCAAAAGGAATCAGTGTTACAGAGGGCCAATACTGCATTATACATTGAGAGATGTGTAACTGATGGTGTTGCTGTGCTTGGAGCTTGGTGTGAAACCCTGCCCTCTCTGCAACTACACATTGCTGCGGCAGGAACCTGAGGACTTCCCTTGTCTTCCGCGGGTGCTCCTTGGTCCTGTGTGGAGAGGCTGCCTACTGCTAGGGTAGGCTGGAGCAAGAAGTGTGGCTGCTTAGTGTTGAGATGTGGGACTCAGAGCTATATCCCAGTCACACAGTGAGTGCGGGATAGGAAACAGCACTTGCACCATATAATAAATCTCTGCAGATAGAGTGCACCCCTCCCTCAGCCCCTCTGCATCTGCCCCATATAATCTCCTGCTGGATGTGTTAGAAGCTGATGCCATCCTCTCTCAGTTTGGCTACACAGCGCTTCCGAGATCACAGATTTCTCTTGTTACCCAATTGCTAGCAAAATTGAGCTAATGGCACCAGAAAATGGCTGCAACCAACTGATTTTTTCACCTGTGGTTTGTTTCAGGTTGTCAGGCATGCTCATGATGTTACAGTCCTTCTGTATACACAGTGCAAATGTTTCTTTCATTATTTTTCTGATGCAGTATTTATTAAATACATGTCATAATACAATAGTTGTGGTGCTTCCTTACATTGTTTCCCCCAATGATACTCCCTCCTCCACACCCCACCAAATACAGGAACAACATTTCAGGTGGAAACAGAGAGCCCATTGGGAATTATATCAGGCTTAAAAATGTGCTGGAGCCGAGATTACTAATCAATTTTGAATTTGTTCACATCAACATTACTATTGTTCTCATGAGGTATTTTCTTAATGTGGCCATTGATTTCTAGGAATCAGAATTAAACGATTACAAATATTTTTCTTAAATTCAAAATATTGATTGAGTTTCTTTTTTGTGCTTTAAACTGCAGCATTTTTGCCTTAAGGCACAACAAGGCACAAAAATAAATGGCATTGACCATAAGCCAAGATTATTATTCATTTTATTCAGAACTGAATTATAAGAAGACCTCAGCAGTTCATAATTATATTATGGCACTTTCTTATGTTATGTTGATGATCTTTCATGTAGGATCAACAAAGCTCATTTTCTCTCTCCAGAGAGGTTCCCTGACCTGCTGAATGTTTCCAACATTTGCTCTTTTACAGCATTCACAGAGTTTGGCTTTTCAACCAAGGAAATCTGAAGCTCTTGCTGTCAAGCATAAGTTTCAAATTTTAGTTCAAACATCCTGCAGGCAATGTCTGGTGTTTGAGAAAACACTCACACCCTGGGCCACCCGCTGTTGATTCCTTCTTGTAGCTTCGTTGTCAGGAAAGCTGAAATACCAAGTCTGACTTAGTGTTCACAAACTGCAGCTCTGCTTTCATTACCATTATCCCAACCAAGCTCATCTCCAAACACGTGGAGCTTGGAGTCAGCTCTTCCCTCTAAAACTGGATTCACGACTTCCTAACCAACAAACCATAGCCAGTGAGGATAGTTGCCAAATCATCTACCACTATAATCCTCACAATGCTGGTGCCCTGCAAGGATGTGTTCTCAGCCCCCTCGTATGCTCCTTAGAGACTCGTGGGGGTGCAGCCAAATACCAATCCAACTCAATTTACAAGTTCGCAGATGACATCACTGTGGTGGGCACGATATCAAATAATGAAAAGATGGAGTACAAGAAGCAGATTGAGAACCTCGTAACCTGGTGCCAAAACAGCAACTTCTCCATCAAATTCAGCAAGCAAAGGAGATTGTGTTTGACCTCAGGAAGCAAAGCAGTGCACACACACCCAGTATACATTGATGGTGCCAAATTAGAGAATGGTTGAAAGCCTCAAGTTTTTAGGAGAAACTATTACCTGCAATTTGTCCTGGACCAGCCACATTGAACTAAGAAAACTCACCAATGCTTTTACTTCCTTCGAAGGCTTAGTAAGTTCGGCATGTCCCCAACAACCCTCAGTAACTTCTACGGATGCGCCGTTGAAAGCACTTTATGGGGATGCATCATAGCATGGTTTGGGAACAGCTTCCATCCAAGACTGCAAGAAATTGCAGAGAGTTGTGGACGTAACCCTGACCTTGTCACACCCTCTTCTCCCCTCTCCCATCAGGCAAGAGGCACAGACATTTGAACCGCATACCTTCAGATTCAGTGATGGTTTCTTCCCAGCTGTTATCACGCTATTGCATCAGCTAGAGTGCAGTCCTGACCTACCATCTAGCTCACGGATGACTTTTGAACCATCTTTAATTGGAATTTATTGGACTTTATCTTTATCTGTACACTGTGGATGGCTTGATTGTATTCATCATATCATATCATATCATATCATATCATATATATACAGCCGGAAACAGGCCTTTTCGGCCCTCCAAGTCCGTGCCGCCCAGTGATCCCCGTACATTAACACTATCCTACACCCACTAGGGACAATTTTTTTATTTTTTTTACATTTACCCAGCCAATTAACCTACATACCTGTACGTCTTTGGAGTGTGGGAGGAAACCGAAGAACTCGGAGTAAACCCACGCAGGTCACGGGGAGAACGTACAAACTCCTTACAGTGCAGCACCCGTAGTCAGGATCGAACCTGAGTCTCCGGCGCTGCATTCGCTGTAAAGCAGCAACTCTACCGCTGCGCTACCGTGCCGCCTTTATATATATAGTATATATATATATATATATATACATGTATAGCCTTTCTGCTGACTGGATATTACTGGATATTACGTAACGAAAAAGGTTTTCACTGGACCTCGGTATACATGACAATAATAAACTAAACTAAACTGGACTATCTCTGATTTATTCACAAAATGCTGGAGTAACTCAGCAGGTCAGGCAGCATCTCGGGAGAGAAGGAATGGGTGACGTTTCGGGTCGAGACCCTTCTTCAGACTGATGTCGGGGGTGGGACAAAGGAAGGATATAGGTGGAGACAGGAAGATAGAGGGAGATCTGGGAAGGAGGAGGGGAAGGGAGGGACAGAGGAGCTATCTGAAGTTGGAGAAGTCGACGTTCATACCACCGGGCCGCTAACTGCCCAGGCGAAATATGACATCTCTGACATCTCCCTCCCGTTTCTGGACCTCACCATCTCCATCACAGGAGACAGACTAGTGACGGACATTTACTACAAGCCCACCGACTCGCACAGCTATCTGGACTACACTTCTTCCCACCCGGTCCCCTGCAAAAAGTCTATCCCCTACTCCCAATTCCTCCGTCTATGCCGCATCTGCGCCCGGGATGAGGTGTTTCAGACTAGGGCTTCCGAGATGTTCTCGTTCTTCAGAAAACGGGGCTTCCCCTCCTCCATTATAGATGAGGCTCTCACTAGGGTCTCTTCTACATCCCGCAGCTCCGCTCTTGTTCCCCCTCCCCCCACTCGCAACAAGGACAGGATCCCCCTCATCCTCACCTTCCACCCCACCAGCCAGCGGATCCAACATCCACCAACATTTCCGTCACCTACAACGGGACCCCACCACTGGCCATATCTTCCCATCCCCTCCCCTCTCTGCGTTCCACAGAGACCGTTCCCTCTGTAACTCCCTGGTCCACTCGTCCCTTCCTACCCAAACCACCCCAACCCCGGGCACTTTCCCTTGCAACGGCACGAGATGCAACACCTGTCCCTTTACCTCCCCCCTCAACTCCATCAAAGGACCCAAACAGTCCTTCCAGGTGAGACAGAGGTTCACCTGCACCTCCTCCAACCTCATCTATTGCATCCGCTGCTCTAGATGTCAACTTATTTATATCGGCGAAACCAAGCACAGGCTCGGCGATCGCTTCGCTGAACACCTGCGCTCGGTCCGCATTAACAAAACTGATCTCCCGGTGGCCCAGCACTTTAACTCCCCCTCCCATTCCCAGTCTGACCTCTCTGTCATGGGCCTCCTCCAGTGCCATAGTGAGGCCCGCCGGAAATTGGAGGAGCAGCACCTCATATTTCGCCTGGGCAGTTTGCAGCCCGGTGGTATGAACGTCGACTTCTCCAACTTCAGATAGCTCCTCTGTCCCTCCCTTCCCCTCCCCCTTCCCAGATCTCCCTCTATCTTCCTGTCTCCACCTATATCCTTCCTTTGTCCCACCCCCGACATCAGTCTGAAGAAGGGTCTCGATCCGAAACGTCACCCATTCCTTCTCTCCCGAGATGCTGCCTGACCTGCTGAGTTACTCCAGCATTTTGTGAATAAACTAAACTGGGACTTGGTCATTTGTAACTGGTACAATGATTAGCATGGCTATTTACTGATTAATTTCAAATTATTCTATCATCAACAAGGCAGCACAAACAAGGCATATTCTAACAACTGACCTACATTTTACAATTCATTTCGATGATAGTAAGCATCAGGGAAAAGTTCTAATAAGGTTAGGAAGTGGCAGAAATAGTCAACAGGTCATGGAATATCTCTAAATAATAGTTAAAATGGAAAATAGGATTGATGTTAAAAACTGATTAAGTTGCTTTGAAAACATGGAATCATGAATCTTTAAGGTTTTAAGCTACTAACAAGATAATTAAATCCCATGGTGTTCTGGGAGAGAAGTGGCTCTATTGTATGGTATAGATAAAGTTCTTACTCTGTTTAGAAAGTGTGCAAAGGTTTATCAGAAATTAAATGGAATAGGACTGATAAGAAACAGAAACTTGCACCAATTACCGAAAGTAATCAAAATAAAAGTGATTGTTAAATGGAAATAGGAAAGGAATAATAAAAGTGGGCAGATAGGGTAGGTGGTCTATTGCTGGGCTACAATCCAAAACTGGTCAGAAGGGAAATTCCACTGAAGATGTATAGATTTACTGCCTTCTGATCATTCATTCTATCTAGTTTGTTAACATGGTATTTATTTGGGCTGTGTGTTGGTTTTGGTTCAATGTACAGGTTAATTGAATAATCTGATTCTAAACTTCCCTCAATAATGTAGTTTGCACCATGCATCATTTTAAAATCTGACACAATTCAAACACTTTGGCCATTATTGGCTTGGTTGTCAGGGCAATTCAACATTTAGAAACTATTGCACACCACTGTCAACGTTTTGGATGTTAACATTATTAATGACTCTTGTTCATTAATTTATGATGCAGTGGAGAACAAAAGCCGCAACTTACTACAGTTTGCCAGCTGTATCCCTCCCAACATCAAGCATCAATAATGAATAATAAAGACCCCGGCACAAAGTTAGGTCCCCCAAACATCCATTATCAGGGAGGCATGTTCAAATTTCCTGTACAAATGATCTGCAAGTTCAACATCTTGCTCCACTGGAGGATCTGGGACCTCCTTCTATTGAGGAAAGGTGATTGATGTTGGCAATGATTATTATTTTACATGTTCATTAATCATAGTAAACTGCAAACCTCTGGAGCAATGAGGTTTCTGCTTGGTGTAATTTCAACACTGACTGTAATGAGGCATCTGTTGAGCATTCATATTTCTGTTTGGAAATTGTTGTGGTGAATCTATCCAGTGAAATATTTTTGCAAGTTAATTAAGTATACCAATGCAAGAACCATAGATTGAAAAACAATGATCTTCACCCTAATCAATCATTTTATGGGGTGCAGATAAATTGATGTGTTGAGTTCATTCAGTTTAGCCAGATATAAGAGGTCAAGTTGAAAAAGCATGGACTATGGTTTTGGTGGAAAGAAGCCAAAAAAGTGCAAAGACGGAAAATATTATAGAGTTGTGAGATCTAATTTTAGAGGGTGAACATGGTGGAGGAAGATCTTCTCATGGTTGAGCTTTCAGGATTACATGCATTCTGGTTTGGTTTAAGATGGCAGAAGATGGAATCACGATCAATGGTTGACGATTTTGTTACGTGACAAAATCTTGAAGCTAAGTCATTTTGTTGAAAAACTCCGGAACTTGCTCTAGGTGTGAGTCAACCAATACATCTGATGTTGAGATTGACAACTTTTGCTCGGCTTAGATATCAAGGATATGCAGTAACAACAAGCAAATGTGGAGCTACAGTTCACTCACACCATAGCTGAATGGTGGAATGAGTTTGAAAATTTGAATTAAATAATTAAAATCACCAGAAAGATTTATAGACTTAAATAAAAACAAAAATATTTGTGTCTAAGTAATTTTTAGCTTATAAACAATAATTAAAACCAATTATTTCAAAAAAAGAAATAAATAGCTAATGCTTATCTTGGTTCCTTGCAGTCATTTGTTTTCCATCCAAATGGGATAAAGTCAGGTGAAGAATCGCCACCAAATTCAGGATATTGATATTTATGCATGAATGCGGTTGATTGTGACAAGAAGCAGCACTTATGTAGGAAGCTGAAAAATGCTTCCTGCAAAATTAGAGCAAATATATTATCAAAGGTTGAATGTAATTGCTTTTTACATTTGTCACTTGAAGTCGCCCAGAATATAATGACCCAGAAGTATTTTAAGTCTCCATAATCCATGTTAGCTTTGGTCTTCTGAAAGAAGCGAGCCAGAGCAGTTCATATTCTAATGAGAAAAATCTTAATTTCAGTAAATAATAATTGGAAATGCTATTTCATATAAATTAAGTGGCTAAAATATAAAAGAAAGCAGCCTATTTTATTTCAGTGTAATTTATAATGCCTATTAGTGTCCAGGAGCTCAATTAGTCATTGTTGCCTCCAGGCACAAATTTTAATTAGCCCATATTGCTTCATCTAGGTATTTCTCTGTGTTCATTTTGTGTTGCATGTGTTTTTTTATTTGATGTAATATTATCTGTGATCATTTTGATGTTATTTGTGTTTGCTTGTGTGTCTATACGTGTTATATTTTGGGCTTCTATATCTGTCTTGTTGGATGTTTTTTGCCGACAGTGTGTTTATATTTACTAACATTTCCTGTGATGGGGCATGTACTTGGCATTTGCTGCGATAAATATATCTTTGGGGTTTATTGAGCTGTGCAAATGTATCTACGTGTTTGCAGTTTTTCACATGACATTTTGGTTCAATCTATATTTGTACATTGAATTTTAAGTAAAATAATTGTGGTTATGTCAGTGCTGGAATGATTTAGCAGTTCGATATGTCACTTGTAATTAAATGAACCAGAATGTCATTGCAATGTGTGCATCAAGTGGAATTAGAAAGCTTTCTTGGATTATATAAAAGATATGACTGTACATCAATATGGACATGTAGTTGTTTTTTTTCTGCCGGAGAACTTTGACCAGCATGGATATGACATCTATGATAGGGCTTATGGGAAGACTGAGGAACCAAGGGTCCTCCATGTATAAACCGAACGATCCTTGAAATTTGCAACTCAAGTACATAAAGTGATGCAAAAGGCATAGAGATATAGAATATAAGGAGGGAAATTAAGGTTCATAAGTTAATAAGTTATAGGAGCATCATTATGCCATTCAGCCCATCAAATCTACTCCTCCATTCAATTATGGTTGACCTACCATTCCCTCTCAACCCCATTCTTCTGCCTTCTTCCCATAACTCCGACAGCCTTACTAATCAAGAATCTGTCAATCTCTGCCTCGAAAATACACACAAGTTGTACACCCTTATAAAACGTTGGTTAAGTCTCAGCTGCAGTAAAGTGTGTTATTCTGATCATGACTCTGTAGGAAGAACATGATTTCAATGGAGGGATGCAGAGGAGATTCAACAGCATAATGGCTTGGTTGGAGCAGTTCACTTATGAGAAGAAAAAGTAATGTTTGCATTAAGGTGCGGAAAATTCTGAGGGTTTATAGCGAGGGTAGAGGCAAGGTGACCTTTCCCCAAAGCAGAGTTATCTAAAACTAGAAGGTCAAAGAGCCACAGAGTCTTAGAGCATGGAAACAGGCCCTCTGGCCCAACTTGCCCACACCAGCCAGTACTCATCCCACCTGCCTGCGTTTGACCCATATCCCTCGAAACCTATCCTATCCATCTACCTGTCGACATATTTCTTAAACATTGCGATAGTACCTGCCTCAGCGACCTCAGCAGCTCATTCCATACACCCACCACCCTTTGGGTAAAAAAAAGTTATTGTAAAAAAAGAAATTCCGTGAAAGTTATATGTTTCGAATAGGAATTAATAGATTTAAAGGAAGAACAACTTTATCTGAAGGATAGCTGAAATGTGACATGCAGTATCAGTGTGGGTGGTGGAAGCAGGTATCCTCACAACTTTTACAAAGTACCTATATGAACACCTGAGTTGCAAAACCATAGAAGATTATGGTATATGTGCTGTTAAAAGGCACATGAAGATAGGTACTTGATGGTTGAGGGAGATATGATGGATGAATTACTTTTTCTGTGCTCTGCAACTCTTTTACTCTGTATTTGTGAGTTGGCATGTTGGAAGCTGAGTAAACAAACAGCAGGAACAAATTTATTTGTTTAAACAAACCTGCCCCAACATCCGCTGATTGTAGGTTCAAAAGCGAAATTAGCAAATAATCATAAGCCATAATTACAGATTAAAACTGCTAAAACTTCAAATTTTTGATATGTAAATAGACCATAAAAAGGACATTATTGTTGAGAGTTTGCTTGAAAGGTTTTGATGCCATGAAGTCTCAGAGATTGCAGAGGGGAATATGATATTCATCAAGTCCCATGTGATTTGTGGGACATCAATATTATCATACGCTGTGATTATACATCAACACAATTTGATTGCAGCACAATTTATGCATGTTATTTTAAATCAGTGACTTTGTTCTTTCCTCTAATGCAGTTGATTCAATCCTCAATCAAAATTTGAGCATCTAATTGAGACTGATACATCAGTTAAAACCATCATTAGAGAAATTAATTTTAACTTATTAAGTTCTTTTACATTACGTCAATAGCTTACCATTATGATCAAAATCTGTGGCAAAGAATTTCCCAGGCAAGAAATTATGCTTGATGTTACCTAAAAAGGTTCAAACCATGAGAATTTACAGTATAATGCTCATGAAAAAAAGGGGCGTGGCTGTGTTCTGCAGCTGCGGCTCACCGGCAGTCTCTCTGTCTTTTTTTTTTTTTTTTGTCTATTGTCATCGTTTAATGTATGTTTTGTTCTATTTTTAACTCTGTGTATGTGGGGGGGGGGGTTGGGGGAAACCTTTTTTCTAATCTCCTCAACGGAGATGCGACCTTTACCGTGTCGTATCTCCGTTCGCGCTACGGCCTAACATCGTGGAGTCGGCGGCCTCCAGCTGGGATCTACCTTGAAGACTCCGGTCGCAGGGCCTGGACTTACCATCTCGGAGGCTTTGGCCGTGGGCCCTGCAGACCACAACATCGGGAATTCGCAGGTCCCTGGCTGGTGACCGGTTTTTGGGAGCTCCAGCCGTAGCAGCTTCGACCGCCCCGAAGCGCGAGGTACGATCGACCCGCTCGCAGGCCCTTCATCGCCCTGCGTGGCTCGGCCGCGGCACTTTCCATCGCCCGGTGGGGGCTCAGGACTTTCATCGGCCTGCTCGGCTCGGCCCTGGGACTTTCCATCGCCCGGTGGGGGCTTCAAAAAGTTGGGAGCCTCGTTCACCTCGTGGCACCACGGGAGAAGAATGAGGAGGAGATAAGACTTTTCTTTGCCTTCCATCACAGTGAGGGTGTGCCTAGAGCAATCACTGTGATGGCTGTTTGTGTAAAAATTGTATCTGTGTATCCTGTGCTTTTTGTTGTCTACTGCCGGACCCTGACGTGAGAGGACGCTGGCGCTGTTTATTCGCCGCTTCTCCGTTAGGATAGTTTGTCTGTTTGTTTTTATGTTATGATTGTTCTTGTAAAGCGCTTTGAGCTCCCGATAAGGCGCTATATAAAATAAATGCTTATTATTATTATTATTATTATCATGGAATTGGTCATGGGAAGAGTGCAATGCAGTACCCACAACAGTGGTTATGAGATCTCAATTAGTACAGCAAGCAACTCATTAACCTAAGGGTAAGGATTGTGAGATGACCAATGCATGAAGAGAGAAGCAGCTGTGAATTGGAATCTCCACCAATAATTAAAAACTTAAAATAATATATTTGCCATTAATTTTAAGTGTTAGGATAGTTTTTCGAAAATAATGAATTACTATCAGTCTATTTGACTGAAGTGGATAAATTATGCCTTTTTGTCAGTTTCATTTGTAGCAAACATATTATTGTATCTTTACGGAATTTCAAAAGTTAGCAACTTCATAGAAATATAAAAATAAGTTTTTTAAAAAAATGCCGGCAGCTCAGCTGTGTACTCCAGACACCAGCTCACCGAAGAGGACATAAGTTATGGAGCCAAGAATCTAATGATGGTAAGAATATCAAGCAAATTCATATTAGTAAGAAAATTGTACTGGAGAAATTATTGTCAACAAAGCCAATAGGTATCGTGGTCCTGATAATTTATGTAAAGATATAATGCAACCATGGAAATAGTGTATGTATTATTTTCATTTTCTAGGATTCTATAAATTATGGAATAGTTTTTAGATTTAGATTTTTTTTAGATTTAGAGATACAGCGCGGAAACCGGCCCTTTGGCCCACCGGGTCCGCGCACATTAACACTATCCTACACACACTAGGGACAATTTTTTAAAAACATTTGCCCAGCCAATTAACCTACATACCTGCACGTCTTTGGAGTGTGGGAGGAAACTGAAGATCTTGGAGAAAACCCACGCAGGTCACGGGGAGAACGTACAAACTCTGTACAGACGGCGCCGGTAGTCAGGATCGAACCTGAGTCTCCGGCGCTGCATTAGCTGTAAGGCAGCAACTCTACCACTGCGCCACCGTGCTGCCATGGCGGGGGGGGAGGGGGGACAAAGGCAACCCCACTATTTAAAAGGAAAAGGAGGGAGAAAGAAGCCCCTCCAGTTTGGGGGGATTATAACATTGAATGTGGATGTGGACATGTTGATTTTCTGTACACCTTTGACAAAGTCCCTCATGAAAGGTTAGTAGACACATTAAAAGCGCATGATATGGGGATAATTTATTGATGTGGATAGTAATTTGGTTAACGGATAACAAGCAAAGTCGGAATAAATGGGTTTTATTTTGGGTGTCAGGTCATAATTAGTGGAATCCTGTGGGGATCAATGCTTGGGTCTCAGATCTTTGTAACATGTATCAATGATTTAGATGAGAGAACAGAATGTGCTATTCCACAGTTTGTTCACAACATTAAACTGGGGAGAGTTGTAAGAAGCAGGCTTCAAAGTGCAGTCTAACATGGATAAATTGAAGTCATCCACTTTCATCGAAACATAGGGCATTATTTAAAGAATGTGTAGGAAGGAACTGCAGATGCTGGTTTAAACCAAAGATAGAAACAAAAAGCTGGAGCAACTCAGCGGGACAGGCAGCATCTCTGGAGAGAAGGGATGGGTGACGTTTCGGGTCGAGACCCTTCATCTCTGGAGAAGTCTGAAGAAGGGTCTCGACCTGAAACATCACCCATTCCTTCTCTCCAGAGATGCTGCCTTTCCCGCTGAGTTACTCCAGCATTTTGTGTCTACCTTCTATTATTTAAAGAATGTTAGTTTGGATAATATTGATTTAAAAAGGGCACTGCATGCCTATGTTTACTCTAAGCAACTGGTGTACATATGTATGGACCAAGCAGAGTCATGTGGCACGGAAGTAGGGCCTTCACCCCAACTTGCCCATGCTGACCAAATGTTTCCTCCACCTGCCTGTGTTTGGCCTCAACCACCTCCTCTGGCAGCAAGTTCCATCTATCCACCATTGTGTGAAAAAGTTGCTCCTCAGGTTCTTATTAAATCTTCCCCCTCTCACCTTGTACCTATGGTTCATGATTCCCCTACTTTGGGTACAAGACTCTGTGCATTTATCTCATCTATTTCCCTATAAGATGACCACTCATCCTACTGAGTCCCAAGGAATAAAGTACTAGCCTGCGCAACCGCTCACAAAAAGCTTAGGCCCTCAAGTACTGGCGACATCCTTGTAAATCTTCACTGTACTCTTTCCAGCTTCCCTATGACAGGGTGACCAAAACAGAACACAATACTCCAAATGCAACCTCACCAATGTTTTGTACAATCGCAACATAACATCCCAACTTCTATACTTAACATCCTGACTAATGAAGGCCGATGTATCAAAGGCCTTCTTGACCACCCTATCTATCTGTGATTCCACTTTCAAGGAACTATATAGCTGCACTCCTATATAGCCCTGCCATTCACTGTGAAGGTCTTGCCTGGGTTTGACTTCCCAAAATGCAACACTTCGCATGTATCTGCATTAAACTCCATTCACCTTTCCTCAGTCCATTTGCCAAACTGATCAAGATCTTGCTGTAATTTTTGATAACCATCTTTGCTACTATCTAGAGTAGGTAGACAATAGGAACCGCTGGTGCTGGTCCACACAAAAAGACGCAAAGTGCTGGAGTAACTCAGTGGGTCACGCAGCATCTCTCAAGACCTAGGTAGGTGGCATTTTGGGTTGGGACCCTTCTTCAGACTGATTATATTTGGGGAGAGGAAAGGGATAGGTGAGAAAAGGGGTGGGGTGGGATAAGGCCTGGCAAGTGATAGGTGGATACAGGTGAGGAGGGGTGGGAGTATTAGCAGATGGGTGGACAAATGCCAGAGATGAAAAGAAGACAAAAAGCGATAAGATAACGAGCAGTAAATTGTGAAGCCAGAGGCAGGGGACAGGGAGGAAGGGAAAGGAAAGGGGGTTGGAATAGTACATTGTAATACCAGATAGAACCAGATGAAGTACTTCTCAGCTCTCACACATTTATATTTCCATTCATTCAAGCCGCAATTTCCCAAGAGTACTCAGGATAATCCTGCTCTGCTTATTAGCACTAATAGGGGCAGTACTTTCCAATTACTGATGACAAAGTTGAAATATAAAACACTTTCTCTCTGCTTCCTACAGTGCTCTGGGCCAGCAAAATTCAGAGGAGGAAAGGGATGAAGAATTAAAGTCACAGCCAATGAATGTCCACAGTCAATTTTGAGGGCTGCATGGTAGTGTCCTGCAAAGCAAGTTCACAAGCTGCATCTCACCCAATGGTAGAGGGGAACACATGATGAGCATCAACTGCAGTACAGGTGAATCAATAGTTCACCTTGAGATGCAAGGAGAAATGAAGATTGGCAAGGCAGGTGTTTTGTCTCTGTAATTGTACTGTGAGAAGGATATTGGGTGATGGAAGAATGGTTCAGAGGACTGCAGAGGGGATTGCCATGTTTGAATGTTGAGAAGGGAAGGGTGGAAAGATGGTTATGTTAGGAGTGTCAGAAAATACAGAGAATGTTGCTGATAGCAATAAAAGAGGAATGCTGTAAAAATGCGTTAATATTTCATCCTTGAACAACATTCATTTCTGGTTACTAAAAGTAATGATAAAAACTGTCAGGATCATGCACTTGCATTTTGGAGTATTACTTAATGAATGTTTAATACGCTCCCTTGAGATGTCTCACTTTGGAATTTTAGCATGAGTAAAATAAATGCAGTACACTGGGATTTAAAGCCCATCTTTAGGGCTCAAGAGAGATGAACATCTGTTTTCCAAGATCTGTGAGATATTGGCACTTCTTTTATGCTGTAAAAGTGCTGTTTAAATACAGCCTAAGGTGATACATTTGATGTTGCACTCCCACTCGAGAGACATTCCAAATGGGAATATTAAACTGTGCATTTCAAAAGTTGCCTACAAAGACCCTGGAATGGAATTTCAAATAGCCACATTGAGGGAATTGCTCAAAAAATATATCTGCTTTAATTAATAATATCATCTTCTGCTGTGACCAGCATTATTTGGTGACACAGACTAACAAATGATAAAGTTTCTAAATTGTAAAGTTACAAGGTAACTAACAGAACCATTTGTTAGCAAAGATATCTTTTTATTGATTATCCATATTAGGTGAAGGAGTAAAATAATAATAATAATAACTATAGAAAATGCAATAAATTTTCAGTAGATCAGGCAGCATCTGTAGAGGGAGCAAAATGAACATGACAGAGGCTGTTTCTCTGAAATTGTCACTGTCAATGTTGAATCTCAAGGACTGGGTTGTGCTTGGACGAAAGAGAAATGTGTTTTTTTTCAGCTTGTGTGGGGTTTTATTGGGACAGTTCAACAACAGTTCAACAGAGCTTTATTTGTCATTCGGTACCAAGGTACTGAACGAAACTACATAGCAGTCATACACAAAAAAGAACACAAGACACATAACCCCAACACAAACGTCCATCACAGTGACTCCAAACACCCCCTCACTGTGATGGAGGCAACAAAACTGCCACTCTCTTCCCCACGCCCACGGACAGACAGCTCGTCCCCGACCGACCCGCACAGTCCGCGCAAGGGGATGGAAGTCCCCGCGGCCGAGTCGCATCGGGCGCTGAAACGTCTCGCGGCCGAGCCGGGCGATGGAAGGCCCCGCGACCGAGCCTTGCGCAACTAAGTCCCGCGGCCGAGCCGCACCGGGCGATGGAAGGCCCCGCGGCCAAGCCGCACCGGGCGATGTTAAGTCCTGCGGCCGAGCCGCACCAGCGATGAAAAGTCCCGCGGCCGAGCTGCACCGGGCGATGTAAAGTCCCGACAATTTAGGAGACCAAAGGCAGCAAAGTCAAAATGAGAATGAGACGGAGAATTAAAGTTACATGTAAGTTCCAGACTAAATGGGGGTGTTCTGCAAAGCGTCAGCTAATCTGCTTTTAGTTTCTATAATGCCGAGGATTATAACATGAGCATTTGAGTGTAGCTGAGGATGAAATTGTTCAATGTCAGAATGACTTTGGGCAAGAGAATGAATATGGTGCTGAGGGGACTCGTTTGGCCTCTGTCTAAGGAATAAACAATAGGCTCTCTGATCATCCTGGGGGGAGATCGGGGGGAATTCTGTCCAAGATGAACATTAGAAAGTAGGGACTAGGAAACTAGAAACTGCCAAAATGGTGAAGCCTTGAAGATGTCATGACTGTACAATGGGAAAATACTGGGCTATAATAGCTGGTGAGGCTGTACAAGCCAGTACCTGCCATTTAACTTTGAGTGTCAGAGAACAAAGAAAATTAGCATAATGTGAACTCGTATGTTATTGTTTATGGGTTAGGTGTGTTCAGTAGAAACATCAGATCCAAGTGGATTAGGGTCTCAAATATTAATGTGAGGAGTGGAAGGAAAATAAATCAAGAATGCAGCTCGTGAATATTTTAAGTTATTTATTAAGTTTTCAGGATGCACAGTCAATGCTCATACATAATTTCTCTTAAAGGTGAGGTTAGTCACCACCTTGAGCTGCTGCAGTGCCTCTGATGAAAATACTCCATCAGTATGGTTGTGCATTGAGTTCTAGGACAAGTGCCAATAAAGATCCTGGAAAGATATTTCCAAGTAAGTATGCAATATGACATGAAGGAGAACCTACGCGGTATGGTATTTTTGAGGACCTGCTCTCCTTTCTGTCCTTAGTGATAAATATTGCGGGTTTGAAAGGTACTGTTGGCATAACCTAGGTAAATAACTGCAATATATTTTATGAATGGCATGGTGCAGTGACGGAGGGAATAAATGTTTAAGCTAGTGGATGAAATGCCCATCTAGTGGGACATCTTGTCCTGGATGATGTTGATCTTCATGGACTTATCCTCATGCAGGCAAGCACAAAGCTTCCCATTACAGCCCTGACGACTGCCTTGCAGATGGTGACGTCTTAGGCTGTGAGAAAACAAGCCTCCTGTCACAGGATCCCCAGTCACTAGCCTAACATAGCCGCATTATTAATGCGTTATTGTTGTATATCTGGTCAATAGTGACACTGATATGTTGATGGTGTGGGATTCAGCAATAGTAATGTCATGGAATGTAAATGCTTGGTTGTAGATTTTCTCCAGTTATAGCTAGTCATTGGGTGTCATGGTGGTGCTGTGGTAGAGTTGCTGCCTTACAGCAATTGCAACCCGGGTTCGATCTTAACGACGGGTGCTGTCGGAACAGAATTTGTATATTCTCCTTGTAAACTGCATGGGTTTTCCCCGGGTGCTCCGGTTTCCTCCCACACTCCAAAGATGTACAGGTTTGTAGGCAAATTGGCTGGGTGAAATTGTAAATTGTCCCCAGTGAATGTAGCATAGTGTTAGTGTGCGGGGATCGCTGGTGGCATGGACTTCGTGCGCCTGTTTCAGCGCTGTATCTCCAACTAAACTAAACATTGTCTGGCATTTGTATGACTGGAATATTATTTGCTAGTTAATGATGGTTGGATCTTGGATATTGCCCCGAGGAACTGCTCCAGTGATGTCCTTGGGCTAAGATAAATAATATCTAAAAAATGCAACCTTCGCGCAAAGGTATGAATTCAACCATTACTGTACTTTTCTTTGAAGTCTGTGAGATCCTATTATACCAAGGAAATGAGATGTTGCTCAGTCAAATTCTGCTTTGATGTCAAGGTCAGTCACTCTCACATGATCTCTGGAATTTAGTTCTTTGGTTACGAGGTCTAGAGGTGAGTGGTCCTGGCAAAATCAATTGGTGCTTTGGTAAGTACGTTCATGGTGGGTAAGTGCCACTCCATCACTTTGCTCATGATTGAGAGGAGAGTGATAGGATGATGATTAGCCAGATTGGATTTGTCCTGTATTTTCTGAACAGAACATACCTTGATAATTTTCCACATGGTCAGGTAGTTGTGATGTTGTAATTGTCGTGTAAAAATTTAGCTAGAAACAATGAAGCATGTAAACTGTGAAACAAAGCATTGACCTATTCAATTGACTAATTATGAAAATTGCTAATTGGTTTCCTCTCTAGGGACCTAACTCTAAACGTTTTCATTAATTTATTAATACCATAATTATGCTTAATGTTTTGTAACTATTAGCAAGTTTAATAAATAAAACCATTATTGATATTACATCCGAGATGTCTTCATTCTTTAGGGAACCGGGGTTCCCCTCTCCCATCATAGATGAAGCCCTCACTCATGTCTCCTCTATACCCCGCAGCTCTGCCATTGCTCCCCCTCTCGCTAGTCTCAACAGACAGAGTTCCCCTAGTCCTTTTTACCCCATCAGCCGTCGCATACAACACATAATCCTCCAAAATTTTCGGCACCTCCAACGGAATCTAACACTAGTCACATCTTCCCATCTCCACCCCTTTCCGCCTTCCGCAGAGACCGTTCCCTCTGCAACTCCCTGGTTAACTCATCCCTTCCCACCCAAACCACCCCCTCCCCAGGTACCATCCCCTGCAACCGCAGACGTTGCAGCACCTGTCCCTATATCTCCTCCCTCGACTCTGTCCAGGGACCCCAACAGTCCTTTCAGGTTAGGCAGAGATTCACTTGCACCTCCTCCAACCTCATCTACTCTATCCGTTGTTCAAGATGTGGACTCTTATACATCGGCGAGACCAATCGCAGACTGGGTGATCGTTTCGCGGAACATCTTCACTCAGCCCGCATGAACCAACCTGATCTCCCGGTTTATTCACAAAATGCTGGAGTAACTCAGCAGGTCAGGCAGCATCTCGGGAGAGAAGGAATGGGTGACGTTTCGGGTCGAGACCCGGTTGCTGGACACTTTAATTCTTCCCATTCCTACACAGACCTTTCTGTCCTGGGTCTCCTCCAATGTCAGAGTGAGGCTAAATGCAAATTGGAGGAACAGCAGCTCATATTTCGCTTGGGCAGTTTACAGCCCAGTTGTATGAACTTCAAGTAACCCCGCCATTCCCTCTCCTCGATCCCTCCCCCACCCAAGTCACACCAGCTTCTCGTTTTCACCCAACAAACAGCTAACAATGGTCTGTTTCCTTTAGCATCATTAGTTTTTTGCATATCTTTCATTCATTGTTCTTTATCTCTCTACATCATCGTCTATATCTCTCGCTTCCTTTCCCGTGGCTTTCAATCTGAAGAAAGGTCTTGACCCGAAATGTCACCCATTCCTTCTCTCCAGAGATGCTGCCTGTCCCGCTGAGTTACACCAGATTTTTGTGTCTATCAATATAAAATTGGTCATGTTGTTGATACGTTTAGGTTTTTGATTGTCATGTGCAACAAGGTACAGTGCAAAGCTTGGTAGTGTATGCTATTAATCAACTTAGCTATTACTATACATAAACACAATCAAGCCAAACTCTAGTACAATGAGTAAAGCAAGGGAAAAGATACAGAATGGAGAATATAGGTCTCAGCATTGTAGTGCACCAATTCCGGAGACAAAGTCCAACGTCCACAATGGGATAGAGGTGAATCAGATACCACCCTAGCTAATGGAAGGACCAACCAGAAACCTGGTAACAGAGGAGAAGAAGCTGTTCCTGAGAGTGGTAGCACGCGCTTTCAAGCTTCCGTATCTTTCACCCGACAGGAATGTGGGGAAGGAGGAATGACTGGACTTGGACAAGTCTTTGATTATTTTGGATGCTTTTCTGAGGCAGCGTGAAATGCAGATGGACTCAATGATGGGGACTCTGGTCTGTGTGATGGACTGGACTACATCCACAACACTCTGAAATTTCATGCGGTCTTGGGCAGAGCTGTTCTCAAACCAAACTGTGATACAATCCAACAGTATGCTTTCTATGGTGCATCTGTAGAAGTTTGTAAGAGTCATTGGAAATCTGCTGAATTTCCTCAGTCTCCTGAGGAGGTAGAGGCATTGGTGTGCCCTCTTGGCTGTCATTTTAATCCTTCAATGAAGAAGAAAAATTAAATAAGACATTTATCTGAGTGTGGATCGTGCTTACCTGCCTAATTTCTTTGTTTATCTAATAACTATCTATATCAAAATTCCACTTATTTGGAGATATATTTTTCTTTATCCTGCAGCGGGCAGAGGTAAAGTTACCAACTAGACATAAGGGGCATAAATAATATATAAAGGTTTCACTATAACAGGGTGATCTCCAACCAGAGAAAATAGATTTAAGGTAACATAGAAACATAGAAAATAGGTGCAGAAGTAGGCCATTCGGCCCTTCAAGCCAGCACCGCCATTCAATATGATCATGGCTGATCATCCAAAATCAGTACCCCGTTCCTGTTTTCTCCGCATATCCCTTGATATGTAAGAGGTAGGAGGATTAAAGGGGATGAGGGAGAATTTTTTCACCTGTTGAGTGGTTGGAATTTCAAATGTACTGCCTGAGAGGGTGGTGGACCCAAAGACAGATGAGCACTGGAGTTGCC
The DNA here is from genome assembly GCF_053455715.1 of Rhinoraja longicauda. NCBI lineage: Eukaryota > Metazoa > Chordata > Chondrichthyes > Rajiformes > Arhynchobatidae > Rhinoraja > Rhinoraja longicauda. Next base: position 24,401,910 of record NC_135970.1, on the reverse strand, counting down.
TAGTCATTGAATTCCAAGGACCATGTGTTTTTAAATGGTATTAGTATAATTGTGTAATTGATGGTTGGCAGGGATAAGGTGGGCTCAAGGGCCTGTTTCTGTCCTGTATGTCTCTATTATTGATGATAGCAATATATTAATTTTCAAGAGTTTAGATCTTGGAGGTATCTCAAACCATTTCAGGGCTGGAGAAAATAAACAATAGTGAGGGGTGAAACTACGGAGTGATTTGAATGGTCTGAGGATTTTAAAATGCTGATGTTGCCTGACCATGCCCCAATGTCTGTCAGCAAGGGTGACCAGTGAACAAGACTTGGTGTGAGTTAGCACATGCGCAGAGAATAGAAAAAGGAAGGCCTCCCAATAGTACATTGGAATAGTCCAGTCTCCAACTAGCAGGAACATAACTTAGAGTTTCGGAAAACAGTTGGGGTGAGGAATCACAATCACAATGACAATCACAATCATACGTTATTAGCCAAGTATGTTTTGCAACATACAAGGAATGTCATTTGCCGTACAGTCATTACAATAAAAACCAACAGGACACACATAATACATTTTAACATGAACATCCACCACAGTGACTCCTCCACATTTCTCACTGGGATGGAAGGCGAAAAAAAGTTCAATCTCTCCCTTCTTTGCCCTCCAGTGGTCGGGGGCCTCTAACCTTCCATTAATGGGATGATCTTGGCTCCCGTCGCCAGCAGTGGGCCTTCCTCTTCGGGGCGATCAAGCTCCTGCATCGTGGGGGGGGGGATTTCATACCGCTGGGCTGTAAGCTGCCCAAGCGAAATATGAGGTGCTGTTCCTCCAATTTCCGGTGGGCCTCACTATGACACTGGAGGAGGCCCATGACAGAAAGGTCAGACTTGGAGTGGGATGGGGAGTTGAAGTGCTAATATCGCTCAGTGAATTGTTGACAAAAAATGGAGATTGATGTAATATGTGCATGGTTCAGAAGCAGTTGTGAGGTCCCTTGCAGTCTTCCTTTAATTTTATTTATATTAAATATTTGGTTATTGCAAGGTTCACATGAAGAATATTGATTTCTTTGAATTTATTACTTCACACTGGTTTTAAGCAAGTCCATTTCATCATGAAAAGTCTATAATAGCTATAATAGTTCCTGGTTAATTCAATTATTAATTAATACTTAATTAACGACTTCCATTTTGAGATCTTGCATCTGCAATTGTCACCTTCTCAAGTACTCAGTACATGACTGAGAGAAACGTTTAATTAAAATATAATTAACAAGAGTAAATTTGATTTTAAAGTATGTACATATTTGTCCTTGAATTATAGATCAATTGGTTTGATTTATTCGCGACACTCAAAAAAATGAAAACAAATACTCCATAGTTTACTATTTTGAACAAAATTAACATCCATATTTCCCCAAACGAATCAAACTTCCATGCCGAGAAGTTGCAATCATGTTTTGATTAGGTTTTATAATAGAAGGAAACAGAATGTTCATAACATCCTTTAAACAAACTTGGACATTCTAAAATGTTTCACTACCGTGGGAGTTCCTGGATAAAATAGCTGAGATCTGTGTTCTTTGCTTTCTACCATTGTGGTTCAATAATGATAATACATTACATAGGAATAATTACTGAACAATAATAATGAGTTCTTGGACTGTTAGAGAAATTGACCTCCATCTCCAGGAGACCCCACAAAATGGGTGAAGAAAACTGTAGATGGTTTATATGCAACCAATAACATAGTTACCTCAGTACCATTAACCCCGCCTAGTTAACATCAATCATAACGCCTTCCCTTCCTGGGTACAGTTCAGTAGAGGAACGTAGCCAGTGCTTGAAGATGTATGTAATACGCTGTGCTATCATTAAAAGATGTTGTACGCTTTAAGAGTTTGTGAAGTATTAATCCACATGGTGTCAGAAGTGGAAGACACTTGCGTCTCCTGTCTGTCGGGTTTTATTTCTTTTTTTTGATTTGTGCCTTTTTTGTGCTTAATCTCTCTGACCATGGCGTCCTCTTGCAGAAAGCCCGCGCAGCTTGTCTTTGATGCTGACATTTCTGAGCGCTGGGACACGTTTGAGTTTGATTTCACCCACTTTGTCAACGTCGCACATCGCGCTGATCCTGACTCCCTTAAAGCCTCCCTCCTACTCAACCTTGTCGGACCTGATGCCATGAAGAGAGCCAGAACTTTCACCTATGCTCCAGCGGTCCTGGGCGACGACAACGTGGAGATTACCCCTGCAGAATCTGCCAGTGACCCCGCTTGCCTGCTACGTAAGTTCAGGGAGATTTGTGACCTGCCCTCGAACCGCATTCTGCAGAGGGCACGGTTCTTTACAAGAAAACAGTTGCCGGATGAACCTGTTGAATGTTTTATTGCTGATTTGCGTTATCTCGCCCAGCGGTGCCGTTTTGGTGACATGACGGAGCAGCTCACTAGAGACATTTTAGTAACTGGCATGCGTGACCAGAAGCTACGATGTGAGCTTCTAAGGGATCCGGATCTAACGTTGGAAAAAGCTATGCATGCCTGCAGATTGTCTGAGGTCGTTGTATTGCCAGATGACCACCGAGACTCGGCCAATAAATCTATCAACCTGGCTGGGTGTAGGAGACCCCAGCCTCGGATGGTAAACAATGCTTTTCTGCCGCGTGCCAACCCAGGTCCTGGTGAAGTGCCCCAAAAAAGGTGCCCAAACTGTAACTACATGCACCATAGACTGTCTACCTGCCCTGCTTATGGCAAATTTTGTAACTTTTGTAAAAAGTTAAACCACTTCTCTGCGGCCTGTCGCTCGATCCGTTCCCGTGGGAGACAGGCACAGATTTCCAGACCCAGTCTAAACATGCTGAGGCAATCTGATGGCTGTTACGATTTACAGCCCAGCCTGGTCGACTCCTACGAGGCAGATCCAATTAATCCTCCTGAGGATTCGAATGTGTTTACCCTCCTACACACAACCGCCCAACGCTCTGATCCCTCTGTAGCTCTGACTGTCAATGGTGTGTCCTTCCTTGCAAAGCTGGATACAGGTGCGAAGGTCAACGTATTGTCAATAAATCTTTTCAATAAGATAAGGAATAATGAGCCCCTGGTTGTTGACAACGCTACGTTGCATGCCTATGGTGGAGAAATTCTAAGGCCTGTGGGGAGGGCTGCTTTAACTTGTGTGCTGCAAAAGGCAACGAGAAACCTCGTTTTCTATGTTTTGAACTCTGACTGTGTAACCCTGCTGGGCAACCGTGCGTGCCAAGATCTTGGCCTGGTGTCCTTCGACCGCACGGTCCACAAAGTGCAACTGTCGTTCAACCCTGTTGTGGAATACCAGGACCTGTTCAACGATGACCTGGGAAAGTTACCACTCACATATCGTATTTCCGTTGACCCAGACGTACAACCTGTAGCCCGCGCAGCTCACAGGGTGTCTCACGCCATGAAAGACAGGGTCGAGGCGATGCTGAATAACATGGTCGAAAAGGGGGTGCTAGAAGCGGTTAGCGATCCCACCGCTTGGGTCTCCACTATGGTTGCCACGATAAAGAAAGACAAGAATGAAATACGTGTGTGTATCAATCCGAAGGACTTGAACCTTGCAATCAGGCGACCACACCACCCCATGCGGTCTGTTGAGGACGTGGCGGCTCAGGTCGGGCAGGCCACCATCTTTTCGGTCCTAGACGCTAAGAACTCGTTTTGGCAGATCCCGTTGGACAAAGAGTCTTCTGACCTAACGACCTTCGCCACACCGTTTGGCAGATTCAAGTTCCTGCGAATGCCATTCGGCATTAATTCCGCTAGCGAGGTGTTCCAGCGAACTATGGAGCAGATATTCTCGGGCCTGCCATGTGCCATCATCGTGGATGATATCCTGGTTTATGGGAAAGACATTGCGGAGCACGACCTGAACCTCCGCAGCATCCTGGATCGGGCGCGGAAGGTCAATCTGAAGCTGAATCCCAAGAAATGCCGGTTCCGCGTCCCAGAAGTCACGTATGTGGGACACGTCTTCACCTCTAACGGACTAAAACCCGACCCCTTGAAGGCAGCTGCCATCTCCGAGATGGCAGCCCCCACCGACGTGCCAGGTCTACAACGATTCTTAGGCATGGTGAACTACCTGGGGAAGTTTATACAAAACTTCTCCACTTTTGGGTCCCCTGTCAGGCTGCAGACTGACAACGGCAGGCAGTTTACCAGCCGAGAATTCAAAAGTTTTGCGGACAAGTGGAATTTTGTGCATTTCACCAGCAGCCCTGAGTACCCACAGAGCAACGGACTTGCAGAACGGGCCGTCCGCAGCGCCAAGCATCTGATGGAACAGGCGAGACTTTCCAACACTGATTTGTACTTGGATCTCCTAAACCTCAGGAATGTTTCCAGGGATCCGGCCATGGGGTCACCTGCTCAGCGTCTGATGTCAAGGAATACCAGATCTACTATCCCGATTGCCCAGCGCCAGCTGCAACCTCGGGTGCTGGAGCCTGCCTCCGTGCAGAGGCGTATTCAAGAGAAGCATGACAGCCAGCGGCGTTCCCACGATCGGTCGTGCAGACCACTCGATCCTCTTTTGCCTGGACAGGTTGTTCGGTTGCAGACCGCCGGCGGTCACTCCCGTCTGGCCACCGTGGTTGGGGTGGCCGACTCACCTCGTTCGTACCTGGTGGACCATGAGGGCACCATCTACCGAAGAAGCCGACAACACCTGCTTGCGGTTAATGAGCCAAAGCCGCAGCCCCCGGGACCCTATGCCCCGCCGCTCTCATACCAGCAGCCGGCTGCCGTCCCGGCCAGCGTTCCTTGTATGCCTCGGTCCCCATATCGCGCGCCCGGTTCCCCTCTGCGCGGGTCCCCTGTTGCCGGTTCCCACTCTCCCGGTTCTACCACCGCACCTCCCTTCCCTGGTTTCCCTGCAGCCTCGTGTCCTCCGGTTTCTTCTGCTCTTTCGGGGGGAGGGGGAGACATTCGTACGCGCTCGGGCCGGATTAGTAAGCCACCTGTGCGCTATGGCGATTTTGCTTAATTCTGTTATTAATTCTGTTGTTGTGACAACAATCTGTTTAATTTTCTAGGGGGAAGGATGTAGATGGTTTATATGCAACCAATAACATAGTTACCTCAGTACCATTAACCCCGCCTAGTTAACATCAATCATAACGCCTTCCCTTCCTGGGTACAGTTCAGTAGAGGAACGTAGCCAGTGCTTGAAGATGTATGTAATACGCTGTGCTATCATTAAAAGATGTTGTACGCTTTAAGAGTTTGTGAAGTATTAATCCACAAAAACTGAGTGGTGGAAAATTCTGCAGAATGAGATATGTGGGGGCATGTTTTCTGACAGGCAGATGGTGGACAAAGGCCTGGGATAAAAAGACGGAAGGTGTGAGACAATAGGATTGAAGACTTGTGAATGGGAAGGAATGTTGGTAGAGGAGAGAAATAGGTGTGTCGAGGTGGGGCACAGGGAAGGGAAAGGGGGAGGATTTGTAGTTATTATTGGAATATTCAATGTTCATACCATTGCGTTTTACGTTACCCAAGTAGGACAGAAAGGTTGGTGCGGGAATGTGAAGAGGAGTTAAAATGGTTAGCAACTGAGAGATCCCATAGGCCTTGGCGAACCAAACGCAAGTGATTGGCAAAATGGTCGCCGAGTCAACAGTGTCATCAGAGGTTCACATGCACCTCCTCGAACTTCATCTACTGTATCCAATGTTCCCAATGTGACCTCCTGTATATTGGCGAGGCCAAGCGTAGAGTCGGCATCTGTTTCTTCCTTCTTCCCTTCAGTCAGAAGAAGGATCCTAACTTGACACGTCACCTATGTTCTCCAGAGATGCTGCCCGACCCGCAGAGTCACTCCAGCACTCTGTGTCTCTTTTTATCTATAAGGAGAGGTTGGACAAACTTGGATTGTCTTCTCTGGAATGTCAGAGACCTTATAGAAGTATATAAAATTACAAGAGGTATAGATAGGGTAGACCGTCAGAATCTTTTTCCCAGGGTGGGAATGTCAAAGACTAGAGGGCATAGCAATAAGGTGAGAGGAGCAATGTTTAAATGAAATGTAGATGGTGGTGGAAGTAGATATGATTGTGGCATTTAAGCGCTTTTAAAAAGGCACATGGGTATACAGGGAATAGAGGAATGTGGATCATATGCAGGCAGAGGAGATTGGTTTAACTTAGCATCAAGTTCGGCACGGACATTATGAACTGAAGGGTCTGTTCCTGTGCTGTACTGTTCGATGTTCCATAACAATGTTAGGAGGTTCATTAAATCATGAGGGGCATAGATAATGCACTGTACCGTTTTATGTTCTATGTTCTAACATTTTGAGGAGGATAGGTTATGGGCAAATAAGTGAAATAATGGGCTTAATGGGACTCAATTGGCTTTGTCGGATGTAATGGGAATTTAGCAATAGTTACAAATCCTGTGTTACTGTTTCATTGTGGCTTTGTAGATTGATTGCCATATGCCCGCACTTGCACAGTCCTCATTTGAGTAAATGTAATTGAGCTGAGTTGAACTAAATTTAATTATGTTTGAACTGAAGGGTATTCACTCAGAAGAGACTAATCCTGGAATCAATTTTTTTCAGTATTAAAACTTTAAATTATTAATATATTACATAGAATCCCTAAAGTTCTATTGCCACTGTCTTAAAATGCCAAGATTAGACGTTGCAGCCATTACTTAGAATAAAGAGTGTCATAATAGAGGCTTTTGCTGGTTAAATTGTGGGAAGTAGCTTTATAGGCAAGTAGTGAGAAAGATACAGTGGTTGAGAGAGCAAAAATAACTGCTTCATTCTTTTCTCTTGTCATTAGAAACTTAAATTTAAGAAGGAATGCCAGTGAGTTCCAAAGGTTCCAATAACCATGAAATGCCTGTAGCAAATTTATTTTCATTCCATTTTGTTTTTTAATGCTAATGCAATGTAAATGGATATTTTTCACAGTGAAGGTTGGCTTCAGCTTATGAGTGTTGGGTTCACAACTGTGCAGGGCCAGTAAAAAAGAATACCTAAAGACATGGGTGGGGTTCTATTTCGACCTTCTTAAAAGCTACTTGAATGCTTAATTAACATAACTAGAAAATGTATTTCTGAAGTGTTAATTCAATACTGTGAACTGTTCTAAAAAATATGGATCGTAGTTTATATAAATGTTTTTGGGCCCTAAAAAACATCACAGTCAATTAGTGAGGTTTCGGGTCAAGACCCTTCTTCAGACTGTGAGTAATAATAATAATAATAATACATTTTATTTATATAGCGCTTTTCATATACTCAAAGACGCTTTACAGAGATTTTGAGAACATAGGGGAAATGAATAAATAGATAAATAAGTAAATAAATAAATGAACAGAGAAAGGAGACAGAAGGTGAGGTGACCTTCAGTGGTTGAAGGCAGTACTGAACAGGTGAGACTTCAGCGATGTTTTGAATGTGGTGAGTGTGGGAGAGTCTCTAACGGTTTGGGGTAGTGAGTTCCATAGGGTGGGAGCAGCGATGGAGAAAGCCCTGTCCCCCCAGGATCTGAGTTTAGTCCGGATGTGTGGGGATAGGAGATTGGCAGCGGCAGAGCGGAGGGTGCAGGTGGGAGTGTGCCTGTGGAGGAGGTCGGTCAGGTAGGATGGGGCCAGGTTATGGAGGGCTTTGTAGGTTATGAGGAGGATTTTGTACTGGATTCTCTGGGGGATGGGGAGCCAGTGGAGTTTATAAAGGAGTTTATAAAGGTCAGAGTAAGACCCTGACTCTCAGTCTGAAGAAGCATCTCGACCCAAAACATCACCTGTTCCTTTCCTCTAGAGATGTTGTCTGACCCGCTGAGTTAATCCAATTTTTTGTGTCTATCTGTGATTTAAACCAACATCTGCAGTTCCTTCCTACACATTGCCAGTGTGGTTATTGTTTTTACGTAGGCAAACAGGGCAGACAATTATCCTATTGCAAACTGTATCACACAAATCGGGTGTTCGTTCAGAAGGTTATTAGCCAGATTTCTGGAAGAACTCCCCATTCCCCAACATCCCAAATCCCAACAGATATTTTGAGGATTGCTGGGATAATCCTTCCTCTTACTCCTCTAATTGCAACAGATTTTTAAAATCAATCTGGGTATGCAGAAGGGGCATCATTTTAACTTAGAAAGAAGGTGTACCTCTTTCATAGACTGAAATATCAATCTAAATTATGCAACCAAATCCTGTGTTACAGTTTTGGACATACTAACTTGTTACTTTTGCTACACATATGACTTTTACCTCTTACTTTTGATCAGTTATATTAATTTTCATGTGCAATGCTACAAGGTGGCAAAATGACCCAAAAACATATGACTGAGGAATGCATTGAAATTTGCATAGTTGTGAATTTCAAATGCCTGGTATTGACATCGTTGATGCAAATTTTCCATATATTATTTTCTCTATAAACCTACACCACTTTTAAAGAAGTTTGATATATTATTTGTAACAAAAGGATTAATACTTTAAGTAATATAAATATTATTATTGTAGTTGCATTGCTCTTTCTTTTGAACACATTTAACATTCGGATACTATCGATATGTAAAAATAAAACATAAGTAATGAACTACTCTCAATTTGAATCAATACCTTGTCTGTTCAATTGATTAACCTTCAAGGCTGAAAAAAAATTAAATTACCTTGATAAAAGTTTAGTGTTTCCATAATTTAGCAATTGTTTTTATTCTGATGGAGTGCCTAAAAGAATAAAGATTTTATTCTGAATGCCTTAGGCTGTTATTGTGCGGAAAAATCCTAAATTGGTTCAATCCATTTTCATTAAAATGCAGGTTTTATAACATACACTGATCAGCCAAAACATTATGACCACTAACACATGAAGTGAATAACATTGATTATCTTGTTACAATGGCACCTGTCAAGGGGTGGGATATATTAGACAGCAAGTGAACAGTCAGTTCTTGAAGTTGATGTGTTGGATTCAGGAGAAATGGGCAGGAGTAAAGACCTGAGTGACTTTGACAAGGGTCAAATTGTTATGGCCAGGTGACTGGGTCAGAGCATCTCTGAAATGGCAAGGCTTGTGGGGTGCTCCTGGTCAGCAGTAGTGAGTACCTACCGACAGTGGTCTGAGGAGGGACAAACCACAAACCGGCGACAGGGTGTTGGGCGCCCAAGGCTCATCGATGCGCGAGGGCAACGAAGGCTATCCTGTCCGAACCGACTGTGAGAAGATGACAAGCCGGTGGAGGGAGTGCGATGCTCTGGGCAATGTTCTTCTGGGAAACCCTGGGTCCGGCCATTCATGTGGACATCAATTTGATATGTATCACCTACCTCAACATCGTTGCAGACCAGGTACACCCTTCATGGCAATGGTATTCCCTGATGGCAGTGGCCTCTTTCAGCAGGATAATGCGCCCTGCTACACTGCACACAGTGTTCGGGAATGGTTTGAGGAATATGATGAAGTGTTCACGGTGTTGCCCTGGCCTCCAAATTCTCCAGATCTCAATCTGATTGAGCATCTGTGGGATGTGCTGGATCGACAAGTCCGATCCACGGCGGCTCCACCTCGCAACTTACAGGACTTGAAGGATCTGCTGCTAATGCTTTGGTGCCAGATACCACAGGACACCTTCAGGGGTCGTGTAGAGTCCATGCCACGGCGGGTCGGCGCTGTTTTGGCGGCACATGGAGGACCAACAGCATATTAGGCAGGTGGTCATATTGTTTTGGCTGATCGGTGTATACTTACAGCATGAAGACACAGACAATGAGCATCAGCCACAAATAATCAATACCTTATGTTTAATTACATTAACATCTTTATGAACCTAAGTGCAAGATATATTTGATACGTGGATTTAAGTCAAGTCAAGTCAATTTTATTTGTATAGCACATTTTAAAAAAACCCACGTTGACCAATGTGCTGTACATCTGATTAGGTACTAAGGAAAAAAAATGAAACATACAGTAGCACGCAAACAGTTCACAGCGCCTCCTCAATGAGCCTCGAATGCCAGGGAGTAGAAATAGGTTTTGAGCCTGGACTTAAAGGAGTCGATGGAGGGGGCAGTTCTGATGGGGAGAGGGATGCTGTTCCACAGTCTAGGAGCTGCAACCGCAAAAGCGCGGTCACCCCTGAGCTTAAGCCTTAATTCTTATGTTAAATTATTACTACTTTGCACAATATGTTTAGTTTTCTATTCAGATCATATCACATTGGGGAAAAAGGTAACATATCAAAAAAGAGTTGCATGTGTGTAGCTGGACTCAAGTCCAGGAGTTTATAGTCAATAGCATACATTTGAGGTGCAGTTACTGTACCAATTTAGGAAATTCCGCAGCCTACTTATACACAGAATAATCCCATGAACAGAAACGTGATAATAATAGGATCGCCTATTCTCGTCATCTTAATGGAGGAATAAACTTTGACCAGAACAGCAGAGATACTTCTTCTGATCTTTGAAAGGTTGCCATGAGGTTTTTTTGTTTGGAGCTGAAGGTGATTCAGTTTAACATTATACATGAAAGATAGCACCTCTGGACAGTACAGCACTTCTTCAATTCTTGTCTGGAATTCTCAGATATTAGTGCTTACTGTACTTCTTTGGTGTGGGAGGTAATCTGCTCACTCAGACATGACTAAGACATATCTGAGCCAATATTTACGCTATTGTTTGGCAGCGGCACGGTAGCGCAGCGGTAGAGTTGCTGCTTTACAGCGAATGCAGCGCCGGAGACTCAGGTTCGATCCTGACTACGGGTGCTGTACTGTAAGGAGTTTGTACGTTCTCCCCGTGACCTGCGTGGGTTTTCTCCGAGATCTTCGGTTTCCTCCCACACTCCAAAGACGTACAGGTATGTAGGTTAATTGGCTGGGTAAATGTAAAAAATTGTCCCTAGTGTGTGTAGGATAGTGTTAATATACGGGGATCGCTGGGCGGCACGGACTTGGAGGGCCGAAAAGGCCTGTTTCCGGCTGTATATATATGATATGATATGATATGATGATAAGTGGATACAATAATGTATACATTAACAGTGGGGCAGCATAGTGGTGCAGTGGTAGAGTTGCTGCCTTACAGTGCCAGAGACTTGGGATCCATCCCCACTGGGTGTTGTCTGTACGGAGTTTGTGCATTCTCCCTGTGGCAATGCGGGTTTCCTCTGGGTGCTCTTGTTTCCTCCCAAATTCCAAAGAAGTACAGATTTGTAGGTTAATTGACTTCGGTAAAAATTGCAAATTGTCTCTAGTGTGTAGGATAGTGCTCGTGTATGGGGGTGATCGCTTATCAGCATGGACTAGGTGGGCCGAAGGGCCTGTTTCCACACTAGATCTCTCATGTCTAAACTGGTTAAATCTCTGCAAAATGTAATCTAGATCTGGATTGAGCAAAACAAAATTGTTTCAATGGTTAAGTTTCACTCCTGTTTCTTGAACAAATTGATTGTGTGTACACATTTAAGAATTTCTCCTCTATAAACTCATGACATGGCAATACCAAATGTGCAGGAAGAAAGTGCAGATGCTGGTTTAAACCGAAGAAAGACACAAAAAGCTGGTGTAAATGAACGCAGAGGCAGAATGTCACATTGTGGAAAGATTATCAACAAAAATGATGGATAAAGAGATAACCGTTCATGAATATTTTTACCCATTTCTTAAGCATCAGCAATTGTCTATTAGTTAGGTAGGTATAGGAAGGAACTGCAGATGCTGATTTAAACCAAAGATAAACACAAAATGCTGGAGTAACTCAGCAGGACAGGCAGCATCTCTGGAGAGAAGGAATGGGTGACGTTTCGGGTCGAGACCCTTCTTCAGACTGAAAGTCACGGGTCCCCGTGTCACAGGACTGTTTTTACATAAGTGAATTAGCCTACAAACTTGCACATCTTTGAAATGTAGGAGGAAACCAGTCATTCAGAGAAAACCCACACGATCACAGGGAGAGCGTACAAACTCTGTACAGACAGCACCCGTGGTTAATATATGATATAAAAGGGTAAAGGAAAATTAGTTTCTTTTCCTCAGGAATCTAAGACGGAATGTGATGAGATATAACTTTCAAATCAGATCGAACATATTCTATACAAAAACACAAAGTACTGGTGGAACTCAGCAGGCCAGGAAGCACCTGTGGAGAGTGGACATACGACTTACGGGGTCAGGACACTTCCCAGAGTCTGAAGAAAGGTCTGGACCCAAAACATCATCTATCTGTTCCCTCTGCAGGGGCTGCCTGAGCCCGCTGAGTTCCTCCAGCACTTTGTGTTTTGCTCAAGATCCCAGCATCTGCAGTTCCTCGTGCCAACGTCCTACACCAAGTCCTTCAGTGAGTTTGAATGAGGAAGGAATATTAGTATTTAGATTTCCATATAGAATCCTACTATTTTATGTCTGGTGGAGTAAATTATTATACTTTTTGTGACCAGTGCTCAGCTAAATGCTCCTTCACATTATAAACCTATGTAATTTTCAACCTATAATTGAAAATACATTAATTAGCTTTAGAAGTTAAAGTGTTTTTCCTCATGTGAATTGTTCTCTGCGAATAGGAGCAGACTGCCTGTGGAAAAACAGGCTGGATTGTTTGATCTAGTTATTAAAGTGGGGACATGACGCATTGTCGACAACACTTCTGCAGTTCCTTGGGGGAGGGAGGGTATGAAGCCTTAGCACAATCTGCAAAGTACTTCAGACTGAGACAGCGGTTGAGTTGCTGCCTTACAGCGCTTAGAGCGCGGGAGACCCGGGTTCGATCCTGGCTACGGGTGATGTCCGTACGGAGTTTGTACGTTCTCCCTGTGGTAACGTGGATTTTCTCCAAGATCTTCGGTTTCCTTCCACACTCCAAAGACGTACAGGTTTGTAGGTTAGTTGGCTTGGTATAAATGTAAATTGTCCCTAGTGTGTGTAAGGTAGTGTTAATGTGCGGAGATCGGTGGCCGGTGCGGACCCGGTGGGCTGAAGGGCCTTTTTCCACGCTGTACCTCTAAACTAAACTAAATTAAACTATTGTTTTAGCTCTGGTTTTCTGTTCATGTAACTGGTATTCGCGTTGCTTTTTTTTGCAAACAGGGGTGCCAAAACCTGGCATACACCTATTGTTCTTATCTCTGGCCTTTTTGCCAACCATCTGGAAATAGAAATAAAATTCTCCCCCTCGCATGTGTTGACCTGTTAAGCTTTGTCCTGCATCTCACCTTTTCCAGCTTTCTTCTTCCCCCTACAAACAGTTTGAAGAAGGGTCACGACCCAAAATATCACCTATCCATGTTCTTCAGCGAATCTGCCTGAGTTACTTCAGCACTTTTGGTCCTTTTGCTGATGCATACAGGTATATTGTTCCTTGTTGTTGGCTCAACAGCGTATTGTTGTCCTGCAAGCTGCTTAAGCTGTTTAAGGGCCTGACCACCTAATTTAATTAATAAACTTCTGTCTTTAAGCCTTAATCTTTATGAAATATTCAACTAGTATTTAACTTTTGGAGGTACTAGTCTGCCCACCATCATATAAAAGCACAGGGCTGATATTCTGGACTATAAACCCATAAACACGATTTCAGATCCCACCCAGGACTATTCTGAATTAAAATTCTGTTTTGTAGAGCCATACTCCTGTAGTTTAGAGAAGTGCAAGATGATCTCATGGAAACACACAAGATTCCTGTTGGTGCCAGAAACTGAATCCATTCATCCAACGGTGTCTGCAATGGACTTTAGGGGGCGCAATACCAACATGAGATTTGTCATCAAACGGCATATCCTTGGAATTACCTTCGGTTTGGGAACAGCTCCATCCAAAACCGCAAGAAATTGCAGAGAATTGTGGACGCAGCCCAGACCGTCACACAAACCAATTGCCCTTCCATTGACTCCATTTAAACCGCACGCTGCCTAGGACCAGTTGCACCCTGGCCACTCCCTCTTCACCCATCTCCCATCAGGCAAAGGTATAGAATTGTGAAGCCGCACACCTCCAGATTTAGGGACAGTTTCTTCCCAGCTGTTATCAGGCAACCGGAACCATACTACAACAACTAGAGAGCAGTCCTGAACTACTATCTACCTCATTGGAAACCCTCGAGCTATCTTTGTTCAGACTTTACTGGCTTTATCTTGCATTAAATGGTATTCACATTAATCCCCTTAATCATGCATCTGTACATTGTGAATGGCTCGATTTTAATCATGTATTGTCTTTCCGCTGACTGGTTAGCACACAATAAAAAGCTTTTCACTGTACCATGGTACATGTGACAATAAACGAAACTAAACAAAACAGAAGTGGTCAAGTCAGGACCTCGCTTCTTTGAGATGATGCCCAGATCAATCATGTCAGAGCTTTGTGCACCTCAATCAACGGTCCACGATAAGACCAGAGCTCACCTGAGAGCTGTCGCCGAACATAGTTGGGGATTACTTCAAATCTCACATTCCTGACTGTGACAGTGTGCGATGTGTTCAAAATAGGATAGTCTGACAGCACTTTGTGGAAGACAAAGAAGAGGTGTAGCAGGTGGGGTTGCAGACGTTTGGGTAGTTAACAGCCAACAGACTAGTTAACAGACTAGTTAACAGCCAAGTGTCTAGTCTCTGACTGGAATATGTAAAACTTGGACGCGTTTGAGGTCAGGCGCAAAGAATTGAAATATAGTCTTTTTTTTCTCTGTTGGAAGGATAGGAAATTTTTAATGTCAGGGTTAAGGGTCCCCAGCTGATGAGAATATTCGTACTGAGATCAATTCGTTTTTGACTTTTTAAAATAATCAAGGGATATAGAAATCGGGTATAAAAAGAGAATTGTGGAAAAGGGTTAAACATAACCTTAAAATTGGTGGTAGACACAAAATACTGGAGTAACTCAATGGGTCAGGCAGCATCTCTGGAGAAAAAGAATAGGTGACGTTACGGGTCTAGACCCTTCTTTAGATTTTTGGTACTATATGGTCCAGTCTTCAACCTATTTATGTTGTGAAATTGCGCCTTTGAAACTTCTTCGATTCAGCTTTATGTTCAGAGGATTCTCAGGCACTTGGCTATTCTTTAATTTATCTATCTGAAATGTGTTTAAGAGCATTGTGGTAAAACTGAGCTCCAGAGAGCTGGAAACTCAGTTTTCATGCATTTTTCTCTGAAGGAATCAATTGCTTAAATAAAAAACAGAACAGGCAGCGCTGACCCGTGACCTTTGTAAACGAGTAACCTTTGAAGCAAACAGATTTAACAATTGCTCTTAAAATGTACAGATTCTGAACTGGAAGGGTAAAAATGATAGGGGGAAAAGAAAGACAAGAAAAAAAATCTAAAAATACATTTAAACTTAGTCTAAAAAACTTCCGACACCAATTAAAATTCTGAATGCTTGTTTATTCTCCAAACTAGTTTGGAATTTGATTCAAATGCTTGAAGACTTTTATACTAGTAAAAATGCACTTGTACTTAAATGGATAAGCTGGGTGGGTGTTTTTACGCACGGTTTGAGACGGGTAACACCACCAGCTCGCCGTCTAAAAACAGCACCGAAGGGGCGCTGGCTAGCGAGGCTGGAGGGGGATCCACCGCCGGGGATGTGCACACATTCTCGGTGTCCGAGCATGAGGTGAGGTGGGCTCTGACGCGTGTGAACACGAGGAAAGCTGGAGGCCCAGATGGTATATCTGGGCGAGTACTAAAGTCTTGTGCTACTCAGCTTGCTCCAGTGCTCACCACAATATTCAACCTCTCCTTGGCAAAGTCCGTGGTCCCTGCATGCTTCAAAAGATCCATCATTGTACCGGTGCCAAAGAATGCCTCTCCAGCGTGTTTAAATGACTACCGACCGGTGGCCCTCACCTCGGTTGTCATGAAATGCTTGGAGAGGCTAGTCAAGAAGCACATCTGCGCCCTCCTTCCTCGCAACATGGACCCACTACAGTTCGCATACCGTCCGAACAGGTCCACGGATGATGCGGTCTCCCAGGTTCTACACACCGCTCTCTCTCATCTGGACAGCCAGGGGGGCTATGTGAGGATGCTGTTCATTGACTTTAGTTCAGCATTCAACACATTAGTCCCCAGCAGACTGGTTGAGAAGCTGCTGGAACTGGGGCTTAGCACCCCTCTGTGTGCCTGGGTCCTGGACTTTCTCACTGCCAGGCCCCAAGTGGTCAGGATGGGGGAACACACATCTAGCTCCCTCACCCTGAACATAGGATCCCCCCAGGGCTGCGTCCTTAGCCCCCTACTGTACTCCCTGTACACACATGACTGTAGGGCCAGGTTCAGCTCAAACTCCATCATCAAGTTTGCTGATGACACTGTGGTGGTGGGCCGGATCTCCAACAACGATGAGAAGGCCTACCGGGAGGAGGTGGCTGATCTGGCACTCTGGTGTCAGGACAATAGCCTCCTCTTGAATGTCACTAAAACAAAGGAGCTGATTGTGGACTTCAGAAGGGCTAAACATCCAAGGACGTACACGCCACTGGAGATAAATGGGTCTATTGTGGATAGGGTGAGCAGTTTCAAATACTTGGGAGTCCGCATCGCAGAGGATCTGACGTGGGCAACGCACATTGCCGCACTGGTGGGTAAGGCTAAGCAGCGCCTTTACCACCTTAGACAACTGAGGAAATTCAGAGTGTCGCTGAGGATCCTTCATTGCTTCTACTCTGGGGCTGTAGAGAGCATCCTGTCCGGCAACATTACAGTCTGGTTTGGGAACAGCGCTGCCCAGGACAGGATGGCCATGCAGAGAGTAGTGCGTTCGGCAGAACGCACCATGGGAACTACACTTGTCCCCCTGCAGGACCTATACATCAGGAGGTGCAGATCCAGAACAAGCAAGATCATGAGGGACCCCTGCCACCCCAGTAACGGACTGTTCCAGATGCTACGGTCAGGCAAACGCCTCCGCTGTCACGCTGTGAAAACGGAGAGGATGAGACGGAGCTTCTTCCCGCAGGCCATCAGGACTGTCAACTTTGATATGTAAGATTTGAGAAGTTTTCCCTCATTGAAAAGCAACGCAATACCAAAGAGCTGCAGTTTGGACATTTTAAACGGGAGACTGGGGCTGATAGCGGAGAAAGGCTGCGGTCAGATTAACAAAGGATGTCACAATCTGTGGGTCCTAAAATGGCCGCAGGACCTCGTGACCAGCCACAAAAAGGTAAAAAACCTTACATCCCAGTCTCGAGGTTTTCTGCAAAGCCATGGCCAGAACAAAGGATGGGTATTGGCCATGCAGAAACCTACGAAACCAGGTCGGAGTCCAGACACTGGGGCGCTGACATCAGCATACTCACAATGCCCCAAACCGACCTAAATAGTTCATCTCAGTGAGAGGGCACATAGCCCATAGAAAACTACCTGGTAGGTGATGGGAAACCAGTTAACACCCATCACCTCACAATGAAATCCCAATTTACACCGTCTGGCCATCCCCGGTATCCCGGAACATAAGGCAGATCAGAAGATAAAACCTCATACATATCTTTTGAACAAAAGGATTCCAAGATCTGGCGGGAGATAGGACGGGTCAGAAACAGTATAACTGGCCACTACTTTTGGGTGAAAAAGTTAAGACGGACAGGAGGCAAGAAGCGCAGAGAAAACCGGGTTCGAAGTCAACTGAAGTCAAGAAGAAAGTCGGAAAGAAGAACGGATGCAAGAGAGAGGAACAGGCACGCCACTCGAGAAGAAATACTGCAAAAACCGAACAGCCAGTAACTCCAGTAATAGCCCCATGGTGAGCATGCACTTCAAATCCTACATATCCTGGACATAGTTTAATGTAGAGAGGAGGGTGGTTGTGAATAAACGTTGGGTGTGTATTAAAATATGGGTTGGTCAAGGTTGCGATGCGTCGTGCGTTCCTCATCTGACAGTCGTGTATGTGTCTTGCAGAACTGTGTTTAAGAATTCATAAGTAAAAGGGTATTCGTGTATATGTTTTGTGGAACTGTGTGTGTTTCAAGAATTCAGCGAAGAAGGTATTCGGATATATGTCTCGTGGAACTGTGTGCTTTTAAGTTTTCAGCGAAAAGGGGTATTCGGGTATATGTCTTGTGAACTGTGCGTTTTGTGATTAATAAATAAAAGATATTCATGTATTCGGTATGTGTATTATAGATATGTCTTATTGAACTGTATAATAAGTATTCATGGACAATAGTCCCAAGTGCTGAATAAAAGCCTTTTTCATTTAAACCCTGGTTTTAAAATCTGGTCTGGTTGAATTTTTTTCTGCACTATAAGAGCTCCTGCACCTAAGTCCAGTGTCTAGAACCGTAAGGGGTGAGTGGGTCGAACCACTCACGGGGAACCAGTGTGCACGGCCTGGTCAAGGGATCAGAGCAAGGCACGGGGACCTTAGGTCGGGCGAAAGCTCGGCGCTGAAACCCCTTACAGATAATGGCGACCACGAAGGGACACTGGCAGCAGGATGATAGTGTACCAGAAAAGGATTTTAAAACTAGGGACATAATGGACGAGCGCATTGCGGACTATGTGTTTAGTAAGGTGAATATCACCAAACAATGGATGTGTGCGTTACTAGATGACAAGCGCCCACTGGATGCAGCGATCCTGTGGACGGCCAGTACAGCCCATAAGAAATCTGTAGAGAAGGCAGTCTGGCTGACCTGCTATAAAAAGCAGGTCCAGCTTTTGGACCGCGTGGTTGTGGCACAGGCAGCCCAGATCAGGGACCTTCAGGAGGAGGTAGAGGAGAAGGCTGCGGGTGGGAACCAGTTGATTGAGGCTCTGGACTCTTTAAACAAAGAGCGCCGGGTCGTGACCAACCGCCACGAAGCCAGGGTAGAGCTGATGGAGTGTCAGATCACTGAGGCTATGCGCAGTAAGGGCAAGCTCAGGGAGCAGTGCGCTTCCCTGAGCCACCAGCTGGAGACCCAGGAAGAGAAACTTAGGGGAGTTAGGGCAGCCTATAAAATGGTTTTGGAGGACAGGTCGGAAGGGGCCGACCACGGGGCCTGCCTGCAGGAGATAGAGGGTCTGCGGAGTGCTTTAAATAAAGCAAGCGGGCTGGTTTGTTTAATGAACCCCCCAGCGGGCCAGTCACTAGCGGGTGCGAAGGTACCGGTTCCGATCCCTAGAAAGACCATGGTAGCTTCAGCCCCCAAACTCCGCGATTCCCCTAGCTACGAGGCATCCTGGGAAAGGGGTAGTGTAGGGGAAAGAGAGAGAGAGGAGCTCCCGGTAGAATACTCGGCACCGGCACCCATGTGCCCGGTCCTGGAAACCAGACGGGGACCCCCCATGGAGAATGGGGACACAGGACCCATTCAGAGCGAGATCGTGGTGCCCCACAACTCCCAGCATTTAAGAGCTATGATTGGGCATGTAACAAAATTGTCCGAATCAGGGGACCCTTCGCTACATTTTAGGGAGATCGAGCAAACCGCCGCAATCAACGGTTGCGACGAGGGAGAACGGGCAAAATTGTTGCTGTTCTCCCTGGACAGCTCGATCCTCCAATGCCTCTCAGACGAGAGTAAAAGAGGGACCAGGACCTACGATCTCCTGCGGGACGAGGTCCTGGAAGTCTTGGGGGTAGGCGATGAGGGTCCATTTGCCCGATTAGGGAAGACCCTCCAGATGGAGGGAGAACCCCCAAAGGTTTTTGCGGCGCGACTGTGGACAGTATATCAGAGCAGTTGCCCGCACGTCCCCGCGCGGGATGACCTGGCCGGGAATGGGAGAGCCCAGTGGCTCCGATGCTTGGTGTCAAACAGCCTGGCAGCCGTTAGGGAGCAGGCGAAAGCCTGGTTTGATCCCACAAATAGCACGGAGGAGGCGGTTTTGAACCATCTCACGGTAGGGTATAGAAACACCCGGAGTACATCTACCCGACTCGAAAAAGGGAAGGTGTACGTAGCGGAGGCTACTGCACTGGCCCAAAAGGAGTGGCGACAGGAGGGTAACCCTACCGCACAGTCCAAGTGTTTTAAGTGCGGTAAGGTGGGACACTGGCAGAAGGATTGCAGGGCCCACACCAAGGAAGATAGGGTTGGCACCACCCAGCGCACCGAGGTCCCAGTTAAGCCCGAGATTATCGAAACGATGATTGAGGTGATGCAGTCCCTCATGGCCGCCCAGGGGAAGGTGGCAGTCGCTACCGGCTCCCCGGGTGCGAGGGGGGCACTGGACATTCCCCAATGACATCAGCCCACGCAGCCTGCCTATCTGTGTCCTCTCCGCTACGATGCGTGGAAGAGACCGCTTGTGGAGATGGTAGTGGAGAGGCAACGGGGCAGTTATCTGTTGGACACGGGGGCTTCATGCACCGTGGTCCACACAGAGGAACCCTTTGACTCTCCCCTGTCCACGGGGGTCCCTTTCGCACTGGCGGGGTTCACAGGGAAGGAACAGGCTGGCGCGCGTTCACAGCCAAGGATGAGGCAGGTCACGCAGACAGGCAAGGTTGCCTGCGTGAGGGGGGAGGACATTCTCCAGGAATGGAGGGTCTCCCGTTTTGGGTGGGATTCAGGTGAGGAAGAGCCTGATCAGCTCGACCAGGGGCTGGATCCCATTACGGAGGAAGAGGAGTCGGAGGGGGACGACAGTAACGTCCCCGACTCAAGCACCAGGAAGGCGGGGGTAGCGGGCGAAGGCTCACCACCTGTAGATACAGGTAGAGTGAGGCCGGATGCCGCGGGTATACCCAGCACCAAAGGGGCAGAGCTGGATGAGGCGGGGCCAGGGTCGGCAGCTGCGGGGGGTACCCGAGCTGCGGCACGGCAGGAACCGGTCCTCAGCCAGGCTGTCCAGGGGGCAGTGTCTAAGGTGATCCTCCGTAGGTCCAGCAGGAAACCCCAACTTAGGAAGTTTTGGCCAGAGGTCAATCACGCCCCGAGGTACGGGAGCCAAGTAGGGAGGAGGGAGCTTACGTCCCGGAGGGGACCTAGCCCCCGCCAGGCAGCGACAGGCTGCGGAGGATCAAAGGTGGGAGACAGCGAGGTGCAGCCGCAGGAGACGACCCGCTGCAGCCCTGACAGGGATTAGCTGAGCCGCCCTGGGAAGGCGGCACTGTATTATATTTTAGATAATATAAATAAGGATAGGTATTTTAGATAAGGATAAGCTATTTTAGATAAGGATAAGCTATTTTAGATAAGTTTTGTGGGGATAGTTAGAGTTTAAATAAAGTTGATGCGTCCAGGATGTGTGGGTGTGGGGTGCAGGCTGGGGGTCAAGAGACCCGCCCGCAGAGGCGTTAACAAAGCCAAGCGCTCCCCAAGAGGCTGGCTATACCATTCTCCTTTATCTGTTTTCTGGAGTGGAAGGAGGCACTCGTATGGTGGATCTTTGCCACGGCGATCGGATGTGGGTGGACCAATCGGGGCCACACCAAGGACATCATCGTCTACGGCTGCTCCGGGGACACGGCTCCCATCACGACCGATGGGACTGGAAGGAGAGAAGCGGAGGAGACCGCAGTTTACTTCCATGAAGGCCGGTGGCCGGGGTGGCTGGGATCGAACTCTTCAGAGTATTCCAGCGCCCCAGGTTTTGCTTATCGGGACGCTTCATTATTGTGCCCGAGAATCAAGATCATCGCCCAAAAGATCAGCGCCACCGTTGGCAAAAGGATCTGCCTGGTATACACGGGGAAGGTCCCCACAAGCAGGCGATGGTGGCTGAGGAAAATGAGCAGGACAATGGCCAACTCCACTGTTGAGTGGGAGAGACTTAACAACAACACTCACAGAACTATTTCTGGGACTAAAGAACAGTTGAGTGTGTGTTGGGACAAATGGTGGGAACCGGATGAGGGGATTTATATGTGTATGTGGGGTTCAAGGTATCGTTGCCCCACGGGCAACAGCATATTTTTTTCAGAGACAGTGGCAGGATGACGGTAAGGGGATGAGGTGGGATGTTAGCTCGCGGGCTTGTGGGGTCCCCCTTTCCCCAATCCCGGTAAACGCCACTGAACTCATCACCAGACCACGCATGACACCTCCCACAGTTCCGCTGGCAGTAGCACAGGAGGGTGAGTGCCCAAAAACCACTAAGGGGCCCGGGAATGGCCTGGTACTGATACTGACTGACCAGGTATTGTACCAGGGGGTGCACTACGCGGTAGCCTCGGTGATTTTAAACCTCACCGAGGTGCGGTTGTCGGAGTGGTGCCCCAGGGAAACTGAAAGACTTACCGGGTATATCAAGGAGAATGGAGAGACCGTTACGTGCGGGTGGGCGAGCAGGACCCAGCCGCAAGCTGCTAGGAGGACGTGCCCCCCCCCCACACCGAGTAGACTGTGTTTTATATTGTCCCCTTTAAAATTTGTATAAACTGTGTTTTTTGTATTGTTTTCTTCAAATTTGTATCAAGAGTGATTGTGAAGAAATGTACAAAATGTATCGTTTTGCTGTTGTGTTGTTTTCGTGTCCTACATTACAGCTGACACCAGTAGGAGGATGGCGGAGGCATCGGCCTGGGACAAGGTGTAGGTGTATATGTCCGACATGAAAATGTACATACTTGTAATATAGTTTTGCCCGGGACACGGGCAGTAAAGGTCAGCCTAAGAGATGGGGACTGTACGTTCGCAATGAAACACTAGTTTAGTTAAAACCTCAGGGGTCTGGATATGGAGAATCGGGAAAACATTGCTCAACCACTTTATTTAATTGATTCAATAAGCTGGGGTTATGCAAATCAACAGGAGGGACTGTAAGATTTGAGAAGTTTTCCCTCATTGAAAAGCAACGCAATACCAAAGAGCTGCAGTTTGGACATTTTAAACGGGAGACTGGGGCTGATAGCGGAGAAAGGCTGCGGTCAGATTAACAAAGGATGTCACAATCTGTGGGTCCTAAAATGGCCGCAGGACCTCGTGACCAGCCACAAAAAGGTAAAAAACCTTACATCCCAGTCTCGAGGTTTTCTGCAAAGCCATGGCCAGAACAAAGGATGGGTATTGGCCATGCAGAAACCTACGAAACCAGGTCGGAGTCCAGACACTGGGGCGCTGACATCAGCATACTCACAATGCCCCAAACCGACCTAAATAGTTCATCTCAGTGAGAGGGCACATAGCCCATAGAAAACTACCTGGTAGGTGATGGGAAACCAGTTAACACCCATCACCTCACAATGAAATCCCAATTT
Source organism: Rhinoraja longicauda (assembly GCF_053455715.1). Taxonomy (NCBI): domain Eukaryota; kingdom Metazoa; phylum Chordata; class Chondrichthyes; order Rajiformes; family Arhynchobatidae; genus Rhinoraja; species Rhinoraja longicauda. Next base: position 24,378,783 of record NC_135970.1, on the reverse strand, counting down.
ACACCGTCTGGCCATCCCCGGTATCCCGGAACATAAGGCAGATCAGAAGATAAAACCTCATACATATCTTTTGAACAAAAGGATTCCAAGATCTGGCGGGAGATAGGACGGGTCAGAAACAGTATAACTGGCCACTACTTTTGGGTGAAAAAGTTAAGACGGACAGGAGGCAAGAAGCGCAGAGAAAACCGGGTTCGAAGTCAACTGAAGTCAAGAAGAAAGTCGGAAAGAAGAACGGATGCAAGAGAGAGGAACAGGCACGCCACTCGAGAAGAAATACTGCAAAAACCGAACAGCCAGTAACTCCAGTAATAGCCCCATGGTGAGCATGCACTTCAAATCCTACATATCCTGGACATAGTTTAATGTAGAGAGGAGGGTGGTTGTGAATAAACGTTGGGTGTGTATTAAAATATGGGTTGGTCAAGGTTGCGATGCGTCGTGCGTTCCTCATCTGACAGTCGTGTATGTGTCTTGCAGAACTGTGTTTAAGAATTCATAAGTAAAAGGGTATTCGTGTATATGTTTTGTGGAACTGTGTGTGTTTCAAGAATTCAGCGAAGAAGGTATTCGGATATATGTCTCGTGGAACTGTGTGCTTTTAAGTTTTCAGCGAAAAGGGGTATTCGGGTATATGTCTTGTGAACTGTGCGTTTTGTGATTAATAAATAAAAGATATTCATGTATTCGGTATGTGTATTATAGATATGTCTTATTGAACTGTATAATAAGTATTCATGGACAATAGTCCCAAGTGCTGAATAAAAGCCTTTTTCATTTAAACCCTGGTTTTAAAATCTGGTCTGGTTGAATTTTTTTCTGCACTATAAGAGCTCCTGCACCTAAGTCCAGTGTCTAGAACCGTAAGGGGTGAGTGGGTCGAACCACTCACGGGGAACCAGTGTGCACGGCCTGGTCAAGGGATCAGAGCAAGGCACGGGGACCTTAGGTCGGGCGAAAGCTCGGCGCTGAAACCCCTTACAGATAACCCCAGAGACTAAATTTTTGTCGACACGTTTTGTGCTATGTTTAGTAACTTATTAACTTTATTTATATGCTGTAACTGTAATTCTTTTTGTGCACAACCCGCAGGCATTGCCACTTTCATTTCACTGCACATCGAGTATGTGTATGTGACAAATAAATTTGACTTGACTTGACTTGACTAGAAATCACCTAAGCAGCCTAATTTCCGCATGATGTGGATTCAGTATAATGAAGCAGCAATGAAATTCAAACATTAAGTTCCGTACTGCTGGAGGTTGCTATCTGACTTAGAACACAAAGTCCAGAGGTAACTCAACAGGTCAGGCAGCATCTGTGGAGGACATAGATAAGCAACATTTTCGTGTCGGGGCCCTTCTTCAGACTATCCATGCCCTCCAGAGATGCTGCCTGACCTGCTGAGTTACTCCAGCGCTCTGTGTTCCACACACGATTCTAGCATCTGCGATTCCTTGTATCCACATTTTCTGCCTGACTTACTCCATGATTACTGTGATAGCCCCCCATAATTTCCATTAATGGGAATGCTATTCCACCCATTTTGGTAAGTGTGGCACTGGTCTTATGAAACATAAACACATTGGGAAGCATCAATGCACACACCGTAATAATTATTGCAGTCACGTAGAAAATAATTTGTATAATGTGCAGAGAAAAGTGAAATATGTGTATCTTGGGTGCAATGAATGATTGGCAGCCCTGTAGAACAACTTATGAATTTTTTTGGGCTATTTAATATGTCACTCGCTTGTTAAGTCTTTCATTAGTCGGTTTCTGAATAGAGCAGTGGAGGTTTGAATGTAGAATCATGAATTGATGTCCGGTAACAAAAAAGCAAATCTACTCAGTGCTGCAACCAGACTAGTATTTGTTGAAATAGTTTTTTTTTACTTAGGTATGTTATACAATTCAGTGTTATTGGTTAAGATTGAATTGTGAATAATCTCATTTTAATAACTGGAAATATTAACTTATTTGTTACAGGATGTTGTTTGGGGCAACATGTTTCAGTTATGTAGAGGGACGGGACAGGCTGGGTTTGATTTCCTTGGAGAGGAGGTGGTTCAGGGGGTCTTGAGAGAGGTGTCCAAAATATGAGAGGCATAGATAGTAAGTCACTGTTCTACATGGCAAAAGTGTCAAGAGATTCGATGGAAGAGCTTTAATTTGGCGGTTAAAAGATTTAAAGAGGATCTGAGAAAGAGTTTTTTTCTTCACTTAGCAAATGGTTGAAGTATGGAACCTACTGCCCGAGAAGACGTTTCTCTTCATTTCACTTCATCTAAGAAACTTTGGAGAGGACATTTGAATCACCACACCCTAATAGGCTGTGGACTAAGTGTTAGTGAATGGGATTAGAATAGATGGGTATTTGATGGTAAGCATAGAACCGATGAGTCAAATAGCTTGCTCCTCTACTATATTGCAGTACAACTCCAAAACCTCAACTAAGACAATAAAATGACTTTAGGATACAAGAAATAAACAAAAAATAATATTATGTAGCAGATCTTCCACAGTAATCTTATTTTGCTCCTTTGTAATTCATGTAGTATTTGAGTATTGGGTAAGTTGGTTGCATATTTTAATTTTAGAGAGCAAGATGAAACTAGAAAATGCATATATTCCAAAGATCATAAAAACAATAAAGGGCCTGTCCCACTTGGGCGATTTTTAAGGCGACTGTCAAAGTCGTAGCAGATCGTCGAAAAACTGGTGACTGGACTCCCCCACGACAATGTCTACGACAATGTCTACGACAAGCTACGACAACCTACCAACTAGTCGACAGCAAGCTACCGACAACCGGCGACCCAGTCGTCGTGACTTAGGACATCCACCTACGACAGTGCCCACGACAACTGGAGTCAACCTACCTCCACCCTCGACAAGCTACGACCCTGCCGGTCACAACTGATGACAACTGTAGCCATTTCACGTAATTTTGGTGCCAAAGGGGTGTGGTAGGGTTTCCAATCATTCTGCTTCATGATTGCCATGGAGCAACATATGATGGCATTGCTCTTACAAGAAGTACAAGCCCTGCTGCTTGCAGCGGCCCTCATGCTTAAAATTCTGCAAGACAGAAGATCAAAAAGAATGGGGAAGAAGAAGCCCAAGAAGGGGTCTGTGTGGTTGAAGCCCTTGTCCCTGAAGAGACCCAATGCAGTGCAATGTCAAAATAAATGAAAAGAGTTCGCTTTTCAATGCAGTGCAATACTTGTGTTTGTGTTTGTTTTATTGTCTCGACCCGAAATGTCACCCATTCCTTCTCTCCTGAGATGCTGCCTGACCTGCTGAGTTACTCCAGCATTTTGTGAATAAATACCTTTGATTTGTACCAGCATCTGCAGTTATTTTCCTACACTACAGTGTTTGTTTTATTGGTCAAAATAAATGAAATTAAAATATTTGAAAGAGATGCCATGAGAAACTACTCTGAAATACAGTAACTTCAAACATCAATCTTTTGTCAAAATGTCCAAAATTTACTTTATTCAAACAAACAAAATTCTTATAAAAGGTGGATAACCATCGTCAGCACCGGCGCCAACCTAAGTCACCTGGCGACAACCTGGCGACAACCTACGACAGTGCCCACGACAGGAGACGACAAGCTACGATCATTGGCGTCAAGCCAGCAGTCTCCGAAAATTTCCGAGCAGGGAGAAAATTCCACAGCGACCAGAATAAAGTTACGACTCTGTGGAGACTCACGACCATGCCCGCGACACCCCGTGAAACACCAGCGACCGTGCGGTGACAGCCTAGTGGCCTGTAGTCGCCTTAAAAATCGCCGAAGGGGAACAGGCCCTTTAGTAAGCCATTATGTTCATCTAATTGCTTTCAATGTTCATACAAATTTTAAACCTTTAATTATATTTTACATACATTATAGGTCACATTAATGTACTGATGTGAAAATCCAAAGGTATGTAATGTCAGAGAAACTCTATTTACATTTTAATCAGAATACAATCAGCACTTTTGTATTTTCGATAATACGTTTTTTTTTCATTCACTTGCTGCATAATTTAGAAAAGTTATGAACTGATTTGGTCTTAGTCCATTTAATTATCAAAGATGTTCTTTAAATGATTGCCTAATTAAGATTGATATTACTTCACTTAAATAGGTCACTGCAAATGGGTTTGTGAAAAGGTAAAAAAAAAAGTGCTTTTGTTAATTCAACAAAATACATTAATTCTAAAAGAAATTTACATAGAAATGTAATTATACTGTGCATGTCATGCATCATGCATTGAATTAATGTGTAAAATCAATTGTTAATTGCAATAGGTACTTAACACTGCAGAGTGAGAAATTGCAGTCTATGCTTCAGTATGCATGACACATGATGCACTGGTGGCAGTGGTGTCAAATGCTTTGCAATACATGTTTGAACTCAGTGGTGCAAAATTGGAACAACCGAAGAACAGAAAACAGCATACCTTCACCAGAAAAGGCATAAAGAAAATTTTACTCTTTTACAAGTGATCGTTTCATCCTAAGCAGATATCAGAAATAATGTAAATGCAAAAAAATAGATTATTTTCCTTACTGCACAATGTCTGAAAGATAACACATAGATACATAGAAAATAGGTGCAGGAGTAGGCCATTCGGCCCTTCTAACCAGCACCGCCATTCAATGTGATCATGGCTGATCATCCACAATCAGTACCCCGTTCTTGCCTTCTCCCCATATCCCTTGATTCTGCTAGCCCGAAGAGCTCTATCTAACTCTCTTTTGAATGCATCCAGTTAATTGACCTCCACTGGCCTTCTGAGGCAGAGAATTCCACAAATTCACAACTCTCTGTGTGAAAAAGTTTTTCCTCATCTCAGTTCTAAATGGCCTACCCCTTATTCTTAAAATGTGACCCCTAATTCTGGACTCCTCTAACATCAAGAAGATGTTTCCTGCATCTAGTGAGTCCAATCCCTTAATAATTGTATATGTTTCTATAAGATCCCCTCGCATCCTTCTACAGTAAATTCCAGTGAATACCAGCCCAGTCATTCCATTCTTTAATCATATGACAGTCCCGTCATCCCGGGAATTACCTCGTGCACCTATGCTGCACACCCTCAATAGCAAAAATGTCCTTCCTCAAATTGGTAGACCAAAATTGCCTACAATACTCCAGGTGTGGTCTCACCAGAGCCCTGTACAACCGCAGAAGGACCTTGTTGCTCCTATACTCAAATCCTCTCATTATTAAGGCCAACATGCCATTAGCTTTCTTCACTGCCTGCTGTACCTGCATGCTTACTTTCAGTGACTGATGTACAAGGACACCCAGGTCTCATTGCACTTCCCCTTTTCCTAATCTGACACCATTCAGATAATAACCTCCCTTGTTCTTGCCACTAAAGTGGATAACCTCACATTTATCCACATTAAACTGCATCTGCCATGCATCTGCCCACTCACCCAACCTATCCAAGTCACCCTGCATCCTCACAGCATCCTCATCACAGTTCACACTGCCACCTAGCTTTGTGTCTTTTAATTCCTTCATCTAAATCATTAATATATATTGTAAATAGCTACGGTCCCAGGACCGAGCCTTGCGGTACCCCTCTAGTTGCTACCTGCCATTATGAAAGGGACCCGTTAATTCCTACTCTTCGTTTCCTGTCTGCCAACCAATTTTCTATCCATGTCAATCCCCTACCCCCAATACCATGTGCTCTAAAGGCTTTCTGAAAATATAGATACAATACATCCACTGGTACTCCCTTTTCCATTTTACTTGTTACATCCTCAAAAAATCCAGAGGATTAGTCAAGAGGATTCCCCTTCGTAAATCCATGCTGACTTGGACCGATCCTGTTACTGATATCCAAATGTGTCACTGTTGCATCTTTAATAATTGACTCCAGCATTTTCCCCTCCACCGATGTCAGGCTAAATGGTCTTAATTCCCTGTTTTCTCTCTCCCTCCTTTCTTAAAAAGTGGGATAACATTAGCTATACTCCAATCCACAGGAACTGATCTATAGATCATTGGAAAATGATCACCAATGCATCCACGATTCCTAGAACCACCTCCTTGAGTACCCTGGGATGCAGACCATCGGGCCCTGGGAATTTATAAGCCTTCAGTCCCATCAGTCTACCCAGCACCATTTCCTGACTAACATGAATTTCCTTCAGTTCCTCCGTAACCCTAGATCCTCTGGTCCCTAGTACATCTGGGAGATTGTTTGTGTCTTCCTTAGTGAAGACAGAACCAAAGTACCTGTTCAACTCGTCTGCCATTTCCTTGTTCCCCATAATAAATTCACCTGTTTCTGTCTTCAAGGGACCCACATTTGTCTTAACTAATCTTTTCCATTTTACATACTTAAATAAGCTTTTACTATCCTCCTTTATATTCTTGGCTAGCTTACCTTCGTATTTCATATTTTCTCCCCGTATGGCCTTTTTAATTACTTTCCATTGTTCTTTAAAAGTTTCCCAATCCTCTGGCTTCCCGCTCATCTTTGCTATGTTATATGTCTTCTCTTTTAATTTTATACTGTCCTTGACTTCCCTTGTCAGCCACGGTTGCATCTTACTCCCCACAGATTCTTTCCTCCTCTTTGGAATGAAATAATCCTGCATCTTCTGGATATTCCCAGAAATTCCTGCCATTGCTGTTCCACCATCATCCCTGCTAGGGTCCCTTTCCAGTCAACTTTGGTCAGCTCCTCCCTCATGCCTCCATTGTCCCCTTTATTCAACTGCATTACTGACACTTCTGATTTTACCTTCTCGCTCTCAAATTGTAGATTAAAATTGTCCCTAGTGGGTGTAGGATAGTGTTAATGTATGGGGATCGCTGGGCGGCACGGACTTGGAGGGCCGAAAAGGCCTGTTTCCGGCTGTATATATATGATATGATATGATATGATAAAACATCACATTATGGTCACTAACTCCGAATGGTTCCTTTACCTTGAGTTCCCTTATCAAATCCGGTTCATTACACAACATAATTACACAATATAATGTTGCAATCGCCAATCGCGTGACGTAACTATAATATTGACCGCATCAACCTTAAATCAACACGTATATTTTGCATAACCATACAAATACAAAGCTGCTTACCATTAAAACAAATTTGAATAACATTTTTCAACAGATGTACATATTTGCACAGTGGATGGCTCGACTGTAATTGAGGATTGACTGACTAGCATGCAACAAAAGCTTTTCACTGTACCTCGGTACACGTGGCAATAAATGAAACTCAAGTCGGAGCACCATCTTCTGCCATCTTAGCTGGAATCATCTTTCTGGCCCATGGGCTGGTAGTAGTCTCCACATCTCCTCACTCCTCTTTCCGTATTGGCTTCACAAAACTTAACCTTGTTCTAATGCGGCTATTCACAAGCCTCTGTGGAGTTTCTGTTTGTAGGATGAAATGTCCAATACGTGGGAAAAACCCCCCAAAACAATCGGATGCAATTCATTATCCAAATATTTCTTGATATTTCCATTGGTGTGCTTTAATGCAACAAATGGTCCTTACTGGAACCACAGACCACATCAGAGACCAACTTGCGTTGCAGGTCATGTATTGCAAAAACTAACTGTGAGTCCTCAACAGTTTTGTAGTGATAGAGATTTCGATCAATAATATTTTGAGCTATTTTAAGTGGTAATCTACCAGAATTAAGAAATAATACACCCCTAACTGGAAGGTACCTGTGTACACACACATGTGGAAATACCTGTCATGTGCATGGCTGTGATTTGATGAGCATATACTGATAGTTCCTCTGCCTTAATCAATGCCTGACCAAAGAAGGCAACTCCAAGAGATGCCCGTCATTTGGACTGGGCCCTAGTGCTGGGCATTAACAGTGTTGAGGATACATATCTGCAATGTCTTCAGAATAACAACCGGTGCATGCACTTCAAGTGTCTTCGATGAGTGAATAGTTTATTGCAGGGATTGCAATTTCTAACTATGCACCAGTTCATGGGGGGGGGGGGGCATAATCTCATCGGCTGTAACCAGTCGTTCATCAACAACCTATTGTGTGGAAACATGGTGTGTTGGGTTGGTGCTGCTTCACATGGCACTGCAATATAATGCCATCCACAGCGTTTGTTTTGAAGAGTCGCCTCCAATGGAGTAATCATGTTATGAGTGCAATCCAGGACAGTGTGGTAGTTGAGAGGCAGCTGAGCCTATTGTGGGGTGTGATGCATGATTGATTCAGTGCACATTTGAGATCATAATGAACACAGGATGAATCAAAGTAGAAGATTGGCTTTGAATCTCTTGTCGGCTAGCCTTCACCTCAGTTCCAAGGCTGATTCCTTTGCAATGTATACAGTGAAACAGCCTGCCAAAAGTATTGAAGAACGTCAGCCAAGGGACAGAATTACTTTGTTTTATCAACATCACAGCTACCTTCTCCCACACTGATCTCAGCCCATCCTTATCAACCTCAAGGCTATGGAAGCTCATTTGTCTGAATATTATAGCAAGGCAGTCCCTTGTGCACTTCTTCCAACACTTCAAAATACTCCTGCATGGTTTACATTTTAATCAGTGTATAATTCTGATTGTATCGGCAGCAGGGAATCTCATCATATTTTATCAATGACCATGGCTGGCTTTACCCCTGCTGACAACTTTGTGAAGGCATACAGGAGCTTACTCATGCTCATTATTAGAAGGCACTGATTCCTCTATTCCACATTCAGCTGAACATAAACATGGGACGAACCCAGTCTAGGGAAGATTTCAGTCTTTGCCAGCTCTGTTCATTGATCTTGCGATGTGGGAAGAGGGTATTTTTCATTGTCAACTGTCTTCTTCATAATAACTTGGTGATCACTGCATACTTCCAATATCTAACTCCACATTAGTAGGGTAGCCCAGTCATTAAGCCATGCTTTCCCCATCTTCCAGCTTTCTCAGTCCTTTTTTCATTTAGTATTGAGCGAAGAGGGTCCAGGTTCATGCTTGGCATCTTAGCAGATCTGGACAGGGTCTCTGTATGCAATGATGCTAGTATATATTTCATTAAACAAATCCACTCACAATAGTTACATCTTGTTCAGCTCCAATTGTGATGAACTCAAACTCCAGTTCTGTGCTCAGTTAAGTTGAAGTATCTAACCAATCTTTACCTGATACATGTAGGTATGTATATTAATCATGTGGAACCATGCTCATGATTTTACCCAGGATCTTCAACACAATATTGAGTACTTTTGCAAGCTGAACTTCCTCTTGATGTTTGGTCCAAAAAGGCCACAAAGTACAACGTAGAAACTGCAGATGATGGATATATATATATATATATATATATATGCATATGTGTGTGTGTGTGTGTGTGTGTGTGTGTGTGTGTGTGTGTGTGTGTGTGGGTGTGTGTGTGTGTGTGTGTGTGTGTGTGTGTGTGTGTGTGTGTGTGTATGTGTGTACATACACATGTATACTGCTATTTATTAAGTGTCAATTAAGTGTCCATGACGTAGAGCTTTTCTTCCGTCGCCTCTGCCTCTGTGCCTTTTTCTATGGGAAGGAGTCCTCACCACCCAGTGATGACCCCTTCTCCCATCTCCACAGGTCCCCCTCCTCTTGGACTTCCCAGACCTTCTACCCTCTCTAGACCTCTTTATTTCTAATTGCCGGCGTTACATCAACCGTCTCAACTTTTCCACTCCCCTTACCTACTCCAACCTCACCCCCTCAGAACCTACAGCCCCCCGCTCACTCTGCAGCAACCCTGACATTATAATCAAACCCGCCGTCAAGGGAGGTGCTGTGGTAGTCTAGCGTGCTGACCTCTAACAGGCTGAGGCCAGGCGACAACTCTCAGACACCTCATCCTACTTATCCTTGGACCATGATCCCACAGATGAGCACCAGATCTTAATCTGAAACACCATTACTGACTTCATCACTTCTGGCTGCCTGCCTTCCACAGCCTCCAACCTTATCTTTTCCCAGCCCCACACAGCCCGTTTTTAACTTCTCCCCAAAATCCACAAACACAACTGCCCTGGCAGACCTATTGTTTCTGCCTGTTCCTGTCTCACGGAAGTTATTGCCACGTACCCCGACTCCATCCTATCCCCCCTGGTCCAATCTCTCCCGACCTATGTCCAAGATACCTCACATGCCCTTTGTCTCTTTAATGACTTCCGGTTTACGAGCCCCCACTCCCTCATCTTTACTATGAACATTCAGTCACTCTACATAGAAACATAGAAACATAGAAACATAGAAAATAGGTGCAGGAGTAGGCCATTCGGCCCTTCGAGCCTGCACCGCCATTCAATATGATCATGGCTGATCATTCAGCTCAGTAGCCTGTACCTGCCTTCTCTCCATACCCCCTGATCCCTTTAGCAAAAAGGGCCACATCTAACTCCCTCTTAAATATAGCCAATGAACTGGCCTCAACTACCTTCTGTGGCAGAGAATTCCACAGACTCACCACTCTGTGTGAAGAAATGTTTTCTCATCTCGGTCCTAAAAGACTTCCCCCTTATCCTTAAGCTGTGACCCCTGGTTCTGGACTCCCCCAACATCGGGAACAATCTTCCCGCATCTAGCCTCTCCAACCCCTTAAGAATTTTATATGTTTCTATAAGATCCCCCCTCAGTCTTCTAAATTCCAGCGAGTACAAGCCCAGTCTAGCGAGTACAAGCCCAGTACACCTCCATCCCCCACCAGGAAGGCCTTAAAGCCCTCTGTTTCTTCCTCGACCGCAGAACCATCCAATTTCCCTCTACTAACACTCTACTCCACCCAGCAGAGCTGGTCCTCACCATCAACAACTTCTCCTTTGACTCCTCCCACTTCCTCCAAGTCCAAGGCATAGCTATGGGCACCCGCATGGGCCCCAGCTATACCTGCCTCTTTATCGGGTACGTTGAACATTCCTTGTACCAGGTGTACACTGGCACTATCCCCGAACTCTAACTCCGTTACATTGATGACTACATCAATGCTACCTCTTGCACCCTCGCAGAACCCATGGACTTCATCAACTTCACCACCATTCTGCACTCAAATTTACTTGGACCATCTCCGACACCTCCCTCCCCTTTCTTGATCTCACAGTCTCCATCATAAGAAATAGACTATTGACTGACGTCTATTACAAACCCACTGACTCCCACAACTATCTCGACTACACTTCTTCCCACCCTGCTTCCTGCAAAGACTCTATCCCCTACTCCCAATTCCTCTGTCTACGCCGCATCTGCGCCAAGATGAGGTGTTCCATACTAGAACATCTGAGATGTCTTCATTCTATAGTGAATGGGGGTTCCCCTCTCCCATCATAGATGAGGCCCTCACTCGTGTCTCCTCGGTACCCCGCAGCTCCGCCCTTGCTCCCCCACCCCCTAGTCACAACAGAGACATAGTCCCCCTAGTCCTTACCTTCCACCATTTCAGCCATCACATACAACACATAATCCTCTGAAATTTCCGCCACCACCAACGGGATCCCACCACTAGCCACATTTTCCCATCTCCACCCCTTTCCGCCTTCCGCAGAGACCATTCCCTCCGCAACTCCCAGGTTAACTCATCCCTTCCCACCCAAACCATCCCCTCCCCAGGTACCTTCCCTTGTAACCGTAGAAAATGCAACACCTGTCGCTATACCTCCTCCCTCCAGGGGCCCCGACACTCCTTTCAGGTTAGGCAGAGGTTCACTTGCACCTCCAGTCTCATCTTCTGTATCCGTTGTTCAAGATGTGGAATCGTACAGCGGCGAGACCAAATGCAGACGAGGCGATCATTTGGCGGAATACGCGGAACACCCGCATGAACCAACCTGATCTCCCGGTTAGACACAAAATGCTGGAGTAACTCAGCAGGTCAGGCAGCATCTCTGGAGAGAAGGAATGGGTGACGCTTCGGGTCGAGATTCTTCTTCACATCTTGAGTCCCTTCTTCAGACCCTTCTTATCTCCTAGTTGCTGGACACTTTAATTCTCCTTTCCATTCCTACGCAGACCTTTCTGTCCTTGGTCTCCTCCATTGTCAGAGTGAGGCTAAATGCAATTGGAGGAACAGCATCTCATATTTCGCTTGGGCAGCTTACAGCCCAGTGGTATGAATATTGATTTATCTCACCAGGCACTCCCTCTCTCTATCCCTCCCTCACCCAAGTCACACTAGCTTCTCATTTTCACCCTACAAATAGGCTTACAATGGCCTGCTTCCTTTATCATGCTTAACTTTTTACATATCTTTCAATCATTGTTCTTTATCTCTCCACATCACTGTCTATATCTCTCGTTTCCCTTATCCCTAACCAATCTGAAAAAGGGGTCTCAACCCGAAACGTCACCCAGTCCTTCTCTCCGGAGATGCTGCCTGTCCCGCTGAGTTACTCCAGCTTTTTGTGTCTGTCTTCAAATAAATAATAATGTTGCTTGGTGATATTGCAATTGAAATGTAATTGAAATGTAATGTGGTTTATTAGGATTAACAAAACCATGAAGTATCGTCTTGAGATGATTTGCAGGAGTTCATTGCATTATGTCTTTTAATGGAATTGAAAGCGATATCACACCGAGAGAAACTAAGGACTAAGGGGGTGAAAAAAGTGTTGACTGGCTTATATAAGGGATTAACTTGTAAAGTTAACTATCAATATTCCATTGCAGAAAATAAATGATCTAAAAGCATGTGATTAGGCAACAATAGGGATAAGTAAGCATGTCTCAGAGCATTCAATTATATTCAATTATATTAAAGCCGTGAATTTCAAACAGGCACGCTGCAGATAACTTCTATATTGAAATTTATGTGATGTGTTGCTCTGAATAACTCACCTGTCTGATGATTTGCTGCTTAAAGTATTATCTAAATAAGAAATCCATTAAAATTCAGCCAGTTATAACAAGGTGCTTATTCTTACACTGATTTGTGTGTTGCTGCTTGAAAAATATTTCATTTTTGTGACCTACCCCAATAATAGGACTTCAATCAATCAAGAACAAGCTTGAAGAGTTTAGAGCAAGGCTGCCAGATCAAAGGACGATCAGGGACTGCTTATATGATCTGAGAATTTGTTGTGGGGACCAAACTGAATCATTAGGCAAGGGCAAAGGAGGGTTGACTGTTTTTTGGTCAATACATTGTCGTGACTGATGTGATGGTCTCAGCTCACTTCTGCTCCCCTGACCTTGAATACTTTTGTACAAAATGGGTCCCTTTTATCGACCGAGGGAATTCAACTTACCATTTTGTTGCCACTCTACATACCACCCAAGCACACCCTGACTCTCTGTTCATCATTGCCAGTGATGCAAATCAAGCTAACTTCAGGAACGTACTCCCCAAATACTATCAACACCTCTCCTGGCTCATGCAGAGTGCTGAGCTCTTGATCACTGCTACACCACTAAGTACACCCAATGAGAGCATCCCTCGCTCTCATTTTACCCAGTCTGGTTTTCAGTCTGTGCTGCTCCTGCGAGCTTACGGACTTTACAAACCGAGGCACCAATGAAAAGATTAATACTGCAGTGGGCTGAGGAGGCTGAGGCTCCATCTCAGTTCTATCTTGAGTCAGTGGACTGGAAAATGTTCAAGACCTTAATCCAACCTGAAGAGGCGGTCACCTGTTTCATCAAAAAATTAATTGACAATTGCATTTCAATATAGACAATTAAGGTTTACCCTAACCAGAAATCTGAAGTTTAATTTAATCTAGTTTAGTTTAGTTTAAAGATACAGTGCGGGAACAGGCTCTAAGGCCCACCGAGTCCGCGCCGACCAGCGATTCCCGTACACATTAACACTACCCTACACACACTAGGGACAATTTACATTTATACCAAGCCATTTAACCTACAAACCTGTACATCTATGGAGTGTGGGAGGAAACTAAAGATTTCGGTGAAAACTCACACGTGTCACGGGAAGAACGTACAAACTCCCTACAAACCCGTAGTCAGGATTGAACCCAGGTCTCTGGTGCTGTAAGGCAGTAGCTCTACTGCTAGGCACCATGCCGCTCTTGAACAGGGAGATTCACTCTCTGCTAAAGTCCAAATCCAAGGCTTTTGAGAAGGATGATCTCACATTGAACAAGAAGGCCAAATAAGATATCTACAAGGGTGTCAGAGATGCCGAGAAAGAAATTACAGTATAATTTTATCAAGCGGATGCCAGATGAATGTGGTAGGGCCTGAATACTATCGCAGGCTACAGGCTGTAGTCAATGAAGATGTCAAGCAATGAGGCATCTCTTCCAGATGAGCTTAATGCCTTTTGCACCCCTTTTATTACTGTTATATTCATAATTACTGTCTACATGCTGTTTTTCCTGCAAGTTTCATATGAACAAGGAACTTCATTTCAACCTGGTATATATAACAAAAAACTAAACAGATCTGATATGAACGAGATTTATTCAGGGTATTAAGTTGCGCTGTATTTTTTATTATTTTGTTTTGCAAATGCTTTTGTTTCCTGTTTGCAGTGGTCTATTTCAATCACAACAGTATGTCCTTGAATTTATTTAAGTTCCATTCCACTCTTGTCCTGTTCTCCCTTAATCAACTGCAATCTGTTCCCTTCATGAATATCTCTGAAATATTAATCTCTTTGATATCTCTTCAGATACTGACGGCCCGGCATTTTATAGTTAGTTTTCAAATTTCCATTTTTGTGATTAGTTTTTGTTTTTCTTATCTTATATAAACATTTAAAAAAAAATCCTACTAAAGCTGTCTTGGGCAAAGATGAGATGTTTTTAGTAGTGTCAAAATTTATGAATGGGCTGGGAGGAATTAAAGCGATCAAGAATTTCGGCGACATCTTTTGTGGTAGTATTGTATAATGAAATACAAGCACTGCAGTATTTGTGAATATGATATTCAAAGCATAAGTCAGGAACACAATGGAATCTGGATAAGTGCAGTGCTGATAACTCTTTTGTCAGTCACTTGATTAGTGAGCACTCAAAATATTTATTCCCTCCACCATTGGTGCACTGGGGCTGCGGTTTTACTGTCTACAAAATACACGACAGACATTGCTCAGGCTAGTCAAACATTACCTCTGAAAACTTTAACCTCGACCTGCATGGGACTGATGGACAGCAGTCGCAGAGGAATCTCACCACCTCCATCCTACACACCTTCCTTACTTGAAAATATATTCCCATTCCTTCACATTACCAGGTTTAAATCTTGGCATTCCCCATACAGCCACGACCGCCCCGACGTGCAGCAACAGCGGCAGCGACAGCGTGTTCGCCCGCCCCGGGTCGCAGGGCTTGGGTCGGCCCGCTGCGGACCTTCCACCGTCCGGCGCGGCCTGGAACCACAACAGCCTGACCGCGGGAGAAGACGGCAGGGGAAGGAAAAGACATTGTGGCCTTCCATCACAGTGCGTCTCCTCCAGTCCTCTCCTCATTGTGATGGATGTTTCTTTTTTTGTGTGTTGGTCGGGGTTGTGTAATTTTCCTATTTTAATGCTTTTATTGTGTAATTTGCCTATTTTAATGCTTTTATTGTTGGACTGTGGGTGACTGAATTTCGTCCAAAAAACTTGTTTTTTTGGATGACAAATAAAGATATCTTGAATCTTGAATCTTGAATCTACAGCAGCACCATGGAAGTGCCTTCAGTAGAAGGGTGGCAGTGGTTCAAGAAACCAGATCACTACCACCTTCTCAAGGGCAATTAATGGTGGCGCAATATGCTTGGTCAATAAATGCTGGCACTGCCAGCAATACCTAAAAATGCCCCCCAAAAAATGTTTTACAATCCATTAATGCGAAACATGTAACATTTTGAAAAAATCAATGATCAGCAATTTTTAGCCTACTATTAATGCTCTCATTAATCAATATTTTAAAGTTGTAGATCCCAGGTTTTATCTCCCGACAACTCCAATGTTCACTTTAGTTCATGCATGCATGTCCAGAATATTCAATCATTAACCCGGAACTCTTGTTGGTATTTTAGTTTAAGAAATACAGCAGAGTTTAACTTAACAATTAAATCAGCCAAGTTTGGTATTTCCGGCGACCTATTTTCAAGATTTTGTACTTAGCTTCTTAAGTGGATAAAAAGCCTTGTGTCGGTGAATAATGGCGGTAAGCAATAAAGGTAGTATGACTTTTAAATCTACATGATTGGTTGGAGTTCTGTATTCCCATTGTGAGTGCAGATTGTTATAATGTTGAGATGCATTAAATGAATGCCAAGAATATATTCCATCATACTTTTCACTGCAGTGACCTTTTAGGTCTATGCCATAATGTCTATGCCAGCTCACAAAGCATTTGCATCAGTCCCATTCCTCCAAATATTTATGTGCAAAATACTTTCTCACATTCCCACCAGCTTACCCCAGGCCCTGCCACCCACCTATAGTATGAACAACATGCAGTAGTAAATTAACCTATTAGCACTTGCTTGCGATAGGGCAGGGAACCAGAGCACCCCGAGGAGACCCATGCAGCCAAGGGTGCCTGTGTACGCTCCACACATGCAGCATTAGAGATCAGGATGGAATCCAAGTTGCTGGAGCTTTTGGCAGCAGCACCACTTCTGTACTTTAACAACCGCACACAGCTTCAACTCTTAACTCCAACTGTAACTTTAACTTGTAACTCTTAGACTCCGAATACAATTCACTCCACCAATCACTCAGAGGAATCTGTCCTATTTGTAATGCTGATCATGCCTGCTGTTTGTTTGTACACTTCCTTTAACATTTTACTCATTAATAGATTTCTCTTTAATGCTAGATCTTTTCAAACTCCTGTCACAGGGACAAGAGACAGAGGAGTCTGTTCCCATGTGTACAGGGGAGATCATCTGCCCACTGCTGCTGCAAATTGATGAAGTTTGCCCTAAACTTTCCAGCATTTATAATACAAAACAAAACAAAACCATAACAATGTAGCTGATGCAACTCTGGCCCTCTGCCATCTTTACTTTAAATGTATCTATTTGCTGTGAAACCTGTGAAACGTTCCATTTTACTATTATTTTAGTGAATTAGTCTCTTGTTTTCTCAAGGGAAAATTATTCAGTCAGCTTCTTTGACATTAGCACACAAAGATAATTTGCTGGGTCCGTTCTGGGTTTATCAGCATTTTGTAAAGCCCTGGTGAGCCGTTTTCACTCCGGCAATGATTTGATCATTAACATTTCCAGTATCTTTCAGGATGAGGTCCAGCCTTGGTAGAACCAAGGTTACTGCTTCTCCGCAGATTTGAAAGTCCAGGGGTTTACAGAAAGAACCAGACGGTACATTTATTTCAGCTCACAGCTAATTAAAAAAATTAAAATTTCATTCAGAAACTCCTTGGTTGAGAAGGACATGCTGGGATTTCAAGCATGGTCAGTTTCGATGCGTGAAGATTGCAAACTGCCTTTAGAGTAGAACAGCCTGATCCTTGTAATTGCAGTTTAATTAGAGTTAACTACACTCTTGCTGTAAATCTGGTTCAATCCAATGCCTTAATCAATGTAATCCAGAAGTTCCCAAGATGAGGCTCCTCATTCTAGGACATCCGAGATGTGTTCGTTAGTAATCATGGTTTTCTTTTCCCCCTGGGATAGATGCAACCCTCACCCACATCTCCTCTGTATCCATGGTTCAGCTCTCACTCCCCTTCCTTGCCGGGAGGAAGAAGGATATTCTTTTGGTCCTTACCTTCCACCCCACCAGCATCCGCATCCAACACTTCATTCTCTGACATTTCCACCACCTTCAACTTGATCCCAACATATCAGTCGCGTCTTCCCATCCTCATCCCTTTTCATGTTATGCAGAGACCACTCCACCATAACTCCTTGGTTCACTGATCCCTTCCCACCCAGATCACCCCTTCCCCAGGAAATTCATAAGGTCATAAGGAATAGTAGAATTAGTTCATTCAGCCCATCAACTCTACTCCGCCATTCAATCGTGGCTGATCTATCTCTCCCTCCTCACCCCATTCTCCTGTCTTCCCCCTGTAACCTCTGACAACTGTACTGTACAGGAAGGATAGACAGAAAGGAAGAGAAGGTGGAGTGGCATTGCTGGTTAAAGAGGAGATTAATGCAATAGCAAGGAGAAACATTAGCGTGGATGCTGTAGAATCATTATGGGTAGAACTGCGAAATAGCCAAGGCCAGAAAACGCTTGTTGGAATGGTGTACAGACCACCAAACAGCAGTAGGGAGGTTGCGGATAGCATCAAGCAGGAAATTAGGGTTGCGTGTAGCAAAGGTACACATGGGTGATTTTAATCTACATATAGATTGGGCCAACCAAATTGGTAACAGTGCTGAGGAGGAGGATTTCCTGGAATGTATACGGTATGGGTTTTTAAACCAATATGTAGAGGGCAGGCCATCCTAGACTGGGTATTATTTAATGGGGAAAGATTAGATAACGATCTTGTTGTGCAAGGCCCCTTGGGTAACAGTGACCATAATATGGAGGAATTCTACATTAGGATGGAGAGTGACACAGTTAATTCAGAGACTAGGATCCTGAATTTGAATAAAGGAGACTTTGAAGGTATGAGATTGGAATTGGCTAGGATAGACTGGCAAATTATACAAAGAGTTGACAGTGGAGATGCATGGCGAAGATTTAAAGACCGCATGGATGGACGGCAGAAATTGTTCATCCCTGTCTGGCGAAAACAGGGGAAAAAGCCAGAACGGGGCACTGATTTTGGATGATCAACCATGATCATATTGATGGCAGTGCTGGCTCGAAGGACCGACTCCTGCACCTATTTTCTATGTTTCTATGTTTTCTATGATCAAGAACCTATCTATCTCTGCCTTAAAAATATCCTCTGACTTGGCCTCCACAGACTTCTGTGGCAAAGAATTCTACAGAATCACCACCCTCTGACTAAAGAAATTTCTCCTCATCTCCTTCCTAAAAGAACGTCCTTTAATTCTGAGGCTATGACCTCTAGTCCTAGACTCACCAACTAGTGGAAACATCCTCTCCACATCCACTCCATCCAAGCCTTTCACTATTCTGTATATTTCAATGCCCACCCTCATTCTTCCAAACATCAGCGAGTACAGGCCCACAAATGCTCATCATAGGTTAACCTACTCATTCCTGAGATCATTCTTGTAAACCTCCTCTAGACCATCTCCAGAGTCAATAAATCCTTCCTCAGATTTGGTGCCCAAAACTGCTCACATTATTCCAAATGCAGCCTTACCAGTGCCTTATAGAGCCTCAACATTACATCTCTGTTTTTTGTATACAAGCCCTCTTGAAATAAATGCTAACATTGAGTTTGCTCTCTTTACCACCGATATTTGCCCTGCAACTACAGGAGATGTGGCACCTGTCCCTATATCTCCTCCCTCACATCCATCTAGGGATCCCAGCAGTCTTTCTAGGTGAGACAGAGATTCACGAGCACCTCCTCTCACCTCATCTACTGCATTTGGTGCTCCCGATGTGGCCTCCTGTACATCAGCAAGACCAAGCGTAAACTAGGCGACTGTTTCGTCAAACGCATGCGCTCAATCCAATAAAGCTGCTGGATCTTCTGGCTGTTAACCATTTTAGCTCTCCCTTCCCATTCCCATTCTGACCTTTCCGTCCTCTGCCTTCGCCCATTGCCAGAGTGAGGCCACACGCAAACTGGAGAACACCACCTCAGATTCCGCTGGGGTAATTTACAACCTAATGCTATGAACAATGAATTCTCTAATTTCAGGTTACCAAGATAAAAACAACTTCCCTTCCCCCCCCCACCCCCCCCCCCCCCACCCTCCTCTCTTACCTGTGCCCCACAAGCACTCCCATTTCAGCCTTTCAACCTCCCCATCCCCTTCCACCTATATCCTTCCTTTGGCTTCACATTTCATGCCTCTTCAGTCCGTATCTCCACATCTCACACTTTTTGCCTTCCATCTCTGGCTTTTGTCCATCCATCTGCCAATCAACCCTCCCCCCACCCCCTTCTCCTGTATCCACCTATCACTCACCAGGCGCCCACCTCTCTTCCAGCTTTCTCATCCCCCCCCCTCCCCCCCCCCTCCCCCCCCCTCCCCCCCCTCCCCCCCCCCCCACACACTTATGGGGGAAGAGTCCTGACCCAAAATGTCACCTATCTAGGTTCACCAGGGATGCTGCCTGACCTGCTGAGTCATTCCAGCACTTTGTGCCTTTTTTTTGTAAACAAGCATCTGTAGTTCTTTGTGTCTACATAATCCAGAGGTTTGCAAGTTCAAAATGGGGGTAGATTTATCCATACTGCATTATGTCAGTTCGTGCCAAAGATGCTTGTCAGTTATGAGAACATGCTGTCCATGGGAATAATCCAGTCAATGCAAACTGACATCTGCAGAATCACCATTGATAGCTTTAAGTTAATGACTGTCAACAGTTTGTACATCATCACTAGAAAAGCACTATCAGACATCTGGAAAAATGTGAACAGACAAGGAGAGAGATAACAGGAGATGCACAATGCACAATGACATTCTGCACAATGACACAGCTAGGAAAGCCACTGCATCATAGCGTTTGAGACCCGGGTGCAATTCTGTCTGTGTGACGTCTGCACATTTTCCTTGTGACTGTGTGGGTTTTCTCCAGGTAAGATTAAAAATGGTTACTATTTAAGATGCATATTAAAGGTAATGAAAGAGCCATTTATCATTGGAATTCCAGGACTTGGAACCAGCATAAGGTGTAGCTGTCAATGACAGAGGAACAAAGGATGGAATGTGCAACCTGGAGATTGATGGGATATTGGCCAAGTGAACCTTCAAAGAAAGCAAAAGGTGACGGGTTTCTATTTGTCAGGTGTCCAGAGGCTGTGGAGTTGATGCTGTCCTGAAGGAGAATGTTACCCTTTACTATTCTGGAGTAACCAACATAATTAAAACATTCTCGGCAACTGTTTAATCTATATGTAAGGAGAGAGTATAAGGTTAACGGCAAGACCCTTAACAGCGTTAATGTACAGAGGGATCTTAGGGTCTGAGTCCAAAGCTCCCTGAAAGCAGCAACACAAGTAGATGGAGTGGTATAAAAGGCTTATGGTATGTTAACCTTTGGGGCATTGAGTATAGGAGAGCTAGGAAGTCATATTGCAGCTTTATAGGATATTGGTTAAGCCACGTTTAGAGTTTTGGTTGCCTCATTCCAGAAAGGATCGGTGGCTTTGGAGAGGTTGCAGGAGAATGTCATCAGAATGCTGCCTGGATTGAGGGGTATTAGCTATGAGGAGAGGTTGGACAAATTTGGATTGTTTTATCTGGAGAATCAGAGGCTGAGGGGAGATCTGATAGAAGTATATACAATTATGAGGCAGAGATACGACAGAAGCCTATTTCTCAGGGTGGAAATGTCAAAGGCTAAAGGGCAAAGGTTTAAGGTGAGAGGGGCAAAGTTTAAAGGAGATGTACAGGACAAGTTTTTTTTTCACCAAGAGAGTGTGGGTGTCTGGAATACACTGCCAAGGATGGTATTGGGGCAGATATGATCGTGGCATTCAAGAGGCTTTTAGATAGGCACCTATATGCAGGGAATGGAGGGATATGGATCGCGTGCAGGCAGAGAAGATTAGTTTAACATGGCACCATGTTCGTAATGGACATTGTTGGCCAAACAGTCTGTTCCAATGCTGTCTTGTTCTACGTTCTATGTTCTTAAGCTGATACAAAAAAAAAATCTGCTCTTTTCATGCGCAGTTAAACTGTAACATGACAAGTAATTATTTTCAGCTCCCATTTAATTATTTTGTGAAATACAAACGTGGAAAACATCCAGCCAATTGTATCCTGATACAACTTTTAGACATGTGCAAACTGCGGCTCTCGGAAAAGATAATGTCCTTGAGGAATTTTTGTGAAGTATTGTGCTGCAGATTAAGCACCAGCTTCATTGAACAGAAACAGGACAGAGGAAGAATTCTAAACAGCCCCATTTGTTTGCAGACCTATGAAGTATCTCAAGATGTTCCCATTGATATGTATGCGGCATATTCAAAACACCAGGGAGAGGAGGATGTGAAGCAATGCTGGGGGGATTAGGTTTAAATAAGTTGGTGATCCTCTGTTGCTTTATTCTATGTTCATCTTTTCTGTGAAGATATCCATTCTCTTCTCTTTTATCATTTTCCTAATCATTACAAGTTTTTGCTCCTGAGCTCATATCTGAATAAACTCAGGAGCCAAAACTTCCTATCAGATATGAAGACTCGTTATTTTAAAACCATTGAGATCTCTTGCACTTCTTGTACAAGAAAGCCCCATATTCAGAGATTTTCAGCAGTAAAATATTGGATTTCTAATGCAAACCCCAAGCACAAATACTAGATTTGAGTTAAAATGCCAATGTTGGTTGGATTTCACTGTCCTAGTTTTATCTGGTGAAAGTGGCTAAGAACTGGGTGCACTGTGTCATGGGAAAAAATTGACAGCGGCTTCAGCGGTAGAGGATCATTTTTGTAGAGGATAATTTTTCTCACCAGTTGTTCTTATGGCATGGGCGGCTCATTGGAAGTTCATAATAAGTCATGGGAGCAGAATAAGACCATACAGCCCATGGAGTTTACTCCGCCACTCAACCATGGCTGATCTATCATTACCTCTCAACCCCATTCTCCTGCCTTCTTCCCGTAACCTTTGACACCCATACTAATCAAGAACTCTGCTTTAAAAATACCCAATTTTACTCTACAAATTGAGAGGGAGAAGGGAAAATCGGAAGTGTCAGTATTACAGTATAGCAAAGGGGATTACAGAGGCATGAGGCAGGAGCTGGCCAGATTTGACTGGAAGGAGGCCCTAGCAGGGAAGACGGTGGAACAGCAATGGCAGGTATTCCTGGGAATAATGCAGAAGTTGCAGGATCAATTTATCCCAAAGAGGAGGAAAGATTCTAAGGGGAGTAAGAGGCACCCGTGGCTGACAAGGGAAGTCAAGGACAGCATATAAATAAAAGAGAAGAAGTATAACATAGCAAAGAAGAGTGGGAAGCCAGAGGATTGGGACTCTTTTAAAGAGCAACAGAAGATAACTAAAAAGGCAATACGGGGAGAAAAGATGAGGTACGAGGGTAAGCTAGCCAATAATATAAAGGAGGATAGTAAAAGCTTTTTTACGTATGTGAAGAGGAAAAAAATAGTCAAGGCAAATGTGGGTCCCTTGAAGACAGAAGCAGGGGAATTTATTATGGGGAACAAGGAAATGGCAGACGAGTTGAACCGGTACTTTGGATCTGTCTTCACTAAGGAAGATACAAACAATCTCTCAGATGTTCTACTGGCCAGAGATCCTAGGGTGACGGAGGAACTGAAGGAAATTCACATTAGGCAGGAAATGGTGTTGGGTAGACTGATGGGCCTGAAGGCTGATAAATCCCCAGGGCCTGATGGCCTGCATCCCAGGGTACTTAAGGAGGTGGCTCTAGAAATTGTGGACGCATTGGTGATCATTTTCCAATGTTCTATAGATTCAGGATCAGTTCCTGTGGATTGGAGGATAGCTGATGTTACCCCACGTTTTACAAAAGGAGGGAGAGAGAATACGGGAAATTATAGACCAGTTAGTCTGACATCAGTGGTGGGGAAGATGCTGGAGTCAATTATAAAAGACAAAATTGCGGAGCATTTTGATAGCAGTAACAGGATCGTTCCGAGTCAGCATGGATTTACGAAGGCGAAATCATGCTTGACTAATCTTCTGGAATTTTTTGAGGATGTAGCTAGGAAAATTGACAGGGGAGAGCCGGTGGATGTGGTGTACCTTGACTTTCAGAAAGCCTTTGACAAGGTCCCACATAGGAGATTAGTGGGCAAAATTAGAGCACATGGTATTGGGGATAGGGTAGAAAATTGGTTGGCAGACAGAAAGCAAAGAGTGGGGACAAATGGGTCCCTTTAAGAATGGCAGGCAATGACTAGTGGGGTACCGCAAGGCTCGGTGCTGGGACCGCAGCTATTTACAATATACATTAATGACTTGGATGAAGGGATTAAAAGTATCATTAGCAAATTTGCAGATGATACAATGCTGGGTGGTCATGTGAACTGTGAGGAAGATGCTATGAGGTTGCAGGGTGACTTGGACAGGTTGTGTGAGTGGGCGGATGCATGGCAGATGCAGTTTAATGTGGATAAGTGTGAGGTTATCCACTGTTGGTAAGAATAGGAAGGCAGATTATTATCTGAATGGTGTCAAGTTAGGAAAAGGGGACGTACAACGAGATCTAGGTGTCCTAGTGCATCAGTCACTGAAAGGAAGCATGCAGGTACAGCAGGCAGTGAAGAAAGCCAGTGGAATGTTGGCCTTCATAACAAGAGGAGTTGAGTATAGGAGTAAAGAGGTCCTTCTGCAGTTGTACAGGGCCCTAGTGGGACCTCATCTGGAGTACTGTGTGCAGTTTTGGTCTCCAAATTTGAAGAAGGATATTCTTGCTATTGAGGGCGTGCAGCGTAGGTTTACTAGGTTAATTCCCGGAATGGCGAGACTGTCATATGTAGAAAGACTGGAGCGACTAGGCTTGTATACACTGGAATTTAGAAGGATGAGAGGGGATCTTATCGAAACATATAAGATTATTAAGGGGTTGGACACGTTAGAGGCAGGAAACATGTTCCCAATGTTGGGGGAGACCCGAACCAGGGGCCACAGTTTAAGAATAAGGGGTAGGCCATTTAGAACGGAGATGAGGAAAAACATTTTCAGTCAGAGAGTTGTGCATCTGTGGAATTCTCTGCCTCAGAAGGCAGTGGAGGCCAATTCTGTGAATGCATTCAAGAGAGAGCTAGATAGAGCTCTTAAGGATAGCGGAGTCAGGGGATATGAGGAGAAGGCAGGAACGGGGTACTGATTGAGAATGATCAGCCATGATCACATTGAATGGTGGTGCTGGCTCGAAGGGCCGAATGGCCTGCTCCTGCACCTATTGTCTATTGTCTATTGTCTATTGGGCCTCCATGGCCACCTGTGACAATGAATTGTTAACGACGACCGCACCTGTGGTCAGGATCAAAGTCGGGTCTCTGGAACTGTAAGGCAGCAACTTTACCGCTGCATAACTGTGTCGCCCTAATCTGAGTGTGAAATCTCGTGTTGCTGCACCTCATTGCCTTCTTGCCATTCTTATAGCACTAGATGGTTGCAATTCTTGGGCTTCTGAAATGAGGAACAGATGAGGGTATTTTGTTGGTAAAGTAAGAGGTATGCATTTGCACTGCTGCAACTTGTAATCGGAAGAATGCAAATTGGTAGAGAATGGAATGTACGAAGCAGGTTAAGGCATACGTATTTAATCACCTTTGATGGTATCAATCATGTTACCGTCCATGACTTCAACCATTTCTCTCCGAATTTCCTTTGCCCGACCCATTTGTTGCTGCTGTGTCTGATTGTACACAGACTTGCTCTGCAACAGACACAAGATGCATGTCAATGCTCTAAATCCATTTGGATAATGTCATTGTTGGCAATGGATTCAAGCTCTGAAGTGTTGTACTAAAATATGATGGAACATTTGCTTGTTACCTACAAGTTCTGATTGATCAAAAGCTTTGATAAGTGAGAGATTGCTCCGTGGTGAGCAGAGCTGTCTGAAACTCATGGAACAGCTGGGAGAATGAAACATTTGATGATGCATTTACCTACTTATGTGAAGTTATTGGACTTGTTGCACTGAAAAGCAGATTTGTTGAGCTATATTCTTATTTCTGATATCCAGAGCTATCATCTTCCATTGATCTCCTGAACTTATGTCCTCCTAAAATATGAGATATCTGTCTTCTTTTCTGCTGGCCTACATTCTCCATCAAGACCTGCAAAATATGGCGCGGTTGAAAAACGTGGTCCTCCCTCACTACTACCTCCCCTCCCTCTCACTACCATTGCAAGTTGTGTCATTCTCTGCTGTCCCAGATCAGCCATGATACACCACTTAGCTTTAGTCAGAGCAGTTAGCCTAAGCTGATATAGGCCACTAACACTGCTAACCTCCTGTGGATAAAACAACAAATCAAATTACCTTCGCCTGCTGCCACCAAATGAGCTAAATATTTTTTATGTTGACCTTTCTGGCTGTTATTCACTTAATTCCATTAATTCAATTTGCGATTTCAGATTTCCCACAGAGTTATAAGGCCCTCCCAGATTATAATAATTAGCACAATCAATTTTTTCCAATTTGTGATTAGCTTGAATATAAGTACCTCTCAAGTTGCCTGCAGGGGTCAGAGAATAATTCCCGAGTTCTGACAGGGTCCCATTGATGAGGACTGTAATTAGTTTCTCTAGACGAGAATTAAAAATAAGGTTTTGCACATATGACTTTAAAACAAAATATCAACTGATAAGAGCCAAGTTAGTATGATGTAACGTCTAACTGCGCATAACATAACACAAGAAGCTATGCAACTAATGAGTTAAGCTGTTCAATAATCATCTCATAAAGATAACCGAACCATGTCAGAATGGATCATGAAAAAATAAAATGAGTTACTTCTTCATGCATTATACCAAGTTAAGAATTTCACTGTTTTTTGTTATCTGGAGCAGTGTGGTCAATATTTATTCTTAAGATTTCAATCTGTTTATTATTCCTGACAAAACTGTAAGTACATTCTAAGAGAAGCATTTACAAATGTTGCTACATGTGTTGGAAAGAGCAAATCATCACTAGTGCTTTTACATTGCCATTGCACATCCTGCACAGGGCGAATTCTTCTCCTTGACGTGTCTCATTCAGTTTGAAACTGTTATTAATTTTGGAGCCATAAACATGCAAGACATGAGGTGAAGTCAATGGCAGAGGCTTTTATTTCTAACAAAGACAGAAAAGCAATGTAGACAGAATAGTGATTTTGAAAATCCTGTCTATTCAGCTTCAATGATGCTGATAACATTGCAGAAGAATAAATTTAAAGACTAAGGACATCGTACTGTATAGATATGTGCATTTAAATGTTGGGCTTCAAGAATTATTAAGATTGAAACACATCAGCTTTCACAACATAGCTTTCTCATCACAGTAGGAGTAGTGTAACAGAATGAGATTGCTGCAATATGAAAAGCAATAGGTTGACGCACAACATACATCAAAAGTTGTTTACAATAAAAGCTGTGGCTCAAGAAAAGCAATGATAGGAGGTAACAGCATGGAGTAAAAAGACATGAGGCCCTTATCACTTTTTGGCAATGTGTTTGAACAACTGTGTGTTCATAAAAAAATAAATAATATTGCATCCAACGAGAAGCAGGCAATAAAAATAAGAAAAAAACAATTATTTTCTCGGTTAAGGAATACTTATTTCTCTATTATCACCCAATGACATGAGCAGACTTGGACCATTTTCTGGATCCTCATTAAATCCATTTCTGGGAGTGATTAAACATAGGCGAACGAATGTCACTGTGTACTTGTGATGAAAATTAATATCCTGCCTATAGTGAATAAAGTTAATTGTCGTAACTATCACTGGTTTTAGCCTTTATAAATCTGTTTAAAGATTGTGAGTTAAACAAGACAGGGAATCCTGTCAATATCCATCATCTGCAGTTACTTGATTTTCATGGTCATATTTTTGGTGGCTCTCATTTTAAGGGCACTACATGTAAACTGTTTTAATAAATGAACTTGATTTTCCTTGGATGTTGGACTCTGAACCTGACCTGTGCTGGCAATGGAGACCAGTGCTGAACTTTGAAACCCCAAGGCATTCACTACAGCCGAACAATCATTCTGTAGTTAAGATACCTGGAAATTACCTGAGGTCAGGTCTCCCTGAATCTATTTTTTGACATTTGCTACTGGAACAAAGAGCATCTTTTGCGGACTCCAGTATCCATAAAGTGACAGAGGAAGTCCTTGTAGACCAAATGAGGAATTGAAAAGTGATTTTTTTTTTCCGATTGATGGGTTGAATACCCCACTGGGCAGCTCGTTGTGGAAAAGTGACAATGCTATACTTATATTGTTGCTCTCTATACAATATACTTATATTGTAACTCTCCTGTTACTCGGAGAGTTGTGAAGATTAGATGTATTTAAAATGGAGGGAAATAAATGTTTAAAATGCTGGGGAATTGAGGGCTATGGGGATCTGGCACAGAGGAGGAGCTGAGGCCTGGGGAGTTAGGCCAGAATCAGAATGAGCGGGCAAGCCTGAAGCCGCTGGTATACTACCGTTCCTGCATTCTTGTGTGTAATTCGAAAGAATTTGCAGCAGTTCAGGGAATGTTTACCGATCTCATTGGGATTGCCAAATACATCTTCTCATAAAATCAATAATCTCTCTAGCTCCTTTAAGTATGTGCCTTAAGCAGCCTTGCACGTCTTTGAAACTCTTCAGCAGAGCAGGTACAAATCCATTCTCATCTTCCTCTTTCAGAAGAATCTTCCACACAATTGAAGACAGGCTTATAGGCTCTGATGTGACTGATGTGACTGAAGGAGACAACCAACCATTATCATCACTGACATAAAATGGACAAGTGGCATGGCATGTGTTATGACGAGAGGCCTCAAACAACAGCCTCACAGGGTAGTCACATATTCTACTTAGTTGCCCCATTAAGGTGTTCTCGCTTGCAGATCCAATCAAAAATGTGAGGACGAGGAAATAGAACAAAAAAATAACTGCATTTGCATAAAGTGTTTGTTAATTTATTACCAACGTGAAATAAGAAAAATATGCTCTGAGATTCTGTGCTATATTTATGCTCAACAATGTGTGCCAGGGTGATCAGTATTGAGCAATACTATCCGTACCCAAAACGAAAATCCAGTTTAAAAAAAGGATCTTAACGACCATTCTTGGTAATTGCTTTACCATGTATTATGGACTTACACATTGCACAGTTTAATCTTAAACATATTTTCAATATAAAAAGTTATTTTGTCAACACAATCTTGAAAAATTGTTTCCAATTTTGAATATAGTTTTCTCAATTAATCTGTTGTTGAGTTTATGGATTGGTTTTGTGGAATGGTGCTTGTAGTTCAATTATTGGTCAACTAATGCAATCAATTAATTTATGTTTTATAATGATTTATTGATGTTCTTTTGACTTGTCCGTCTTGTTGGTTATAATTAATATAATTTATATTGGATATTTTTAATGCAGAGAATGGCAGTTTCTTGATTAGTAAAGCCCCTGTCCCACTTAGGCGATTTTTTAGGCGACTACAGGCGACTAGGCTGTCACCACACGGTCGCCGGGGTGTTGCCTGTATGGTCGTGAGTCGTGTCCAAAGAGTTGTAGCGTTTTTCAGGCCGCCGCTAGATTTTGAAATGTTAAAAAAAATTCAGTGACTGTTGGTTTGACGCCAAGGATCGTAGCTTGATGTCTGCTGACGTAGGTGCTGTTGTAGGTTGTCACCAGGTTTTCGCCAGGTGACGTAGGTTGTTGCCGGTGCTGACTTTGGTGAATTCCATTGGCGACTACCTATGTCAACCTATGACAACCGGCAACAGGTACCGGCGTCAAAACCGGAGGCGAAAATGACGTGAATTGTCTTCAGTTGTTGCCGGCAGTGTCGTAGCTTGTTGTAGCTTGTCGCGCGTAGACGTAGGTTGACTTCAGTTGTCTTAGGCTGTCGCCTGTGTGGTCGTAGGTTGTCGTAGGCGCGGTCGTAGGTGGACATCCTAAGTCGCGACGATTGGGTCGCTGGTTGTCGATAGCTTTCCGTAGCTTGACGTCGACTAGGTGGTGGGTTGTTGTAGCTTGTCATAGACATTGTCGTAGGGAGGGTCCAGTCGCCAGTTTTTCGGTGACCTGCTACGACTATGACAGTCGCCGGCAGTCGCCTAAAAAATCGCCTAATTGGGACAGGCCCTTAAGGGTGTCAAAGGAGGAGACAGGAGAATGAGGTTGAGAGGGAAAGATAGATTGGCCATGATTGAATGGTGACGTAGACTTGATGGGCCAAATGGCCCTAATTCTGCTCCGATAAACTTATGAACATTGTGCACTTCCTGCTGATGTGAGTGGCTGTGTTTCCTGATGACCAATTGAGACACATTTTGACTATATTTTCAGATTAAAGTAACACTTCAATAATCCAGTATCTAATTATTGAGAAATTCTGATAGTTTGGCATCTGGCTCACTCATCGGTTTATGGTATGAACTGGGGATCAGAGTACAAACAAAGTACATGGCAGGTTGAAGGCTCGGGACCTAATCTGTGGGCTGGGTGTACTGCCAGAGTTGGGGCTGAGGTGTGAAATACCAGAGGTCAGCAACATGGGTATGATTGTGGCTTATATATTTAACATTCTGTTTAAACCCACTGGTTTAGAACATAAGATAGACACAAAATGCTGGAGTAACTCAGCAGGACAGGCAGCATTTCTGGAGAGAAGGAATGGGCGATGTTTCAGGTCGAGACCTGAAGAATTATGGGATTGGACACGTTAGAGGCAGGAAACATGTTCCCAATGTTGGGGGAGTCCAGAACCAGGGGCCACAGTTTAAGAATAAGGGCCATTTAGAACGGAGATGAGGAAAAACTTCTTCTGTCAGAGAGTTGTAAATCTGTGGAATTCTCTGCCTCAGAAGGCAGTGGAGGCCAATTCTCTGGATGCTTTCAAGAGAGAGTTAGATAGAGCTCTTAATCATAGTCGAGTCAGGGGGTATGGGGAGAGGGCAGGAACGGGGTACTGATTGTGAATGATCAGCCATGATCACATTGAATGGCGGTGCTGCCTCGAAGGGCCGAATGGCCTACTCCTGCACCTATTGTCTATTGTCTATTGTCATTCAACATAGAACAAAGAAGAGTAGAGCAGAGGACTAGGCTCTTCAGCCCACGATATTAGTGCTGAACATGATGCCAACTTAAAATAATCCATCCTGTCCGCATGTGCTCCTTATCCCTCTATTCGCTGCATCTTCATGTACCTATCTAAAATCTTCTTAAATGCCATGATCATATCTACTTCCACCACCACCCTTGAGAGCGCACTGCAGGCACCTACCATTCTCTGTGTAATATAAACTTCACAATTTCTCTTTCCGTCTTATAGCTATGCCATCTCTATTTGACATATCCACCCAGAGAAAAAGGTTCTGACTATCTACCCTATCTATTCCAATCACTGGTAAAGTTATTATCCAAATGTGTAACATGTAATAAAAGTGAAATAATCTGTGTGATGGGATATTATTGGGAGTAACATCCAATAGTCTGGGAAATCTATGGGAGCATCAACACTGAAGTCCTGAGGATGTTGAATTATTGGTTTTACTGTACTTTATATATTTTGCCACTACACCACAGATACTCCCTGTTAAAAAATTAATGCATTGATTTTTTTCAGTGACTGATCTAATTTACTGATCATCTGATGGAAACCACACTGACGTTGTAACGTGTAATAATGAATACTTCGTGCCATCAATCTTATATATAAATGTTACACTGAAGGTTCACATTTGACTAAAAGTTATTAAAACATAAGTCAAGTTACATTCCAGCTAACAGCAAGAAATTACGTAGATTATTTTGGAATGGCCTACTCTCATCTTCAAACAGCAATAGCTAAAGCATCAAATTATTTTTATGGCTATCACAAAATGAAGCAGGCTGTGTCTGATTATGAAAGGATGTTTGATTTTACTCAAAGCTATGTTAAAGATTCAGCCGCAATTGATTTACAGAGGTCAAGGCATGATCATGACACATGAGTTTTAACCATCCTGAATATCGTTCAATTACAGTATACCAGGCTTGGATAAAAAAAGCAAGATCTAGAAATTAAGA
The DNA here is from genome assembly GCF_053455715.1 of Rhinoraja longicauda. Classification (NCBI taxonomy): domain Eukaryota; kingdom Metazoa; phylum Chordata; class Chondrichthyes; order Rajiformes; family Arhynchobatidae; genus Rhinoraja; species Rhinoraja longicauda. The sequence goes on along the minus strand of NC_135970.1, from coordinate 24,347,045 downwards.
AGTTTTAAATGAAAATTGGTCATATAGAATAAAAAATATGTTACACTTTGATAATCAACTTCATGGAGTTTTATTATTATAACAAGACCATACAAACCTGTCGATAAAGGGCAATATAACTGGGTGTTCATTAAAGTGAATGGCTTAAATAATATCCTTGAGTTTTCTGCTGGTTATATATCAGGTTGAGTGTTTGGCTGGTGATCAATTAAATGGCTTTATGATCAAACAGGTATTATTTAGTGTAGGAAAGAACTGCAGATGCTGGTTTCAATGGAAGGTAGACACAAAATGCCGGAGTAACTCAGCGGGACAGGCAGCATCTCTGGAGAGAAGAAATGAGTGACGTTTCGGGTTGAGATCCTTCTTCAGACTGATTCAGGTATTAATTAGTATAGGTTGTAAATTATACATACTAGTAGAGAAGGGTCATATTAAACCTCAAAGTGTCTTTAAGTGTTTGACAAGTTTATCTCAAAAATCCTTGGGAGGCAATTCTTGGAGCTGTTTGAAGATAACTACTACTTTTCATCTTTGAATGTTGCTTATGCATAATCTGCTTCAATTTCTGTCTGGTTTATTTAAACTGCACCTCGTGTTATAAACTGTTTACATTACTTAACTGTGCATACTGTATATATATATTTTTTCAAAACTGAAATACTTATGTGCATTGGACACTTTATAAAATGCATTTGGATATGACATTTCATGGTGGTGCAGCGGTAGAGTTGCTATCTTAGAGACACTGTCCTGAGACTCCTCCACTGTCAGAGTGAAGCCCTGTGCAAATTGGAGGAGCCTCATATTTTGCTTGGGCTGATTACATCCCAGCTGTATGGAAATTGACTTCTCTAACTTCAAGTAACCCTTGGTTTCCATCTCTCTCCATCCCTCCCCTTGCTGCAGAAATGTTTTCTAACTTCAATCTTGAATGCTGGGTTTGAATATTTTACACTATGCCCCTGGTCTTGGATTCCCCAAGCAGTAAAATTTCCTCCTATGATATCAGTGCTTTTGGCTTTATCTAAGGCAATAAGCTCCATTTCCTTGGCTCAGTTTCCCAGGAGGCCAGATTCAGTCAAACTATTTTCATTAGTGTAACTAACCTGCTTGGAGCCTCACTGTCTGTACTCTTCACAAAGATGATTCCAGTTTCACAATATCTGATCATAAAAAGTGTAATACCACCTCTCTCCAACTCTGGGTACAAGGTAGGACGTGAGCAGCAGATATTTTGATAATCCCAGCTTTATAGAGTAAGGAAGACTGGCTATTTTAGAATTGCCAATTCTAGAAGAAACGAAAATGGCGGACAAAGGTTTCAACAGGAGAAGTGGGAAGTGAGATAGAATAGGACACTGCCATGGAACTGCAAATGGGCAGTCTTGGTCACAACATGGATATCACGTTTGAGACACATCTCATGTTCAGCGATAGTCTGGACTTGTGACTAATCAGGATATGAGCACAAACTCTTTGTGAGCTTTGTAGCAATCATTTAATGGCAGAACCAAATGCAATGGCAGGAAACAAATACCTCAGTACCCACTCAATCAATTGAGTGAGTGAATTATGACAGCAAATAATTCATTCTCAGAACATGACACACTTACTGGGATTAAACTGAGTGGAATTTTCAGGATCTTGCTTGTTTCAGAATCAAAACTAACATAATTCAACTATTATATTAGTGGAATCATGAAGAACACTTTTAAAAGTCCGATTATTTTAGATTCTGAAATTTTGAAAAGATGTCATTTATTATCATGTGATTTGTCCCATGCTGTGGAGAAAGCTATTTAGGTCTTGTAAAAAGCTAAATCAATTTTGTGTTCAGATTGCTTAAATTCTCAAGACATTATAACTTAATGGTGGCAACGTGCATGAAACCTGGGAAGTATCTAACAAATTTGTACCTCAGTTTGTACTCCTGTATTTTCTCGTAATCCTAAATTGTTTGATCTAGTTATGTTTAATTTAGTTTAGAGATACAGTGTGGAAACAGGTCCTTCGGCCCACCGGATACACACCGACCAGCGATCTCCGCACATTAACACTACTCTGCACACACTAGGGACAATTTACAATTATACCAAGCCAATTATCCCTACAAACCTGTGCGTCTTTGGAACGTGGGAGGAAACAGAAGATCTTGGAGAAAACCCACGCGGTCACGGGCACTCTGTACAGACAGCACCCGTAGTCAGGATCAAACCCAGGTCTCTGGCGCTGTAAGGCAGCAACTCTACCATTGTGCCACCGAGCTGCCCTGTGAAGTGGCTTAGCAATGTGTTTCTTCAGGACCAATAGTATTCTAAACAATCTTGTCATCAACATGAAAAACAGGAAATTAATGACTTAGACGAAGGGATTAAAAGTACCATTAGCAAATTTGCAGATGATACTAAGTTGGGGGGTAGTGTGAATTGTGAGGAAGATGCAATAAGGCTGCAGGGTGACTTGGACAGGTTGTGTGAGTGGGCGGATACATGGCAGATGCAGTTTAATGTAGATAAGTGTGAGGTTATTCACTTTGGAAGTAAGAATAGAAAGGCAGATTATTATCTGAATGGTGTCAAGTTAGGAGGAGGGGGAGTTCAACGAGATCTGGGTGTCCTAGTGCATCAGTCAATGAAAGGAAGCATGCAGGTACAGCAGGCAGTGAAGAAAGCCAATGGAATGTTGGCCTTCATAACAAGAGGAGTTGAGTATAGGAGTAAAGAGGTCCTTCTACAGTTGTACCGGGCCCTGGTGAGACCGCACCTGGAGTACTGTGTGCAGTTTTGGTCTCCAAATTTGAGGAAGGATATTCTTGCTATGGAGGGCGTGCAGCGTAGGTTCACTAGGTTAATTCCCGGAATGGCGGGACTGTCGTATGTTGAAAGGCTGGAGCGATTGGGCTTGTATACACTGGAATTTAGAAGGATGAGGGGGGATCTTATTGAAACATATAAGATAATTAGGGGATTGGACACATTAGAGGCAGATAACACGTTCCCAATGTTGGGGGAGTCCAGAACAAGGGGCCACAGTTTAAGAATAAGGGGTAGGCCATTTAGAACCGAGATGAGGAAGAACTTTTTCAGTCAGAGGGTGGTGAAGGTGTGGAATTCTCTGCCTCAGAAGGCAGTGGAGGCCAGTTCGTTGGATGCTTTCAAGAGAGAGCTGGATAGAGCTCTTAAGGATAGCGGAGTGAGGGGGTATGGGGAGAAGGCAGGAACGGGGTACTGATTGAGAGTGATCAGCCATGATCGCATTGAATGGCGGTGCTGGCTCGAAGGGCTGAATGGCCTACTCCTGCACCTATTGTCTATTGTCTATTATCTATTGTCTATTGAAACAGTGTGATCATTTTTCAGTATAGCTACTTATGCTGAAAAGCTAAATGGCTTGTACCAGTAATTTATTCACAAGCTATTTTACTTGAGCTATTCGCATTTAATTAACTGTATATTGAGCTTAGACATGCTGGTTAATGCATGTTTCAGAATCAGTAAAACATAATGAGTAGTTTCATTAAGGTGATTTGCCAGGCACCTGCTAATAAATTTGAATGGCAGTTTTTTGAATAGGAATCTGTATATTTTTTTTAATTTAGAATTATTCTTCATTAATCTAGGCCTTTGATGATAGCAATCAATTTACTATCCAAAGTCAGTTTTTGTCCAAAAAGTAAAATAATCCAGCAAATCCAGTCAACCAACAAAATTAAAACAAATAGATAGTTTCATAAATGCAACAGTCATGTTACCAACAATTACAAAGGAATATTTCTGTAATTAAGATCATCATAGCACTTTTGAAAGGAAATAGGGTAATTTTTTAAATATTACTGCATTGTTACTCTGTAATTGCTTCTGGTTTATAGAAGTATTTAGTCAGGTAAACTAAAAAGCATGAGTACTGTAATTGCAATATTATGTTTCAATTATAACTATTCTGTGTCATTATTACAATAACAGCAGAAGGACATGGAGGACAGTGAGATCAGTGTAGAGAGTACTAATATATAAGGGCAGTTTGACATCAAGAAAGAGGTGGCGTTGTGGCTCTCAAAGAGCATTAAAGTGGATAAAATCCCAGGATCTGATGGGATCTATTCCAGATTATTAAGGGGTCAAGAGAGGAGATTGCAGGAGCCTTGATGAAGATCTCTGTATCTATGAACAAATAAGCCACAGATAAGGTTTTGGCAGACTGGAATGTAGCAAATGTTGCTCTTTTGTTTAAGAAAGGAAATGGAGCTAATCCAAAGAATTGTAGTATGTGTAGGAAGGAACTGCTGATGCTGGTTTACACCAAAGATAGACACAAAATGCTGACTGTCCCTAATTACCCTCATCTGTTCCAATCCTAGCCCAAAGAATCCTTTCCATCTGCTTCCCTATCACTGAAATGTGATAAAGAGTTTCAACCCGAAACATTACCCATTCCTTCTATCTAGAAATGTCCCCTGTCCTGCTGAGTTACTCCAGCATTTTGTGTTTATCCAGGGAATTATAGGCTGGTCAGCTCACTTCAGTGGTAGGGAAGCTGGTTTCTTTTCAGAAGCTGGTCTCTTTTTGGATTGCCAGAAAAGCTTCTTTATGGATTGCGATAAAAGCGAACTAATTTTCCATTCAATAATTTAATTTGTCAAACCTAACTCAAAACTTTGCAAATTAAAAGTCTTGATGAAAGATGTACACATATTTCTTTTACAGAAAAAAACCACATTTATATAAAGAGATCTACCAAGAATGTATTATTATTATCAGGCCAGAGAGTCTGCTGATACCGTACAATATTGAAGAAATAACCACTTCATATAATTTAATAATCTCCAGTGCATTTTCTTTTTAAACAGCTCTGTTTTGGTCATGATTCAAATGTACATTTTTGGAAAAGGTTAAGGAACAAAGTTCATTCTTTATCCAATATTATTTCTCTTGAGTCTCAGAACATAGAACATAGAACACAGAATAATACAGCACCGGAACAGGATCGTTGGCCCACAATGTCTGTGTCAAATATGATGCCATGATGAACTGATCTCATTGGCATGCACATGCATATCCATGTGCCTATCAAAAATCCTCTTAAATGCCACTATCCTATCTGCCTCCACCACCACCCCTGGCAGTGTGTACGAGACATCCACTTTTCTCTTTTGCACTGCCTGTGGTACTCACGTGTGGTATGATTTGCCTGGGTAGTTCCAAGCATATCAGAAGACTTGGATGCTAAATTTGGACAAATGTTAATAAAGCACTTTTGCTTACCATGACCCTGTCAAATGTCATAAAAGCATAAACAATCTATGTGACTTTCGCAATGATTGGAAAGAAGCATTCTGAAAAATTCACCAGACATAGTGGGAAACTGAAAACGAATGATCAGGGGAAGAGTTAGTTAAGACATTGGTTTATATTGGGGGGTTTTCTGTGATGTAGATAACAATGATAAGGCTCGCATTTATTGCCCATTGGTATTGATTTGAATGGCTTGTTCAGCCACTTTAGAGGGCAGTTGAGAGTCACATTGCTATGGGGCTGGAATCAAATATTGCTGATGACTGTAATTTTGTTTTTCTAAATGATCTGGTGATTTTGATATTTTTTTAATGATAATCTGATCATTTTATGGATATCATTACTGATCAAATTATTTAGAGTTTATCTACTTAAATTTCTCAATATTCACTTCTCTATGCCATCCAGAAAATTGGTCCATACCATAACCATTGCTCCACTGGTACATCTATTTATCTTCCAAAGTGGATGAAGAGACGGACTTCAATTTCAGATTGATGAAAGAAAAATTATTTCTGCCCAGAGAATTGGCTTGGGACTTATACGCAGGCATTTTGAGGGTGTGGAGCAAACAGAAAAAGTGATTTGGTGAGGTTTAAAAATATTTGCAAAAATACTGGATGTCAAAAGGAGAAATGAAAGTATTTTTTTGAAAATCCATGAAGGAAGAATACGATGTGACTTTGTGTTGTGAATTTCCTCAGAGCTGCTCCTGCTCCACTGATGTTCAATTTAGTTTATTGTCACGTGCACCGACATACAGTGAAAAGCTTTTGTTGTGTGGTATCCAGTCAGTGGAAAGACAATACAAGATTCCAAATCGAGCCATTTACAGTGTATAGATACATGAAAGGGAATAATGTTTAGTGCAAGGTAAAGCCAGTAAAGTCCGATCAAGGTTAATTCAAGGGTCACCAATGAGGTAGTTAGCAGTTCAGAACTGCTCTCTAGTTGAGGTAGGATGATTCAGTTGCCTGATGAATTGTCATGAGTATCAGTTAGTCGGGCGTGTCCAGGATTATTACTTGCATCTTCCAAAGATTTTCTCATTCTGCTTCATCAGCTTTTTGACATCATTTATAGGAGCAAAAATAAACTAAAAGATTATCATCTTTAGCTTAATATCTTGGGCAGGTGAATGTACTTATATAACTATATGTGCTCATTTTGATATTGAGAAAGAATACTGCACTTGGATGTATTTTACTCTGTTAATGAGAAGCATCTTTTGATTCAATATCTGAGTCATGGGCCCTAGCAAAATCAATTAAAACAGTTTAAGGGGAGGTGGATTCACTGGTAGTTTGGTGCTAAGTAAGATATTATTTGTCCTTAATTTGTTGCTTTATATAAACATTAAATTAATTAACAGTTCAATAAGTTACAGACTGACATGCTTGTTATACAAAACCTATAAGCTAAGCATAGGCAGTCAATTTATACCGGATCTCTATCTTACAGTTTAATCTTCAATCAATGATTGAATGAGACTATCTAGGCCACCTTAATAGTCAATTGTTCAATGCTTCCAACGATACAGTTGCCATTAACCAGAAACAACAATGGCTACAAGAACAGTTCAAAAGCTGAGAATACTGCAAGGATGGCAGGCATTGAATTTACCATGCAAGGCGTTTTGTTGGATGAAAGAAATGCTCATCGTTAAAGCATAATGGGAAAAGCCGCCACTGCTGCTGATGGCATCACAAGGTTATGTCTTGATTAGTGGCATGAAAAAATTGCTAAAGCAAACAAAATGCACACAATTGGCAGTTGATTATACCGAGTGCCACTGAAGTCATGAGGAAGGTTTGGACAGGAAGAGGACAATGGACTGGATAAATGGCAATGTGAACTGACACTGACAAACAGCGCATTGATTTAATGCCAGAACACATAGCTCTGCAATGCACTCAGATGTGCTTGCTGTGAAAAATTCCTGCAGCACGTTTTCACAATGTAATTCCATTAAACGTACAGCGAATAATTGGGTGGGGGTGTGGTGTGGGTGGGGGTGTGGTGTGGGTGGGGGTGTGGTGTGGGTGGGGGTGTGGTGTGGGTGGGGGTGTGGTGTGGGTGGGGGTGTGGTGTGGGTGGGGGTGTGGTGTGGGTGGGGGTGTGGTGTGGGTGGGGGGTGTGGTGTGGGTGGGGGTGTGGTGTGGGTGGGGGTGTGGTGTGGGTGGGGGTGTGGTGTGGGTGGGGGTGTGGTGTGGGTGGGGGTGTGGTGTGGGTGGGGGTGTGGTGTGGGTGGGGGTGTGGTGTGGGTGGGGGTGTGGTGTGGGTGGGGGTGAGAGGGGGGGTTGAATAAGATGACAGTTGGAGCAACTCTCCCTTGACAGGTTGATGATTATGTGCATCCCAGCTGTACTGTAATGCTACTAGAACTGCCGATGCTTGGCTTTGGGATATCATCAGTAGCACCACAGTTTTTTTGCTGTTGTTTTTAAATTAGTATCTGCAATTCCTTGTGACTATTTTTCTTGATATCTGTTGATAACTAGAACATGGGTAGACTGACATAATTTCCAGAATTGCACATGGCGCAAAACACCTCTTCGTTACTCTCCGATCTTACAGTGAGACCTTAACTAAAGCAAGGGACACCTTCAATCGCCTTTTGGTTCTCCTTTATTTCAATATTTTCAGTCAAATGCTGTCTGGTTTCCTTCACTGATGGCTCTTTAATTATAATAGGATTTAATGGTAGATTTTTGATAAGATAATGGAGAGGGTCAATAAGCAAAACAGAGTTGATATAGTTCATGCGGATTCCAGTGAGATGTTTGATAACACAGCACTTAATAATTTTGTCATTAAGATTGAAGCTCGGAGCACAAAGTATGGACAATCGCAGTAAGAACAGAAAATTGATTAAATCATCGGAAACATCGTATTATTAAATTCTCCGAAGAGAACTTATCTTTTAAAAAATATTTTTTGCTGTTTTTTTTTAACCAGAATCTGCAGTTCCTTGTGAATGCTTTTCTTAATATGTGTTGGTGGCTATAACTTGGGTAAATAGGAACTAATATCCAAATTTACAAACAGCACAAAACACAGGGAATGCGTGAAAAGAACGTTCGTACATTCCCAGAAGATGTAGGAAGGTTGGTGGAATGGGCAGATAGATTTTCTGAAGACATTTACTGGAGAGAACTATTATGTTACATTTCAGTTCCCATGTCACAACTGAAGGAGCAATATAAGCAAGAGGGCACAAATCTTGAAGGGTTACAAGAACAGGGAGGTCTAAAGTGGATGTTTAAAATGTTTAGTTTATTACTGTCACCTGTACAGGGAAACAGTTACAAGCTTGTTCTGCATGCTATCCAGTCAAATCATACTATGCATGAGTACAATAGATCCTCTTCTGCAATAGCACAGAGAGTTGCCTGGCAACTTCCAAGTCTCTGAAAAGTCAGACCTTGAAGATGTTGATATATTTTTGAAAATATTAGGGGGGGTGGGGGGAAGCAATTGATAAAGCAAATGGAATTGTTTTTGGATGAAGCAATAAAGGCATAAGGTTTGAGAGCAAGTGAGTAGTGTTGAAAATCCTTAAACCATTGCTTTGACTACACCTGGAACGTTTTGTTCAGGTACAGGTGATGCACTGAAGGAAATTGATGAAGGCCTGAAGAGTATGGTGAAGAGATTGACTAAAATGATTCCAAGGATAAGTGATGATAATTATGTGGATGTGTTGTTCACCTTGGAACAAAGCCAGTGTTGTTCTCCTTGGAACAAAGGAACCTGCAAAAGGATAGACAATAGACAATAGACAATAGGCAATAGGTGCAGGAGTAGGCCATTCAGCCCTTCGAGCCAGCACCGCCATTCAATGCGATCATGGCTGTATTAAGACAAAATTGTTCAAAGAGATTTTGTTCCTTTTGGAGCAAGGGTCAAGAACCAGAAGTCATGAAATGAAGGCAATTGGCAAGATAACTGAAAGAGACATGAGGAAAAGTCTTTTTCCACAGTGTGTATTTAAGGACTGGAAGTAGTACATCAGTAGAGAGTAGTGGAGACAAATTAAATTGTATCCATCTAAACAAAACTGCTGAACAAATGGAATGGGTTGGCAGACAGGAAGCAAAGAGTAGGAGTAAACGGGTCATTTTCAGAATGGCAGGCAGTGACGAGTGGAGTGCCACCAGGCTCGGTGTTGGGGCCGCAATTGTTTACCATATATATTAATGATTTGGATGAAGGAATTAGAAGTAACACTAGCATGTTTGCGAATGACACAAAGCTGGGTGGCAGTGTGAACTGCGGAGGATGTTAGCTGGTTGCAGGGTGACCTGGACAGGTTGAGTGAGTGGGCAGATGCATGGCAGATGCAGTATAATATAGATAAATGTGAGGTTATCCACTTTGGCGGCAAAAACAAGGAGGCAGATTAATATCTCAATGGTGTCAGGTTAGGTAAGGGGGAGGTGCAGCGAGACCTGGGTGTCCTTGTACGCCAGTCACTGAAAGTTGGCGTGCAGATACAGCAGGCAGTGAAGAAAGCTAATGGCATGTTGGCCTTCATAACGAGAGGATTTCAGTATAGGAGTAAAGAGGTTCTTCTGCAGTTGTATAGGGCCCTGGTAAGACCACATCTGGAGTATTGTGTAGAATTTTGGTCTAATCCTGGGATGGTGGGACTGTCATATGAAGAAAGATTGAAAAGACTAGGCTTGTATTCACTGGAGTTTAGAAGGATGAGAGGGGATCTTATAGAGACATATAAAATTATAAAAGGACTGGACAATCTAGATGCAGGAAAAATGTTCCCAATGTTGGGCAAGACCAGAAACAGGGGCCAGAGTCTTAGAATAAAGAGGAGGCCATTTAAAACTGAGGTGAGAAGAAACTTTTTCACCCAGAGAGTTGTGAATTTGTGGAATTCTCTGCCACAGAGGGCAGTGGAGGCCAAATCACTGGATGGATTTAGGAGAGAGTTAGATACTCTAGGGGATTGTGGAATCAAGGGATATGGGGAGAAGGCAGGCACGAGTTATTGATTGTAGATTATCAGCCATGATCACAATGAATAGCGGTGCTGGCTCAAAGGGCTGAATGGCTTCCTCCTGCACCTATTTTCTATGTTTCTATGGGAACCTGTCGGAATGGATGAAACGCAAAGCAGTTCTCAATATGGAATCTGTGGCATAGTGAACAGGAGTTCAAATTGCATTTTGAGTAAAGTTGCACAAGGTCTGTCCTCATCTGGCATGATACACAAATATACAAACCGAGTCACTTTCATGGTCAACACTAGGTGGGAAGCAGCCAAGTCCAATGAAAGCAATGATGGGATCTTGGTGTTTTTAAACATGGAAGTCCTGAACCTGCTGAGAGATTTCGAACAGCGCTGGCACTGAGCTCCGTCATTGCCTCCATCAGAACTGAAGTGTAGTGCTGCAGCATAAACTCATCAACCTTACTGACAACTTAATCAGATCCACAATCATATGCATTTGAATGCAGGTTTCACAGCTGCAAGGGTTTGCAAATGTTACATTTATTTAATTATTTGAATTTGCAGTAATGTTCTAATTATGTTTTAATAGTTATTTCATTTCAAAGGTTTCAAAGGTCTTTTATTGTCACGTGTACCAATTAAGGTACAGTGATATTCGTATTACCATACAGCCATACCCCAAAAAAGCAACAAGCCACTAGATAAAAGTTAACATAAACATCCACCACAGCGGATTCCACACGTTCCTCAGTGTGATGGAAGGCAATAAAGTCTAATCTACTTCCCTCATTTTCTCCCGCGGTCGGGGCAGTCGAGCCATCTGTCGGGGCGATCGAAGCTCCCGCAGCCGGCGGTCGAAGCCCCCGTGTCGGGCGGTCGAAGCTCCTGTGGCTTGGAGCTCCCGAAGTCGGTCTCTAACCAGGGACCGCGAGCTCCAGGATGTTAAACTCCGCAGGCTCCAGCAGTTGGAGCTCAGAGGTCGATCCCTGGCAAAGGGACCGCCATCTCCGTGATGTTAAAGTCCGCAGGCTCCCGCTATTGGAGCTCCTGAAGTTGGTCCCTGGCAAGAGGGTGCCAACTCCATGATGTTAGGCCACAGTGTGGACGGAGGTACGATATGGAAAAAAAATGCATTTCCGTCGAGGTAAGAGATTAAAATAAAGTTTCCCCTCCCACCCCCCACATCCCACATCCCACATAAAACAAGCTAAACAACACTAAAACATACATTTAACACATACTGTAAAACAACAGAGAAAGAAGGGACAGACAGACTTGGCGAGGCAGCCATTGCTGGCGCCGCCCGGTGGTTCAAAAATGATTCTAAAAGTCAGTGACATTCAGAAGCAGTGAGAAGAAAGGTCTCGACCCGAAATGTCACCTATTCCTTTTCGCCAGAGCTGCCTGACCAGCTGAGTTACTTCAGCTTTTTGTGTCTATCTTCAGTGAAAAGACTTGACAGTTTTGATGGATGCAAGCTCAAGGATATGATTTTACTGCCTGAGGAGCTGTGTGGGTGAGGATTGTTCTGGCCCAACCATGTGACACAACTGCACCACACATAGCTCTACGCTCTGGTCTGCAAGTGCTTCCTTCATTTGAAGATATTATTTTAAAAAATCAAGACCAGCCATTTCAATGCAGAATCTGTGGAATTCATTGGCACAGATGGCTGTGGAGGTCGTCAATGGATATTTTTAACGCAGAGATAGATAAATAGATTCTTGATTAGTATGGATGCCAGGGGTTAAGGTGAGAAGGCAAGAGAATGGGTTTCGGAGGGAGAGATACTGTAGATCAGCCGTGATTGAATAGTGATGTAGACTTGACATAAGGCCTAATTCTGCTCCTATCATGTATGAACTTATGAACTTATGAAAGACAGTCGTTAAAGTAAATGTGGGGAGCTATTGAAAGGCACTTACAGAAGGCAAGACATGAAAAAATCTTCTCAAAAGATTTTAGAATGTTTTAAACTATTGCAGATAACTTAATAGTTAAAAAAAACCTTCCTTGGCATTTTGAATCTAACAGTTTCCAAGACGATCTTCCTCCTCACTTTTTCTGGAGATGTTTCCACCAAATGCACTTCCTTCCATCTGGAGCAGATTTATATGGCACGTACAGAGGGAATCTTTAGCACAAAGCTGCTCCCTTCTTCGACAATGGGTGCCATCACCGGAGACCTGTGGGAGTAACAAAGGTGACCGGGACAAAATTTAAGACATCCATCTTTGCGCATGCATCCGAATCCTGAACTTGGATAGAGAAATGCCAAATTTCCTCAACAAAGTTTGGGCAACTGCGATGTAGTGCTGTGTATTTGTTGGCTACAAATATTTACTGCATGTTTAAGTTAGACTGTGGAAAGAATTACATCTGTTATTTCTTGCCTTCTGATTTTCTTTTTAATGGAATAACATTGGCACAGATATTGTATATGTGAACAGATGGGACAATGACTCCAACAGATTTCCTCTGCAGAGAGATATTCATGCAGAGTTTAATATTCTGAAAAAAACCCCTACATTGATGGAAACCATAAGGGTGTGACACAAAGTATCGATTTGTTAGTTCTTATTGACAAATGGCAGATCATTACACTGGATTCTTGGATTGAACAATTATGGCTAGTCAATTCCCAGGCTGCACCTCTGATCCGAATAGTATTTATAAAATGTCTCGGTGAGTTTGTTCAACTAACAAGAATTTATTAGTGTCATAACCATGGATAAAGCATCTCAGGAGGACATTATGGAAGTTCTGAAAAGACAGTTTAATGCAGGGTCTTCAGAGACATTTTATGGTTGCAAGCAGCACTTAGTGCAACTAGCGACAAGGGGAAACCATTAACAGATGAACTGTAATTTTCAAGCCTTTTTACATTGCGGTCCTGTGATTTTATTTGCTAATTTGTAAAACAGACCATTAAATGGTGCTGAAATATATAAAGCAGTTTTACTCAGGGCATGTTCTGTGCCATGAAACAAGCTCACAGAAATGGTAATAGTGTTGAGGGTTCCATCTATGCAACTGAGTTGAGTTATGTGGATGCTGTAAGTTTGGTTGGTCACGGATGCCAAAGCAGAAAGACTACAACTCAATATGCATGTTAGAGGTAAGAGGCATTGCTGGGATCTTATGGTGCCACGTAGCCTCAGAATGACCATTTAAGATGGCCCCTTGATTTGTATGCCACAGGATATATGGTACATTACATGGCATGTAGGTCCCTGAAGAATATAGCTGTGGGTAAAATAGGTCCTTATGATTTGCCTTAAGCACAAAGGAGCAAAGATGTGGAAAAATCTTGTCAGAGTATGTCCTTATGCATTGTAATTAGAGGATGCAGAGGTGTGATGAATGGAATTTATCTGAAGGAGGTTAAAAGCAGTAGTTTAGTTTAGAGATTCAGTGTGGAAACAGGCCCTTCGGCCCACCGAGTCCGTGTCGACCAGCGATTCCCGTAGACTAACACTACCACTACTCACACTAGGGATCATTTACAATTATACCAAGCCAATTAGCCTACAAACCTGTACGTCTTTGGAATGTGGGAGGAAACTGAAGCTCCCGGAGAAAACCCACGCAGGTCACTGGGAGAACGTACAAACTCCGTACAGACAAGCACCCACAGTCAGAATCAAAACTGGGACTCGGGCATTGTAAGGCAGCAACTCTACTGCTGCACCACTGTGCTGTCCCGGTACTTTAAGGGAACATTTTAAATTAGTAAACCAAAACCATGGTCAGTGTACACAAGTAGTACACAAGTAGCCAATTTTTGCACGCCAAATGTGTGTTAAAAAATCTGCGAAATGTTTTGTTGAGGCAGAGGAAAATGGTGTTCACTATTTTGGGAAGGACTTTCGAAGTTATGGGGGAGGCAATGGATGAATCCAATATTCTAGTTTTCTAGTGGTAATGAGTATTGACGAGGTTGAGTTAGTTGGATTGAGGAAGTATCATTCAGAGTGAATTTTGGTAGGGAAATCCAAGAGGTACTGGTGAGAAGGATTAGCAAATTAAACATTATAGGACAAATAGGACTTGCTCAGCTATAAAACCTGGTTGATACGGATGAGTTGGGCTGAAGGGCCTATTTCAGTGCTGTATAGCTCTATGACTCTATGGCTTGAAAGGCACCAACATGTCTATGCTCACATATGCCACCATGACTAGGGTCACGGGCTTAAGCTCTACCATGTTCATCATGCAGAAGTATCTGAGAATTTCACTTTTCCTTGCTTGTGCGCGATGCTGGGCACAAATGGCTAGCAATCGGATCAGGAGGCAAGAATGTGACTTTGACTGCTAGTGCTCAAAAGGCCTGCAGCAGTGGCACATTAGACCATTAATGTATCTTAAAACTAATTACAAGGATTGCTGAGGATCTGTCACAGGTAAATGACAATAGTATCGTGGGCTCCTGTTCTTTTCCAGAATGACGGGGTGGCAAAGTGGCGCAGCTGTAGAGTTACTGCCTTACAGCGTCAGAGACCCGGGTTCGACCCTGACTCTGGGTGCTACCTGAATGGAGTTTGTATATTCTCCCCGTGATCTGCGTGGGTTTTCTCCGGGTGCTCTGGTTTCCTCCCATACTCCAAAGGAGTACAGGTTTGTAAGTTAATTGGCTTCAGTAAAATTGTACATTGTCCCTTGTGTACGTAGGATAGTGTTATTTTTTTTATCGCGTTGCTTGCGCCTATAAATTAAACTAAATTTGACTTTACCTTTGATCCTACACGGCCACTCTTCCAACACCCAGACAGACTGATGATCAGCCGAGACCAGTCAAAATGGTGACAACTCAGTCCATAGCCTCTCAAGGTTGTCTCTAAAGCTCCTGCAGGTCACCTGTTTTTCTCCAGGTCTGCCGGACTAACGAGGCCAGCAGAAGGTTGGGACAGCAGAAGGTTGAAGAAGGCCTTCAGAGATAGGCACTAAAGCCAATGGTCAGAGATTAATGGTTGACATCTTTAAGCTATGGTAATGCAGAAGTACTTAAATTACTGGACTGAAAATGCAGAGGTCTTAATTCAGATCCTACCATAGCAGTTGTGATCTTATATCTGGTTTCAAAACAAATATCATTGGTAATGATTACTGTGGTTTGACTTATTGGTTGATTTATTTATTGATTTGAAGTTGGTTTGGAATATTTTTTTAAAATGTTGGTTTTTAGATTTCAATTGTGGACAAGCAGACTGTTTAATGGCTAATGATAATGGGATGGTAAGGTGTGCTAATGATTGAGGAATAGGAGCTGTGATAAAAGATACCGTATCTTATCCAGTTGTTCACTAATAATTGACAAGCATGGACCTAACTCAGCTGTTTCCAACACACTTCCCCCTCGCCATCATTCTCTATCTTTTCCTCCTCTTCCTCATCTTCTTTCTGCAACACAGTTGCTTTTTATACAGCTGCTGGCAAGGGCTATAACTTGACTCTAATATGGTTATTTACCATATGGTAACCAGCATTAACCTTACACTGATGGTGCCGAATATGACGCACTCTCTCAAAGCAGATGGGCTGAGGGATCGCTGTTTCAATGTGTGGTCTGCACATGGCATATGCATATGGCACCCAACATTCAGTTAACACATTTTGCCAGAGTATATATCAAAAGCCATGTCATCGATACGTTTGTCATCCAGAAACGTCCCTGTAGAATCATGGATCACAGAGTTATGCAGCATTTAAACATACCCTTTGGATTTGTCCATGCCAACTTGTCCATGCAGACCAAAATGCACCATCTAACCTAGTTGCCTACGGTTGGCCCATATCTCTCCAAACCTTTCCTATTGTGTGTGCTGAAGGGCCTGTCCCTGCACTGTACTGTTCCACGTTTTGTTCATGTACCTGTCCAAAGGGCTTTTAAATGTTGGTATTAAATCAGTTTAACCAAAGAATGATGATGGTTTAAATGAGAAGACTCAACAAATTGCTGTTGTGAGTACTGATAGGCATATTATGCTGCATATTGTTATTCATTGGCTGCATGTTGAGGGAGTGAAGCCTTTCTGGTTGCAGTAGATTGCCAAGAAGACAGCATGGTGGCGCAGGTGGGAGAGCTGCTGCCTTACAGCGCTTGCAGTGCCAGAGCCCCGGGTTCGATCCCGACTATGGATGTTAGTACGTTTTCACTTCGTGACCACATGGGTTTTCTCCGAGATCTTTCATACCAAGTCAATTAACCTACAAACCTGCATGTGTGCAGACCACACATTGAAACAGTGATTCCTGAGCTCGTCTGCTTTGGGAGAGTGCGTCATATTCGGCACCAGCAGTGTAAGATTAATGCTGGTTACCATTTGGTGAATAACCTTATCAGAGTTTCCTCCCACTCTCCAAAGACGTACAAGTTTGTAGGTTAATTGATGGTATAAATGTAAATTGTCCCTAGTGTGTGTAGGCTAGCGTTAATGTGCGGGATCGCTGGTTGGTGCAGACTCGGTGGGCCGAAGGGCCTGTTTCCGCGCTGTATCTCTAAACTAAACTAAACTAAAAGACATATAGTATCTGCAGTTACCACTATGTTAAAGTTGCTTTGTGTCCAGTACTTAATCATACCATTATTTCATAACATATCAAGAAGCAAGTATTTATGTTGGAGAAGCATTAATAACAATGAAGACCAATAGATCATTATCTCATCAGAAGGTGTTTGAAAGAGTAATTAAAAGTTTTGAAATGCATGAGAATATAAACTAGCTTTTCTTCACATGTAGCATGTGAATTACGTCCAATTATATCATCGAAGCCAATTCAAAATCCCAGTCTAATGAGTTTCATAATTATCCTGGGCACATTTTTCAAAAATCCCAAGGAGTCATGGTATCTGCCAGCTGGTACAGGGAGGTAAAAACAGCAGCATGCTGTTTCTGAAACATTGCAATTGATGGCTACAAGTTCCTGGTGTCTTTTAACTAACTGCAAGGGAAAGCTCTTCATATGATTCCAAATGTTGGATATAGGCACTTATATACAGGTATCACATTATTATTATTATGCTTTTAAAAAATAAATGTACATGTTAATTTTGCATAAATAATAGAACCTAAATTAGAGGTCTGGCTGCTGCAATGATATTACAATTATTGAAATAATGATTCTCTCAAATATATTACTATTTTCCATGCCACATTCTTGCCCTTGGTTTCCACGGCAAATATTCACTTCAACTTTCCAACTTTCTATTTTGCTTGGTACACTTTTTAATGATGCCCGATATTGTACTACCCTTACTTATGGCTAGCGCCGTTTTATGTTTCCTATTCCAGCTCCATTTATAGCTTTCTACAAGGCATTGCTCATCATTACTCTTATCGTGTCCAAGCTCAGTCTCCTTTCAACCATATTGTCTATCTTCCATTCCTGCAACCCAACACTTTATTTTGTTAGTCACTGGAGTAAAATACTTTATTGTATAGGCATGGCACCACATTTCATTACCTGTCAAATATTAGCAATGAAACGTGGACCAAATTAATCCTGAAATGACATACCTTCTATATAACATTGCTCCATCAATTACATTACCAGTAAAAGTTGCTTTAAACTAGCTGTTGAGAGCATGTAACGTTGTTTAGTTACATTCTCCTTCTTCTTAGGCAATCCCTCGGGCTTGAGGATGACTTGCTTCCACTCTGGTTTTGTGAGTTCTGAGGTAAAGTATGAGGCCGATGTGGAAACTGTAATCTTATCAGAAGCTGTTTGAAAGAGGAGGGAAGAAGGCAGCCGATGGAGCAAAAGGGTGGATGGTTTGTGAGGAGGTCTGTCCCTTCCACAGCTTTCACGGTGTTTCCTTTCCTCCAAATGCACGTCTTTGAAATTCTTCATGTCATCCCAAATGTTGTTATTGATCAAGCAGACCCGTTGGACCCAAACCTCTCCTACATTGGTGCACCACCCTCTTCTCCCACCTCCCTCCTCCCCTTCCTCCCTCCCCCCCTCCGCCCCTCCCCTTCCCTTCTCCCTCCCCTCCCTCTCCTTCCCCTTCCCCCCGTACTTCATCCCCCTCAACCCCCCTTATCCTCCCTCCTCCCCCTTCCTCCCTTCCCCCCTCCCTCCACCCCTCCCTCCCCCTCCCTCCTCCCTCCTCCCCCTCCCTCCCTCCCCCCCCCTCCTCCCCTCCCTCCCCCTCCCTCCACTCCCTCCCTAGGAAATAGATTTAAACTTTAAAATGTGAATAATTAAAAATATATAAAACACTGATTTCAATGAAATTTCTTCCATTAGCACCAAAGGGACGACGGTCAGTAAGGTGGGCCTAAAATTGTTGCACTATTGTGTACCATTTTAGCTGTAGTTCAGGAACAAACAAATTAGAGTTTTAGTAAATAGATGGGCCAAAGGTTGCCTTGAATCAATGGGGATAAGGTCATAAGGTCATAAGTTATAGGAGCAGAATTAGTCCATTCGGCTCATCACGTCTACGCCATCATTCAATCATGGCTGATCTAACTTTCCCTCCTAACCCCATTCTCCTGCCTTTTTCCCATAACCCCTGACACGCATACTAATCAAGAATCTATCTATCTCTGTCTTAAAAATATCCATTGACGGCCTCCACAGCCTTCTGTGACAAAGAATTCTACAGCCTCTAGGATGTTGCATTTCTTCATGAAAGTTTTGAACACATTCTTAAATCTATTTTTCCTTTTTCCTTGAAACTTTTTTCAATCTCTTACCTTGCCGGAGATGCGATTGTTTTCCGGATCGTATCCGGTCGCTCTGCAGCCTAACATCATGGATAGAGCTCTTAAGGATAGCAGAGTGAGGGGTATGGGGAGAAGGCAGGAACGGGGTACTGATTGAGAGTGATCAGCCATGATCGCATTGAATGGCGGTGCTGGCTCGAAGGGCTGAATGGCCTACTCCTGCACCTATTGTCTATTGTCTATTGTCTATCATGGAGCTGGAGGTCTTGCCTGGGACTGACCTTGAGTCCTCGCGGGGGCGTGCAAAATGCTGGAATAACTCTGCGGGACAGGCAGCATCTCTCGAGAGAAGGAATGGGTCTTGTTTCGGGTCCAGACCCTTCTTCAGACTAATGTCAGGGGACTGGGTGGTACAGAGATAAAATGCAGTCGGAGACCCTAAGAATAGTCGGAGAACTGGGAATGGGGAGGGAATGGAGAGGGAGGGAATGCAAGGACTACTTGAAGTTAGAGAAGTCAATGTTCATACCGCTGATGTGTAAACTGCCCAAGCGAAATATGAGGTGCCCTTCCTCCAATTTGCACTGGGCCTCATTCTGACAATGGTGGATTGTGTGCTGTATGCGATGGCTGATGGGGTGGAAGGTGAGGACAAGAGGAACTCTGTCCTTGTTATGAATGGGGGGGGGGGGTGTGAGCAAGAGCGGAGCTGTGGGATATCGAGGAGACCCTTGTGAGAGCCTCATCTATAATGGAAGATTATCTATATAATATGATACTCCCAATCTATGCTCTCTTGTCATTAATGTCATTAATGTCATTAATGCATTATTTTTTGGGGGTTGGTTTCCTGCGAAGATAGATGGGACAAATATATTGGACGTAATGTTTTTGTAACAGCTGGCATTGGATTAAGTTTAATTTGATACTTCGTGCCTAACCATTTTTTGGCTTTTGTTAATATTCCTTGAAGACTTCCGAAATCAAAATTGCATTTCATTACTTGATTCTAACTGCTGTTGACATTTAACAGTTTTGTTACATTCAGTTTTTGATGCTATTATTTTACTTACTAATAATTCAAATTGAACCATTCAGTCTTAATTTAGACCAAATGATGGTAGTTTATTAATCCCAATTTAATTTAAAATCACAGTTTTTTAGTGTCTGTAAATTTGTCTCCACCTCATTGCAGCATAACACAATCACTATTATTCAGGAAGGCCATCAGCTCCTTGTCAACATATCAATTTCATATTCAAAGCTTATATGAAAATATTGCAACCCTTAAGGCTTCCTTCATAATTCATGGTACGTCTAAATACCTGGAAAAGCCAAACTGCCCGCAGCAGTATGCACACAGAGTCCTTCATTGTTCCAGTCCTAACATTATATTTGAACAATATTTTGGTGATCAGCATCTCCAGTATTTTCAGAGTTCATTAAAATTGAGAAGAGTTGATATTAACACTGGTCAGCCATGCAATCTTATGTATATACAGATCTTGCAAAGACTTGTCATGCCAACACAAAAACTACAAGCAGTAGGCCACTCAGCCCTTCGAGCCTAGCCCTTAACCAATCAGTTAGATCATGGCTGAACTGATTGAACCTCAGCTCCACAACCCCATCTATCTGTGGTTTCCTCTCACTTGATTTGCAATACAGTCTGAGGTAATGATTTAATATGCACCATAAGTAGTTAAAATTATGAGAGGCATAGATAGGGTGGACAGTCAGAATCTGGCTGGCCGAAGAAGAGGCTGGCGTTTGGCGAGATTTTGCAGGGAGATAAGAGAACCGTGTTAGCCTTTCAATGGGAGGAGGCGACGAGGGAGGGACTTGTTGTGAGGAATCTTGCAGGAGGCGCCGCGAGATGGACGTCAAACGGTAACAGATCTGATGAGCCGGTTGATAAAATCTCAGAGCTGCTACCTGCTGTGACAATTCGCCTGGTGCTCACTCCTGCAGGGGCTGGCACTCGGGAGATTTAAGGGGCGTCCGTCTCTCGTCTGTCCATCTGGATGGGTGTGGGGAGGGTGATGGTCTGTGTCTCGGGGTTGGCGGTTGGGCGGTGAAGCGCCGGCCGCCCATTGGTCTGCGCAGTCCCGCCGCCAACACATTCTAACCGCGGCGTTGGCAACACATTCTAACTGCGGCGGTTGGGGAGCGGCGCGCGCAACACATCGTCCCTCAGTGGGATGCCGATTTCATGCATTTAGCGAGGGGCCCTCGAAAGCGCGGGGCGCGCAGCAAATGCTACTTTTGCTACTACGTTAATCCGGCCCTGGTTGAGTTACTCCAGCATTTTGTGTCTGTCTTTGATAGAATACTGTTGTTCTCTGGTGTGGGTGATCTGATAACAAGTGCACTACTGGTACAGAGTAATATAAACAGTGAGGCAAGAATGTGGAGATGACACCAACCTGAGAGGAAATTAAGGAGGTAGACACAGAATGTTGAAGTAACTCAGCAGGACAGGCAGCATCTCTGGTGAGAAGGAATGGGTGACGTTTTGGGTCGAGACACTTCTTCAGACTGATCAAATGAAGGAGAATGGGCAAGTTTAACCAGTCAGTGTATTCACGGAGTTCTCCTCCAGTCTCCATCTTGTTGAGGAGCAATGCCTACAGAGACACAACTTAACAAAGAGCCAAGGCTTGAAGACTTTAGTTTCTAAAGTCAATGTTGTATTCTATTTTATTTCCATACACATATTTTCAAGAGTATTGATTAATCTGAGTGATAAGTGTTGCAAGAGTTATAAGGTCATATGGTCATAAGTGATAGGAGCAGAATTAGGCCCTTCAGCCCATCAAGTCTACACTATTCAATCATGGCTGATGTATCTCTCCCTCCTAACCTCATTTTCCTGCCTTTGCCCCATAACCCCGGGCACCCGTACTAATCAAGAATCTATCTATCTCTGCCTTAAATTGTGATCTTTAAAAAAATATTTTTATGCCTAATGTTCCCTTCTGTTATTTGGCCTATTCCATCTATGCTGGCTGTGAGGAAAAGAATTGCGTTAATTCTGTTCTGCCTCTTCTGATTTCCTGGTGCCTCTGCAACTTCTCTCTCATTGATGCCTGTCAACTCCCTTTTGATTCTTTTTGCCATTAACCTATGCTAAGGGATAATTTACAATAGCCAATTAACCTTCTGGTGTCACTCACTTTGCACAGCGCTGATGTTACCCATGGCAACCTTCAAATCAATGGGGACCTGACACTGTGATAATTCACATCACTCATTTACTCCCCATTAGTCCAGCCCTCATTAGCAAAGGGCTTGATTCAGTTATAAATGTGGCGGAGTACCTTTCTATTCCTCTGAGTGAACTCTCTTTGGAGTCATGATCTTGATGAGTTGAATTCTATACATTATGAAGAATGCTTTGTTTGCATAAGTCATTGCACTTTAATTGGCCTTAGTCTTTTCCATTCTGTGTATCTTGTCTGACTACTGACTTATTTTGAACACGGTTCTCCTCTCCTGTTGCCCTTCCAGATTAAAGCTAGTACTATCCACCATTTTAACCTAATTCTTTTCATTAAATACGATGGCATCTCTTGCAGAAACATGTGAGTTATTCAACCCTAATTCAAATTACAATTTTTTACTGTCTATTAAGGGAAATAAATTATCTAAATTATATTTTAAATTTGGTATGCCAAATTTTGTGCTGAGGTAGTTGTTACTTATTTACATGCCTGATCAAAAGGTCTCTTATTGCAGATTATAATGAAATACATTGTCATTCAGGAAGATGAAACGGAACATTGATATAGCTGAAAATAATTTCAAGTTTTGTTCCAATTTTCATAACACAGCGCATTCTATACGATAGTATTGCTTTCAGATACACACCAGATTTAAATAAAATATACATGTTTAGGGATCTCTTAACAACTGAGGATCTCATAACAGTACAGGAATATTAATGCAATGATCCATAATTCTGTTAAACAAAAGAGGTCAGGCAATATGAAGATACAGTTATTCTGTAACACAGATTTTATTATTCTTCTGCCAATTGTGATTATGCGTAATAATTGGTTGGCATTTGTGTAAAAAAAGATTTGAAGAGGATGATTTGCGATGTTGAACGTTTAAAGAATGTTTGTATCTTTTCTTTCAGTTCTTTGTCATTTCAGAGATTCATTTATCAGAGGTCAAAGCAAGTCTTGCAATTCTGAGTCACTGATGCCTCTTGAATGCCTGTGTTTTGAAAAGAACAACTATATTCTGAATGAATCAAAAGAAACAATATATCTCTGCATGTACTTTAAATGTAATAATTATAAATTAAAAACTCCTGAAATAACAACCTGTTTGTTTCCTCGTGCAAGCTTCCAGACTTGGCTGATCAAATACTGCTTCTTGCAAACTTTTCTATATCAGATTTTAAGCAAATAACAACTTTCTCAGTAAAAGGAACAGAAAGATGTGCTTTTCTACATCATGTGGTCAGCAACAAATGCATCACATGTCCCACAAAGAGAAGATGCTGTGGGACTAATGACAGGAGTCACAGCACGTAGACTGTTTTTAATGGTAAATAAATTAAGTTATTCAGTTAATAGTCCACTTAAACAATAAACTATCTCAGTAGCTCCAGCAGCATTGGGGTGTGGGAGGGAGGGAGGGAGGGAGGGAGGGAGGGAGGGAGGGAGGGAGGGAGGGAGGGAGGGAGGGAGGAAGGAAGGAAGGAAGGAAGGAAGGAAGGAAGGAAGGAAGGGAGGAAGGGAGGAAGGGAGGAAGGGAGAAAGGGAGGAAGGGAGGAAGGGAGGAAGGGAGGAAGGAAGGGTGTGTGTGTAGAGAAACAGAGTCAATGTTCCAAGTCACGGACCCTTCTTCAGAGAGAGGCTTGGACATTTTCAACATTCTCCTTTTGGTTTCAGTTCTCTGCAATAGCATTGACCCACTTTTCGAAAGCTTAAGCAGAGGGATGTGTAGGTTTTCTTCCTTCGCTAATTAAACCACCAGCCACATGGATTCATAAGCAGAGCAACACCAAAGCGACCCAGGGCTTGCCCTGTCACAGAAAATCCCCTCATCCTATTCCTACCCTGGTTCTCCCCATGCTCCTCACTTCTTCCACTGGGATCTCTTCTCACATCTTCTGCCTCCAGCCACGCCGCTCCACTCCCTCAGCATATGTTATCCTAACAAAACTGTTCATACATAAGCTGAGCAATGAATATTTGATGACGGATCATACACTTGTCAATGGTGGAATGAAGGAAATCATGTATGAGCAAATGGCAGGGTTTGGAGGAATGCAGTGATCTGAAAACTGTTGTACTGGAAGAGACTTTAGAGATTTGCAGTTCCCATGGTAAGTAAATGCGGAATGGCAGAAAACACAAAATATTGGAGTAACTCAGTGGGTCAGGCAGTATCTGTGCAGCAAAGGGATAGGTGACATTTTGGGTCGGGATTCTTCTTCAGACTTCTTCAGAGTTTGAAGAAGGGTCTCGACCCAAAACGTCGCATATCCATTTCCTTCACAGATGATGCCTGACCCGCTGAACTACTCCAGCACTTTGTGTCAGTTTCAAGAGTCCAGCATCTGCAGTTCCCTGTATCGCCACAGAACCATAGAGTTGTGCAGCACAGAAATGTCTTTTTTGGTTTCCAATGTCATTTCCGACATCTTCGCCCATTCGCACTAATCCTGTTATCCTGCATTAGGATCGCATGCTTCTATGACTTGCCTATTCAAGTATTTGTGAGAATGCTTCTTAAATGTAGTAATAATATCTGCTTCCACCACCACCAATAGCAACACATTGCAGATATTAACCATTATCTCTTACCCTTCAAATCTTTTTCAAACTCCTTCCTCTCACCCTGATATCCCTTCTGTAAAAAAAAGATTTTGACTATCCACCTTATTTATTCCCTCTCATGATCTTATCTACATTCATCAGACCACCTCTCAGTCTCCTTTGCTCCAGAGAAAACAAGCCTAGCAGCTATCCAATCTCCCCTCATAACTAACCTTCTCCAATCCAGGCAGCATCATGGTGAATCACATGGTGTGTGACCAAGCATAGTGCATTGCTATTGCTTGGAAAATGATACGGGGAAGGTTGAAACTGAGAGACCTCTTGAAATGGAGAAACTCTCTGGGACGTATTTGGTTGCATGAGAATATTTGCGTTCGATTTTACCCTCAGGAAAACAACAAGTGATTGAGAGCCAGTAATGGAATGAAGTAGGAATCACTATCATCAATAGGATTGGACTGAGTACTCATACACCAATGAGCCATAACATTATGACCACTGATAGGTGAAGTGAATAACATTGATTATCTTGTTACAATGGCACCTGTCAAGGTGTGGGATATATTAGGCAGCAAGTGAACAGTCAGTTCTTGAAGTTGATGTGTTGGATGCAGGAGAAATGGGCAGGAGTAAAGACCTAAGTGACTTTGACAAGGGCCAAATTGTTGTGGCCAGACGACTGGGTCAGAGCATCTCTGAAACAGCTAGCAGGGGTGAGTACCTACCGAAAGTGGTCAGAGGAGGGACAAACCACAAACCGGCGACAAGGTGTTGGGCGCCCAAGGCTCATCGATGCGCGAGGGCAGTGATGGCACCAGGATGCACTGTGGGAAGACAACAAGCTGGTGGAGGGAGTGTGATGCTCTGGGCAATGTTCTGCTGGGAAACCCTGGGTCCGGCCATTCGTGTGGACGTTAATTTGACACGTATCACCTACCTAAACCTCGTTGCAGACCAGGTTCACCCCTTCATGGCAGTGCTATTCCCTGATGGCAGTGGCCTCTTTCGGCAGGATAATGCGCCCTGCCACACTGCACACATTGTTCGGGAATGGTTTGAGGAACATGATGAAGTGTTCACGGTGTTGCCCTGGCCTCCAAATTCTCCAGATCTCAATCTGATTGAGCATCTGTGGGATGTGCTGGATCGACATGTCCGATCCACGGTGGATCCACCTCGGAACTTACAGGACTTGAAGGATCTGCTGCTAATGTTTGGATGCCAGATACAACAGGACACCTTCAGGGGTCTTGTAGAGTCCATGCCTCGGTGGGTCGGCGCTGTTTTGGTGGCACACGGACGACCAACAGCATATTAGAAAGGTGGTCATAATGTTTTGGCTGATCGGTGTATGACCGAATGACCTTTCCTTATTCCTTGCTACTCATGCGCTTAATTGAGTATAGTTCTTCTACCACATGCTGTGCAGAATGCAATTGCATTTAAAATGCCTGTTGCAGACAAATATTATGGTGTTGGAAAATGATGCTTTCTCAGACCAGGACAATGAAACGGCAGTGTGCTGTAGAATTCAAAACAGCAGGTAAGTATCTGTAGAATACTGGAGCCGATTGAAATAATGCTTCAATATTGATTTGCAAATTGAAGAAATCAGTTTAAAAACGCGGGCGTATTGATTTTTCAGTGTCTAGTGGATGGGAGGGAGAAGATTGCCGGATAAGATCGCTGCGTCTGAACGAGGAGCTCAGGAGAATCTGTGATATTGGGCTTCAGGAATTATTATGATCATGCCAAAGTATATGCAGGTGCAGCAGGCAGTGAAGAAAGCGAATGGTATGTTGGCATTCATAGCAAGAGGATTTGAGTTTAGGAGCAGGGAGGTTCTGCTGCAGTTGTACAGGGCCTTGGTGAGACCGCACCTGGAGTATTGTGTGCAGTTTTGCTCTCCTAACCTGAGGAAAGACGTTCTTGCCTTAGAGGGAGTACAGAGAAGGTTCACCAGATTGATCCCTGGGATGGCGGGACTTACATATGAGGAAAGACTAGATAGACTGGGCTTGTACTCGCTGGAATTTAGAAGACTGAGGGGGGATCTTATAGAAACATATAATAATAATAATAATATTCATTTATTGTCATTGCAACGAGTACAACGAAATTAAAAAATAGCCAATCCTGACGGTGTGTACAAACATATATGCAATAAATGCAAAAACAAATAAATACATAAATACAATTATATTAAGTACAAGATTTTTTAACGGTGTTGCCTAGTGCAAAGGTAGTGTTCAGTTCTCGTATGGCCCTGGGGTAAAAACTGTTCTTAAGTCTGTTTGTTCGGGATTTGATCGACCTGAAACGTCGACCAGAGGGCAGATGAACAAACAGATGGTGGCCGGGGTGGGATGGATCTTTTATTATTTTGCCTGCTCTACTGAGGCAGCGTAGGCTGAACAGGTGCTCCAGGGAGGGCAGTGAGCAGCCGACGATCTTCTGGGCCGTCGTGATGACCCTCTGAAGGGCCTTCCTGTCCTTTTCTGAGCAGCTGGCATACCATGTGGTTATACAGTATGCCAGCACACTCTCGATGGAGCAGCGATAGAAGGACAACATGAGCTTCTCCTGCAGGTTGGTTTTCCTGAGGATCCTCAGGAAGTGGAGTCTCTGCTGTGCCTTCTTTACTGTGGTGATGGTGTTGGTAGACCAGGTAAGATCCTCTGCGATGTGCGTACCCAGGAACCTGAAAGCGGGTACCCTTTCCACACAGACCCCATTGATGTAGAGTGGGTCGTATTCTACACTGGTTTTTCTAAAGTCAATTATAAGTTCCTTTGTTTTGGAGGAGTTCAGGACCAGATTGTTCACTGAACACCATGCTGCCAGCCTTTGGATTTCATCCCTATAGGCTGTCTCATCTCCTCCTGAGATGAGTCCAACCACAGTCGTGTCATCCGCGAACTTGATGATGGTGTTGGTGGGATGGGTGGGGGCGCAGTCGTGAGTGTAGAGGGAGTAAAGGATGGGGCTCAACACACAGCCCTGTGGTGAGCCGGTGCTCAGTGTAATGGTGGAGGAGAGGTGAGGGCCTATTTTGACGGTCTGGGGGCGGTTGGTCAGGAAGTCCTTGATCCATTGGCAGATGGTTTGGGAAAATCCAAGGTCGGAAAGTTTGGTGACCAGTCTGCTCGGGATGACCGTGTTAAAGGCAGAGCTGAAGTCGAGGAAGAGCATCCTCACATAGCTCCCCTGGTGTTCAAGGTGGGTCAGTGCAGTGTGAAGAGCAGTGTCGATGGCATCCCCTGTAGACCTATTTGCTCTGTAGGCAAACTGGTGTGGGTCGAAGGTGGGTGGGAGGCTGGCTTTGATGTGCTGCAGGACCAGTCTCTCGAAGCACTTTGTGATGACCGGTGTGAGTGCTACCGGACGGTAGTCGTTAAGACCGCTGATGACAGACTTTTTCGGCAGTGGGATGATTGTGGCGGACTTCAGGCAGGGAGGGATGGTGGATTTTAAAAGGGACAGGTTGAAGATTTTTGTGAAGACCTCAGATAATTGGTCTGCACATTCCCTCAGCACTCTGCCCGTCACACCATCGGGGCCTGCAGCTTTCCTGGGATTCACTGCTCTGAGCACGCGCTTAACATCATACTCCTGCACAGTGAAGGTGTTGCTGTCAGGTGCTGGAGAGGGTGTTATGTCTGCCACTGTAGCTTTCACCTCGAAACGAGCAAAGAAACAGTTAAGTTCCTCTGCCAGCGAGGCGTCGCCGTCGGCAGTCGTGCGGTTGCTGGTCTTGTAGTTGGTGATGTGCTGGATGCCTTGCCATACCCGCCGTGGGTCATTGTTGGTAAAGTGGTCCTCAATCTTCCTCTTGTAGGACGCTTTGGCATCCTTGATGCCTCTCTTCAGGTTGGTTCTAGCAGCACTGTATAGAGCTCTATCACTAGACCTGAAGGCGGTGTTACGGTCCTTGAGGAGAGACCTGACATCCTTTGTCATCCAGGGTTTCTGATTGGGATACAACCGGATGCGTTTGTCGACGGTGACATTGTCAACACAGTTTTGAATGTAGCAAAGTACAGTTGATGTGTACTCCTCCAAGTCCTGATCCTCAAAAATATCCCAGTTGGTCCTTTCGAAGCAATCCTGCAGCTGCGAGGAAGCTCCTTCAGGCCATGTCTTAACAGTCTTTATGGTGACTGGAGCTTTCCTCCTGAGTGGGGTGTATGCTGGAGTTAGGAATATGGACAGGTGATCTGACTGCCCCAGGTGTGGTAGTGGTGCTGACCTGAAACCCTTCTTAATATTTGAGTAAACCTTGTCTAGTGTGTTTTTCCCCCTGGTAGCACATCTTATGTGTTGTTCAAGTTTCGGGAGAACTGACTTTAGGTCTGCATGATTGAAGTCCCCGGCTATGATGTGGGCTGCTTCTGGATATGTGCTCTGTTGTGAGTTTATTGCACCGAGCAGGTAGCCTAAAGCTGTGCTAGCGTTAGCATTCGGTGGGATGTAGACTGCTGTTACTATAACCCCTGTAAATTCGCGAGGAAGGTAAAAAGGCCTGCATTTAACTGTTAGGGACTCCAGATCAGGAGAACAATGGCTATCTATGATTTGGATGTTAGTGCACCAGTTGTTGTGCACGTAAATGCATAACCCCCCCCCCCCTTGCTCTTACCGGAGTCGATGTTTCTGTCCCAACGAAACGCTGTACGCCCGGCTAGCTCAATGGCTCCGTCTGGGATAAGTGGATGAAGCCATGTCTCTGTTACTAAGAGAATGCAACAGTCCTCCACGAGTTTGTTTGCTGATATCTGTAGTTTTAGTTCGTCCATTTTGTTGATGATGGATCTGGCGTTGGTGAGAAACATGCTGGGTAGCGGTGGTTTGTGTGGCTGTCTCTTTAGCTTGGCAAGTATACCGGACCGGCGTCCTCGCTTTTGCTTCCTGTTTCTCCTCCGCCTGCGACGCCTGTTCGCGCCGACAACTATCCACGGAGCGCCCGGTGTCCTGGCTATCTCTTCCGGTATATTTCGCGGGTGTGGAAATTCGCGCACAAGGTCCCGATTGCACTGGAATCCTATGATCAGAAGATCCTTTCGGTTGTAGGTAGGATTTGCCCGATTTGCCTGGTTTGCATGACTAAAATTGACTAACAGACATAACACAGATAACACACATAAAACGCACCGAAAGGGAGAGCTGTGAGCCGCTGCGTCCGTGCGCGCCGCCATCTTGAAGTCTAAAATTCTTAAGGGGTTGGAGAGGCTAGATGCGGGAAGATTGTTCCCGATGTTGGGGGAGTCCAGAACCAGGGGTCACAGCTTAAGGATAAGGGGGAAGTCTTTTAGGACCGAGATGAGAAAACATTTCTTCACACAGAGTGGTGAGTCTGTGGAATTCTCTGCCACAGAAGGTAGTTGAGGCCAGTTCATTGGCTATATTTAAGAGGGAGTTAGATGTGGCCCTTTTTGCTAGAGGGATCAGGGGGTATGGAGAGAAGGCAGGTACAGGCTGAATGATCAGCCATGATCATATTGAATGGCGGTGCAGGCTCGAAGGGCCGAATGGCCTACTCCTGCACCTATTTTCTATGTTTCTATGTTTCTATGTTGTGTGGAGTCTGCCAGCAAAAGAGCAAGCCATGGCCAGCCACTGCCAGTTACATTTCTATGGAAGTACATATTAGGGGAGATGAAATGTGGATGGTTGTGTCGGTGCCACGTATTTTACAATTTCACGCAAAGTCCCTCCAAGTCCATTTATTCCATAACTAATGGTAAAGTAGATTCAGTATTTCTTCAACCAATCAAGTCTAAGACTTTTGAAAGGTTCTTTCTGCTGAAGGATCATCAACCTGAAGTGTAAACTTTGTTTCATTCCCACAGAATCTATGTGAATTGTTGGCATTTTCTGTATTTATTGCTCTAAAAATGGACGTCAAAATTTGAAACCAGGCCGGAAGATGATCACAAGCATTGATGTCTGTGTGTGGGTGTGTGTGTGTGTGTGTGAGTGTTTGTGTGTGTGCGAGTGTGTGAGGGGAAGGTGGGAGGGGAAGGGTGGAGGGGAGGAGGAGGGGAGGGGGAGGGGGAGGGAGGGGGGAGAGGGGAGAGGGAGTGAAGGGAGGGGGGAGGGAGGGGGAGGGGAGGGGGGAGGGGTGAAGGGAGGGGGAGGGGAGGGGAGGCGGCGATGGGGGAGGGGGAGGGGGGAGGAGAGGTTGCTGCACCAATGCAGGAGAGGCTCAACGGGTCCACTCGGTCTAGTATATATATATATATATATATATATACTAGACACACTTTTATATATATGTTTATAAACATATATATATGTGTGTACGTGTGCTTTCACACACATACACATACACTACACACACACACACACACACACACACACACACACACACACACACACACACACACACACACACACACACACACACACACACACACACACACACACACACACACACACACACACATTTATATAATATTTATATGTATTATATATATTTTGGGCAGTGTTTTCTAAATGATGCCAAAAACATTGACACAGAGGCATTGCCAAGTATAATTATTGAACTGAAACTGTGAAAAATCCAAGGCAGGTAAATGGAGTTGA
This sequence comes from Rhinoraja longicauda, assembly GCF_053455715.1. Lineage (NCBI taxonomy): Eukaryota > Metazoa > Chordata > Chondrichthyes > Rajiformes > Arhynchobatidae > Rhinoraja > Rhinoraja longicauda. The sequence goes on along the minus strand of NC_135970.1, from coordinate 24,315,727 downwards.
GATACAGATCAGCTTTGCTCCATGGAAGGTTGAAGAAGGTCAATTTAGCTGTGCTTCTAAAGTGGAAATTTATTGCAGGATGAGTTGTACCAGAAGTTGGAACATGTGGGATGTGATAACACCTTCATGGTACAGTATTGCTAGACAAGTTCTTTCTTGTGCTGGTTAATGTGAATGCATTGTTGTTGTTTTTATTCCATCTCTCTTCAGAATAAATATGTACAGCAGATTTAAATTAACTCTGTTAGGTTCTGTACAAAAAAACCCCCCACATACTTTGGTTGGCTCAGCTCATGGAAAAAGTTATATAAATAAGTAATAATTAGGTACTCAGACAAGAAATTGAAAGGAAGCGGGTGGGAAAAGTTCATAGGTTTAGATTTAGAGGCAAGAATGAGTCATAACACGAGGAGATGGAACTTGTATTGTACCTGCCTGTTATTGGAGCCCCAAGCAGCAGTTACAATGTGTTTAGCCTGATTGTTATCATGGCTGCTCATGCCATTCATAGACTGTAAGCTGATATGATGCCGTGTCGCATGGCTCTCTAATGCCACTTGTAAGGCATGTGTACTTAGTGAGCTCTTAACCCATGCAGACCTTCATTGCAGTGTGCACAGACTATTAGTTCCAAGACACGAGGAGCTCAAACAAGGTATGATTTGTTCATTCAAAGATTCCGCTCAGACAGCACATGTACACAATAAGACACTTGACATCATGAATCATAAATAACTTCACCGTTTTTTAACACACTGCTTTCCTGTTTCTGTTGAAAGACTACTTCTGGGTAAAGTGATTTAACATGCTTAACATGTGGGTTTTTGTACTCTCTGATTTGTGCAACAGAACGGATTGAATGCATAGATCTAACAGACTATTGCACTCAACAATGTTGTTTCATCTTTTTTCTAAGGTCACATGTTGACTATTTTTTGAAAGATTTGAGATTCTATTCAGGAACATCTTCTCAATCTTGTTATTTCCTCTAGGTCCATTAGAAGTAGCTAGCATCTCTTCAACTTCTCCTGGACTGCAACCTCGACGTGTTGGGGAGGATTGCGTACTCCAGTGATCCTGAGAGCCATGCTGCATGGGGTTTTATATCCCTGGCAGGTTCAACCGAACCAGACAGGTCATGGGTGAGGAGGCAGACGAAGCAGTCCCTGCTCCTCCAGGTTGGGGGTTGGGAGTGGGGTTAATTACCCCACCCTGGAAAAAAGTGTGAGTTACAGAAACTTTGACGAATGAAAACCAAATTACACACCTGGTTGAAGAAGGTGCCCCAGCGACGGGGAACATGACACTTCCCAGCCAAACCCTCAAGGGCGCTGAGATGCTGACACACCTTCTGATGCCAAAGAAATCCATCCTTGTGGGGACATGGAACATCTGAACCATGTTCCAGGCTGGCAAGGCTGCCACAATTACCAACGAAACGGTGCGCCACAATCTCTCAGTCCTGGGGTTGGCAGAAACAAGATGGACACAGTCAGGGGAGATCAAATTGGCCAGCAGGCAGACCATTATCTACTCTGGACATGAAGGAGAGACAAAGTAAGCAATGTGGACCTGTGGAAAAGAACAAGCCAGGATCCCATTGACTTACAAATTTGAAGGAAAAAATGGAGTTGGATTGGACACACCCTCAGAAAACCTGCCACAAACATCACCCGGCAAGCCCTGAAATGGAACCCCCAAGGAAAAAGGAAATGAGGTCGCCCCAGGAACAGCTGGAGAAGAGGTGGCCAGGCAGAAATGTCTGGGAGTGGGCTCAACTGGGGAGATCTCAAAAGAACCGTCAACAACCGAGTGAGGTGGAGGAGATTTGTCAATGGCCTATGCTCCCTAGTGGAGCAAAGGGTTTAAGAAGAAGTAGAAGAAGCATTCCTTCAAGGATCCTTCCATTTGGACGATGTAAAAGAAGGAGAGCTTACAGATTAGGGAGAGTGTAATGGCAGTACTCAGAAAGGATATCTTGGAGGCATCATCCAATGAAGCTGTGTGGGTAGAACTTCATAATTAAAGAAGGAAGGGTGACCATTTTAGTTTAGAGATACATTGAGTAAACAGGCCCCTCAGCCCACTGAGTCCACACCAATCAACAATTACCCCATACGCTAATTCTATCCTACACTGGCAGAAGCCAATTAACCTAGGTCTTTGGAATGTGGGAGGAAACCCGGAGCACCCAGAGAAAACCCACACAGTCACTTGGAGAACATGCAAACTCTGTACAGACAGCACCTGTAGTCAGTCAGGATCAAACCCAGGTCTTTGGCGCTGTAAAGCAGCAACCCTACCACCACGCCACTGTATTTTGCTGCAGTCATACATACAGATATGTAGGCAAACCACAGAATTGTATGTGTGGAGGATCCTTGCCTTTGGTGTGTTCAGCATGCTGTTTCCTCATGATCTAGGATTCCTTTGACTTGTTCAAGTTTTCTCCCACCTTCCCAAAGGTATGCTGGTCGGTTAATTGGCTGCTGTAAATTGCCCATAGGGTAGGTGAAGGGTAAGTTGATCAGGATGTGGTAAAACAGGCATGTGAGAGGACATAGATTATTGGGAAATAAGTGGGGAAATGGGGGCGATATGAATTGTCTGAGAGCTAACATAGACTCAGTAGGCTGAATGACCTCCTCCTATTAAAAAATATGAAGACGTTAAACTTGAAATTAAGCACCACCTTCAACATAGTATTATCATCTACTTCACTGCAGGGTCACAACATAGTTACCTGCCTGAGGTTGGCCAGTCTAACACGAGATGATCAAGAAACCAGAATTAGAGAAGGGTAGATTTTCATGGAGTGGCACGATCAATGATATGTAAGGATTAAGATGTGGAAATACTCGACAATAAAGATAATAATTTTAATGGCAAGGCAGTGTCTATTTGAAAGTCGATCCACACGCATAAATGAGATGAATGAATGAGATTTAGTGCAAATTAGGAAACAGGCAACAATATTTTTAATGATCTTGAGGTTATGGAGAATAGAACATGGGAGAGAGGCCAACAGTGGGCGTTAATAGTTAATTGTGGCTTAAAAAGCACAAGTGAAATAAAATCCATGCATTTGTTTGCTTTTCGTTTCTTCACTACGAGCTGTCAGGTATGAAAATTGTTGATCTTATATTTAAATGCTTTTACACTGGAGCATGGTTGAGTGATGTTAAATTAATAAGAGCATACAATGTGAACTGCTGAAGGCTACTGTCTACAGGCATAGATTTATGTAGAGAAAATACAATAATCAACTCAGACAGAGTCAGATTTTATAAATTGCAAAGTGCATCTACTGCGTTAATTTTATTACCTTCTACCTTTTGTGATTTGCAGAATGCTGACATTCACCTGAAATATTCTGGCTCGAGCACTCTTTCCAGAAAAGTAGATGTTCTACCTTATTTATATGTGATTGACACATGCAAAAGTAATCTTTTTGGCAATTCCACATTAAAATAGACAATTGGTGGGATCAAATGTGTCAGAGACTCAGTTAAAGACTTGTACAGCATAGAAATAGGCTCTTTGGCCCACCACATCTATGCCAGCAATCATGCATATCTATGCTATACCAATCACACTTGCCTGGATTAATTCCAAATCCCCCAGTACCTGTCAAGATGTCTGTTGAATGTTGTTATTGTCTTTTTCTTTCTGTTTTCACTTTTAATTTCAAGTTTTTGCGTTGTGACTGTCGGCAGACCAATTTCCCTCCGGGGATGAATAAAGTTTTATCATATCGTATCGTATCGTATCGTTATTGTCCCTGGCCCCACCGCCTCCTCTGCCAGTTCATTCCACATAACAAACTACTCTTCACCCATCAGAATTTCTTAAAACCTCCTCCTTCTCGCTTTTTAACTCCAACTTCTGAATAGTTCTTGATGTAGGTGAATGAGGTGAATGGATTGCCTGGGTGGGATGGGAGTGGAGAGGGGACATGGGGGTTCACGAATTAACAGATATTTACCAGTTTAAGTGTGTTGTTAGAGCTAGACTCTAGACTTTAGACTTTAGAGATACAGCCTGGAAACAGGGCCTTCAGCCCACCGAGTCTGCACTGACCAGTGATCACCCTGCACACTAGCAGTATCCTGCACACACTAGGGACAATTAGCAATGTAACCGAAGCCAATTAACCTGCAAACCTGTACGTCTTTGGAGTGTGGGAGGAAACTGGAGTACCTGGAGAAAACCCACGTGGTCACAGGGAGAACGTACAAAGCCTGCACAGACAGCACCCGTAGTCAGGATCCGAACCCGGTCTCTGGCGCTCTGAGGCGGCAGCTCTACTGTTGCACCACTGTATCGCCCCTTCATTGATCATGAGTTGCAGGGTTCATGAACTAACAGATATTCACCAGCTTAAGCATACGATACGATAAGATACGGATGTGCAAAGATTGGAGGGGGGGGGGGGGGGGGGGAGGGAAGGGAGTCGGTTTACCCCACGACAGAAGGGGGAGGTCTTATATAGTTTGATAGCCACAGGGACAAATGATCTCCTGTGGCATTCTGTGCTGCATCTTGGTGGAACCAGTCTGTTGCTGAAGGTGCTCCTCAGGTTGACCAGTGAGTCATGGAGGGGGTGAGCTGTATTGTCCAGGATGCTCCGCAGTTTGAGGAGCATCCTCCCCTCCAAGACCAACTTCCATGAATCCAACTCCGCCCCCAGGATGGAGCCAGCCTTCCTGATGAGCCTGTGAGCAAGCATGTTGATAGTTCTCGGATCTCCAATGTCTTTCGTTGTTCCTGACCAGAGTGCTTCCACCTCTGGTATCTCACGTGCCATGGGACTGTAATGGGAGTTTCCGATCGAGGGGACAGTTTCACTGGAAGGCGATTGGCAATCTGCAGACGCATCGAAGATAATTGGCAAAAAGGGCAGGAGAGGAAAATGAAAATGAGGTTTTCTTTGCCGCCTCAGGCTAAAGTGTGTAAACAGCTGCTGAAAGAGCAGTGGAAGCAGGCTGGGTAATAACTTTCAATCGGTTACCATTCCCCTTGGGCCTGCTCCACCTGCTCAGTGATTAGCATCACGGAGGGATGCTGGTACTTGTGCACACACTCTCTCGAAGGGCCGGCCCCTCAGCGCAGCATGCTCTGCAGAGATCACACACTCTCCACAATGAGTTGTAGCGAGTGCCGAAACACCACGCACGTTGACACCAGATGCTTCCACACTCTCCTGGGTGCAGTGAAATCTCACCGGCACGTATTCTGGCTCTTTGAGCCTTCTCTGGCAAAAAGAAAGAACATCTCGTTTCAAGTCTGAGCATTTGCTTCTTTGATCCCTTCAACACATCTAAGGCACTGTCTGGTCTTCTGGGGAGTTATTTATTCGGTTGCCTTTTCCTTTTGTATTGACGTGCCTGCTTGGGGCTGGTGTGTCAGACAGTGCAAATTTCATCACCACCTGTATGGTTGGCGGCTGATTTGTATACTGAGAGTGGGTGTTGATAATGCATCTTTATATGTTCTCCCTTCACCCGTCCCAATCCAACCAATCTCCTCAATTGATGGAATTGCAAGATTTGAGATATCTGTTAGGCCAATAAGGGTAAGCATATGGAGGCAAAGATAAGCAGCCCCAGATGGACAGCAATGCAATGCATTAACATGGTATCATGCTGGGTAAGTGAATTAGTGATACAGAGTTAAATTATTACAGAAAAGGAAGGGATGAGACTAAACGCCTGAGATTATATGATTATATGATCATTATATGATTATATGATCATTATATGATTATATGATCATTATATGATTATATGATCATTATATGATTATATGATCATCTCTCTAGGCAGCCGATGCTCCCTCCGCGAATGATGTTGAATTATTCCAAAGGTGATCAAATCCGTTTAAAGTCAACTATACTTTCAATCCGAGTAGTTTTCTTTCCATCGCCTGACTCTGTGGAATATGGTTCCACAGATGGAATATGGAGCCTGTACCTATTGGAATAATTTTCAGGATATTTGAACTGGCTCAGCAGAGCAAGCATGTTGACAGGAAAGGAGGTTTGGGCCTGAGAGATAAATAGTTTTGGGAGCTGAGAAGAGGATTGATATCCCTGGAGCTACATTGTAGTGTTGGAGGAATGTCCTTTTTTGTCCACTCCCTACACACTGGGGGCAATTGACAGAGGCCAATTAACGTACAAATCCACACGTCATTGGTACGTGGGAAGAAGCCAGAGCAATCAGAGGAAACCCATGCAATCATTGGGACCAGGTGCGAACTACACACAAGCAGCACCTGAGGTTAGGATTGAACCCAAGTTTCAGTGAGGCAGCAGCTTTATCAGCTGCACCACCCTGCTGCCCTTAATTTAAGACTTGCTAGACTGCTGCTTCAACAAACTTGGGGACCATGTTTGAAGTCTTGTTTCATGCTTCTCCAGAATTTTCTTTCTCTCGTTCTTGCTGCAGCCATAACTCTGAGCAGCCACCAGTTCTCATATTTACAATGGAAGCAGAGTCAGGGTTGCGTGATTTGGCACGTCAGTATAGTTGTATAATAAGAGAGTGGCTATCGCCACCTAACCCAAACTTTTGTTTGCCAAATGCCTTTCGTGCTCTGGTAACACCAGTGTGTGAGGATCAATGTTTGTGCTTTGATGGTTATGATAAAGAAGGAACAATGTTTCCAAATGATCTCCTTCAGCAACCTGTACAAATTATCTGAAGATATGATGACATTTAACCACCATCCCTCCATACTCAAGGCAATGTTATGTAAGAAAACAATTAAAAAAGACCACATAGTTTAGTAAGGTTAGTCCATCTAAATACAAGGCATAAATGTGCCACTCACCCATCACCATTTACACAATGGAAAGACAAAAATAAATACTGAAATAAAAAACATGCCAGGGACCTCCTTCCAAACCCCTAAAACTAATCCAGGAAGCTCCAGGAGAATTCAGTGTGGCTCTGAGGGTCTCCCTGAGGAATCCAGGGAAAAACCCAGGTTAAAATCGCCAAGTGCCAGTGTGTGCAGAGGTGATGTCAGTGTGTGCAGTGGTGAACGGTCAGTGTGTGCAGAGGTGGTGTCATTGTGTGCAGAGGTGGTGTCAGTGTGTGTAGAGGTGAACGGTCAGTGTGTGCAGAGGTGGTGTCAGTGTGTGCAGAGGTGAACGGTCAGTGTGTGCAGAGGTGGTGTCAGTGTGTGCAGCGGTGGTGTCAGTGTGTGCAGAGGTGGTGTCATTGTGTGCAGTGGTGATGTCAGTGTGTGCAGAGGTGGTGTCAGTGTGTGCAGTGGTGATGTCAGTGTGTGCAGAGGTGGTGTCAGTGTGTGCAGTGGTGATGTCAGTGTGTGCAGAGGTGGTGTCAGTGTGTGGAGTGGTGAAGTGTCATTGTGTGCAGAAGTGGTGTCAGTGTGTGCAGAGGTGGTGTCAGTGTGTGCAGAGGTGGTGTCGGTGTGTGCAGAGGTGAAGTGTCGGTGTGCGCAGAGGTGGTGTCAGTGTGTGCAGAGGTGATGTCAGTGTGTGCAGTGGTGATGTCAGTGTGTGCAGAGGTGATGTCAGTGTGTGCAGAGGTGAAGTGTCATTGTGTGCAGAGGTGGTGTCAGTGTGTGCAGAGGTGGTGTCCGTGTGTGCAGAGGTGGTGTCCGTGTGTGCAGAGGTGAAGGATAGCTGAGAGAATGAGGGATTCCTGAGAGAGAGGATGAGGTACCGCTGAGGTAGAGCAAATGGATACCTAGGCCAGCAAGCTGTAGGGACCACAACAGTATTGTTAGCAGCGTTGAATTACAAATGGCACCTCATCTTTGGTGATTTTAATCTCCACATTAGTTCACATTATTTCTCTCTTCTGAATCTGCTGAGCTCTTGTCCTTCCTCTACACTGCCATCAAAATAAGCTGCCCTTTGTGTGAACTGTAGTTCTGTGGTGCCTTTGAACCTTGCCTGACATCAGTCTGAAGAAGGGTCTCGACCCGAAACGTCACCCATTCCTTCTCTCCTGAGATGCTGTCTGACCTGCTGAGTTACTGCAGCATTTTGTGAAATAAATTGCCTTTGAAGTTTGTGAGTTCACAATCCCGCCATGGACATGCAACAATGCTGATACCTTAGTGTTCAATACTTGAGGCTTCTTGACAAACCAAAATGTCATTACTGAAAAATAAGACACCATCTCCTTCATCCTTGTATGCAGACTATCGTGAGCCACTCACGCCTATATGAAGAGCACACTGTCAACAGAAGCTATGAATTCCACAGACTGTCACACTGTAGGCCATTTACAATCTCAGAGACTCTGCTTTGTGAGCGTCTCTAGAGGAGCCCAGCGGTGTACACCCAGAAAATAACCACAGGTTGCAAAGAATCACTATAAAAGGCTTTTATTTCAGTCTTCTACCAACTGAGCAGAGAGTGGTGTTACGACATCAATTACTCCCCTCTGTGCATTTACTTTGTGTTTAACTTCTGTACATTCCTCTCTGTTCTGCTGCTCTACAACATTTCCTTGGTACCCACAGCATGGAGGCTGATGATGTGCACAGAAGTGACAGGGCATGATGTTGCCGGACGACAGTGGAGTGAATTGTGGATGCACAGTGCACAGCCTCACCGTGAGCGGTAGCAACCTGGCTAGCAAGCTGATGGGACCAGCCAGGGCATTATTGGCAGTGTTATAGAGTCAGAGAGTCAAAGAGTGATACAGTGTGGAAACAGGCCCTTCGGCCCAAATTGCCCACAGTATTTGTGTTGGGATCATAGATACTCACTCTGGTAGAGGGCAGGAGATCCATGCTCCATTAATACGTTTGTTTTTTAATCTGGCCTTACTCATTAATGAGGCTTGTTCTCAAGAAACCTTGTAATCTGTTAGTGCACATCCTCCAAGTCCATTTAAATGTTCGCATCTATAAACAGGATGCCTGCAGTCTGACCTTTCGAATGGAGGACAGAGATTGTGTTGCAACAGAACTGAGGTAAGTGTGTAAGAAGGAACTGCAGATGCTGGTTTAAACCGAAGATAGACACAAGATAGTCAACTGAGGTACCTTCTGCACGATGGCTGGCTCCTCGTGTGCAAATGGGGTTGGCCATCACTTCCTTCCTGGAAAGAATTTGTTCAAAGCCCAGAAAAGAACCCTGTGCAAAGTTGGTGCTTGGCACTCCTATATCCTTTGACATTTCACATCATTTATCTGGCAGGCCATATAAGTATTTTCCTTTGCATTAACATCAGCTGCCTTCTGTAGGCTTTATCTGAATTCTCATAGATAAAACTCTTATATGATCATCCTCTGAGCAGTTGGAACCATGTCCCACAATATTTATGGATGATGTGCCAGTCATGGTTAACTAACTGGTGGAAGAACTTGTGGTACAGTGAGACCAGTAATCATATGAAAGTGCTGAGTGGCATATGCATGTTGGGAAAATGGACCCTGTAGTTAGAGTTTGTTGGGTGGTAAATAACTGTGTGTGATTCATTGTGCTGGGTGTAAATGCAATGATGAATTTGATGGGATAACTCAGTGAAGGTCATCCGTGGACATGTGAGATGATGGAAGCTTTTGTGGCTTTGCATTCAAGTCCTTAGCTGTTGGCTTTGGTCATTCTATCCCCACTGAGTTTTATTTTTGCGCGGAGATGAGTTGCTTCCTTTTCTCCATTTCCTCAACCAATGTTATCAGTGCAGCCCTGAAGTCAGCTTTCCCCTGTATACTCTGACTGCATGAGCAGGTCACATTTACTGCTGCCTGCACTCCCACCACATGTTAATGCACTTCATGTCCCTTTCTTTCCATGCTCTCTTCAAGTTACTGGTTAACGGCAACTGCTGCTTGCAGCTCCAGTCGTTTGGCCTCCCTCCTGAAGTGTTAAATAACCATACAGTTGAGAAGGTGGTTGAGAAGCTGGATGTGACATTCATGCAAATAAGCAGGTTACCTGCATCAGGCCAAATGGGCAACAGTTAATCACAAATCCAGGCCCCAATGCCCGCCTTTCAGTTAACATTTCAGTTCATGCACCATGGTCTTTCAATCTAATAATCATACATCATACCATGAATGCTTATACATCTACAAGCATTTTACAATTAGATTTTACTGAATCTTCGTAAAGGTCACAGACAATTTGATAGAAATAGCTCAACTTTGCACAAATTGTAGTTCTCTGTTTAAGATGATTGAGATATGTTTATGGATGAAGGTGACAGAGCTCCAGGGACCTCTGTATTCATTTGACAGTGCCCGGGGACAGTTGTGAATGGCATTTTGGATTTGAAAATAATTCATCCTGTGACATGATTATTACAACGTGCTTACTTAGCTGTGAAGTCAGCCTTTGCTCTGCAGCAGCACTCTCACATCTGAGTCAGCAGGATGTTGGTACCAATTTGGGGCCATAATGTAGACTGACAGATCAGTGGATTACCAAGGGAGTGCTGCACTTTCAGACATGCTGGGCCACATTGAGTAGCTGACTGGTGAATCCATAGGGAAGGGCTGGTGAATCCATAGGGAAGGGCTGGCTGTCGACGCTCGTGACATAGTTTTGTTCCAGAATTCAGCACGTGCCTGGCTAAACAGGTCTAACTTGACCTGAAGGTCTGATACAGACTGTCTTTTACACTGCTGTTGGATTCGCCATTGAGCATGGTGGTGGAGCAATGACCTGCTGAGAAAAGCCTGGATGCACCTTGCAGCAGGCCCATTGATTAGCACCAGGGCAGGCTGGTGGTGGAGCAATGACCTGCTGAGAAAAGCCTGGATGCACCTTGCAGCAGGCCCTTTGATTAGCACCAGGGCAGGCTGGTGTACCGATGGCAACCCCATTCACTTGAAGGAGGTCGCCAACCATGGAGAAAAGGGTGAGTGCGTGAAATCTTTGACTTACTTTATTTGATTGTATTATAATGATTTTATTCTTTCAGCATTTTGTTTATAACATTTAAAATATCCTTTTTTTTAAATGAAAATATTCCTTGATTATCAATGGCATTTTAAAGAATAGAAAAGCCTTTGACGAGCAATGGGCTGTCAAGGACCAATATGATGACCTGGGACCTGGGTCGCAGTGATGTGCTGCTTGAAGCCTACTTGCTGTTGGATTTTGATCCATCCCATGGGATGTTCCTGGGTGCAAAGGATCGGGTCTTGAGCCTCCACGTCTGGCAGAGACGAGTGTGAGGAGGTGGGTTGTTTTGGGGATTGAGTTCAGGCAGTCAGTCAGATCTGGCACAACTCAGTACGCTGGTATTATGTTCAGTTTAGTTTAGTTTACTTTAGATTCGAAATACAGCGTGAAAACAGGGCCTTCGGCTCGCGATTCCCACACATTAACACTATCCTACACACGCTAGGGATAATTTACAGTTTTACCAAGCCCATTACTCGACAAACTTGTACCTCTTGGAGTCTGGGAGGAAACCGGAGCTCCCGGAGAAATTCCACGCAGGTAACGAAGAGAACATACAAACTTCATATAGACAGCACCCATAGTCAGGATCGAACCCACGTCTCTGGCGCTGTAAGGCAGCAACTCTACCACTGCGCCACTGTGTCGCCTTGTGTCCCTATGTTAAAGCAAGTCCCCATTCCCCTCGCAGCTGATATAATAGACAGGTAGCATGGCTGGAAAATAAAGACTTTTCACCCCGCGCATAGAACAACAATTAAGTACTTTTAAAGTGTAGTTATGGTTTTAATCAAGAAAATATGGAAACCAATTTTCCCATAGCATGCTCTCACAAACAGAAATGCAATAAGGGTAATATAATGTTGTTTCCAGTGATATTATTTGAAGGAAAGATATTGAGCCATCTCCCAAGTGCTGCACCACTCCACTTATATTCAACTTAATGTTAAACATCAATCATTGACTAATGACTTCTGTCAGTCTCCAATTCTAGCCAACGTTCCAATATCATAACCCATTCTCACATACATCTCATTCTCCAGTGCTCAGACACACAGCTATTTATTCCTGGCAAACATATCACACAGATACATTGCACAGCACTCACTAATTGTTTTCCACTTCGGATTGCTGCCAGGCAAGCCCACTCATTGTCGTCATAGCTCTGAATTATAGTGTGGAAAGAAAGTTCTGATGAGGGTTTTTTGATATAAAAAGTTAACTGTTTCTCTTTCCACAGGTTGTTTGTTGGCCCGGATTCCAGCGTCTGCAGGGTCTGTGACTCTATTTTAACAGTGCCGGACCATGAGAATAAAAAAAGGTTATAATGGGAACTATTTAATGGAGAGTTGAAAGGCCGATGGAACTAGATTGTGGAGGCGTATGAAAATGGATGATGTTGATCTGGAAGGTGAAGATGCAACACCTGTCATTATACCTCCTCCCTCGACTCTGTCCAGGGACCCCGACAGTCCTTTCAGGTTAGGCAGAGGTTCACTTACACCACCTCGAAACTCATCTACTGTATCCGTTGTTCAAAATGTGGACTCTTATACATCAGCGAGACCAAACTCAGACTGGGCGATCGCTTCGCGGAACACCTTCGCTCAGCCCACCTGAGGCTACCTGATCTCCCAGATGCTGGACACTTTAATTCTCCTTCCCATTCCTACACAGACCTTCCTGTCTTCGGTCTCCTTCATTGTCAGAGAGAGGCTAAAAGCAAATTGGAGGAACAGCATCTCATATTTCACTTGGGCAGCTTACAACCCAGTGGTAGGAAAATTGATTTCTCTCACTTCAGGCAGCCCCGGCATTCCCTCTCTCTCTATCCCTCCCCCACCCATTAGCTTCTCATTTTCACCCGAAGAACAGCTAACAATGACCGGATTTCCTTTATCATCGTTACTTTTTTGCCTATCTTTCATTCATTGTACTTTATCTCTCCACATCACTGTCTATATCTCTCGTTTCCCTTATCCCTCACCAATCTGAAGAAGGGTCAACACCCGAAACGTCACCCATTCCCTCTCTCCAGAGATGCTGCCTGTCTCGCTGAGTTACTCCAGCTTTTTGTGTCTATCAACTTGTGAACTCTACACACTCCTGACATGCAGAGCATGCAATGTGGCACATTCTGCAATGTTTTGACCATAATTCACAGCACAAGTTCCACCCAGAAAGAGATGAAAAGATGTGATGGAATCAGATTTCTGGGGTTGTACATATTTTTTGAATGGCACGATTTCCTTGAACATTTGTTGATTCAGGATTTCAAGGTAATTGTGGCTCAGTAATTAAAAAGCAATTGAAGTGGAGGAGCTTTTCCTAAAATTAGTTCTCGCAACAGGATGTCTGTGATGTATACTTCAAACTGGCCTTGTATTAATTACACATTGTTGTTAGTAAGGTGCCTGTCCCACTTAAGCGTTTTATTAGGCGACTGCCGACGACTGCAATAGTCGTATCAGTTCGCCGAAAAACTGGCGAATGGAACCCCCCTACGACAATGTCTACGACAAGCTATAACAACCTACCACCTAGTCGATGTCAAGATACGGCAAGCTACCGATAACTGGCGACCCAATCGTTGCGACTTAGGACGTCCACCTACGACCGCACCTACGACAACCTACGACCACACAGGCGGCAACCTACGACAACCGAAGTCACCCTACGTCTACCCGCGACAAGCTATGATAAGCTACGACCCTGTCGGCGACAACTGAAGACAATTCACGTCATTTTGGCCTCCAGTTTTGACACCGGTTGACGTAAGTAGTCGCCAATGGAATTCAATGAAGTCAGCACTGACGACAACCTACATCACCTGGCGACAACCTGGCGACAACCTACGACAATACCTACATCAGGCGACGTCAAGCTACGATCATTGGCATCAAACCAACAGTTGACAAAAAACTTTAAACATTTCAAAATCCAGCGGCGACCAGAATAACGCTACGACTCTTTGTAGACTACTCACGACCATACAGGCGACCGTGCGGCAACAGCCTAGTCACCTGTAGTCACCTAAAACATCTCCTAAGTGGGACAGGGGTTTAACTGAGACAATCTAACAGATAATTAACAAGGTAATTGATGAACCCTTGTCTTTGTATGTTAAGCTGAAACCTACTTTTACCATTAAGAGGCCTTTCTCCAACATACAACAAGCGTGCAAAACGGATGGAGAATTAAGATTCAAGATTCAAGATTCAAGATAGCTTTATTTGTCATCCAATATTGGACGAAATTCAGTCACCCACAGTCCAACAATAAAAGCATTACATAGGCATTAAAATTACACAACCCCAAAAACCCCAAAAACACAGTCCAACAATAAAAGCATTAAATAGGCATTCAAATTACACAACCCCAAAAACACACAAAAAAAGAAACATCCATCAAAGAAACATCCATCACAGTGAGTCTCCTCCAGTCCTCTCTCTCCTCACTGTGATGGAAGGCCACAATGTCTTTCCCTTCTCCTGCTGTCCTCTTCCGCAGTCAGGTTGTTGTGGTTGCAGGCCGCGCCGGACGGTCCACAGCGGGCCAAGCCAAAGGCGAGTCGCAGCCGCTCCCGCAGCCTCCGAAGACGACCGGCTCCGCCGATGATAAGTCCGATCCGGGGCGGGCGAACACGCTGCTGCTGCCGCTGTTGCTGCACGTCGGGGCGGTCGTGGCTCCCGACATTGAAGACCCCGCCCAGCAGAGAAATATCCCGCGGCATATTTTAGGCCGCGCCGGACGGTGAAATGTCCGCGCCCCAAGCCCCGTGATCCGGGGCGGGCGAACACGCTGCCGCTGCTGGAGCTCCCGATGTCGGCATCCACGCGGCCCGAGCCTAAGGCGAGTCGCAGCCGCTCCCGCAGCCTCCGAAAACGGCCGGCTCCGGTGATGGTAAGTCCGGTCCGCGGGCTCTGCGAACCAGAGCCCTGGAGGCCGCCAGCTCCAGGAGTTGGGCCGATGGTAGGCCGCAGCAGGAACGGAGACAACACCCAGAAAACAAAGGTCGGGTCTCCGTTCGGAAGGGACACATATTTACAATTTTACAGTTCCCCCCCTCCCCCCCACATACACACATAGTACACAAACACAAAAACACGACATCACAACTACAATTAAGACAAAAAAACAACAAAAACACAAAGACAAATGGACCGCAGGTAAGCCGCAGCTGCTATGGCAGCGCCGCCATTTTGGTGACTTTGTATGTTAAGCTGAACATACAAAGGCAATCAAATACAAGCAAAGGCAATCAAACTATTCGCCATCAAGCATCCTTCCAAGCACTTTAGCTGGAAAACTAAATGGAAAAAGATCCGCTGGTTTATAAATAGTGCTTATTTCTCGTTTCACCAAATTAAATTTACGAATTAATATTAATGGTGATACCTGGTGAATTTAAATTAATGTCCTAAAATTGTTTACACCTATTAGTAATTTCTTAGCAATTGAATTGGCCTTGTCCAAATTCCTAAGGTGATAATATATTTTACTTCACTTATAGTCATAGAAAACATAATTGCCATATGTATAATCTGTTTGATAGTTTCTATTATTTTGATCTACCAGGTCATAGGACATTCCTGTACAATCTGGTACGTACTTCTGGTTTTTGATGTATTTTATGCAACCCTTTTTTTTGCAGTCATTTCAGATTAGTTCTTGTAAATAGAATGGAGAAACTGTGAAATTTCAGATTGGTGTCGTCATAATGATTTATAACTAACCTGCTTCCAAAGGTCCCATATTGAATTAAACAATGTTTCTTTCTTAATTTCTCATATAATAATAATTATGAGAATCTGGAAATTATTGCCTCTTAGGGCAGATGGAAACAAGAGTTAATCAGGGCTTTCATAAAGAAATTGGAGAGCAACATGAGGGAAAGTGATTTACAGGGTTGTGGGCATGGGACTGATGGGCTTGCTAACTAAAGTTTACACTAAACGGCCCAAATATGCCATGATGTTTCTATGAATTCATGTTAACAGGTGAATACTTCCATGCAATGGTAATGAACACACCAGATTGTACAGGAATGTTGAATATAATGGAAATAAATACTTGGCATTAACATTAGCTTTTCCCTATTACTTTTACTTTTACTTCCCTATTACATTATCTCTTTGACGATCATTAAGATCGCAAAATTGAAACAATCAGTTCTGTTGTTATTAAAAATTGATTTATGATGTAGAGAACATAAATTTGAGATTATGAAATCCAAAACTGCCTCAACATGACTGAAACGAATAGCCTGAATATCTGATAACTGTGCCTATTGAGCGTCTATTGGCAGCATCATGGGACGGGAGTACATAAAACAATACATAATAACTAACATGCAAATGCAAAAATTAGTTTATTAAATGAGTAAAAAGCATATATTATAGGATTTATTTAGAAAGAATAGCGTAGAACTCACACGTAACTAAAAGTGCAGCAGTTTCTTCAGAAAAATGCATCATGACAGGTCCAGTAAAATGCATATAATGGAGAATGATTAGGTATTGCACATTAATTATGACTCTAGCCAAATCCAGAGATACACCATGTGCGTTATATGTGCCAAGTCAGTATTAGACGCATACAGTGGTGTGATCTTCAAATGTAATTAGTGGAGGACTTGGCCTGTCAATTCTATCCTGGCTGGGAAGATGAGTGAACTTTCTGTGCAATGAGCTTTGCGTTTTCCATCCGACACATTCTTTTACATGTTTCCGTTCGAAAACAGACGTGCGAAAATCAGAACTCCTTACACAACAATTACAAGTAATGTTCCTCTTTCTAATGCCAGCTGAAAATACATTTCAGTAACTTCTTGTCTTCTGTTTTGAATTGGCTGTGTAAATGTGGACACCTGGCCGCACATATCCTACGATAGTGTCAGCCACTCACTTCTTGTGCAATCAGCTGATAGTTGCCTGATAAAATATTGTCCATGATGATAAAGTTTTTATTGTACAGAATTTGAGAAATTGCTTACTGCGCTCAAGTACTGTCCTGTTATTTGTCGATTAACACTGAAAGTAGAAATCAATATTTGCCTTAACTGGTGCACACTATACAGTCTATGGATTATGGAACAACTTCTGTTGTCTTATAATCTATATATATTGTGCAGCATTTAAGATAACATCTCTCACACTCACACTGCTGCAATCTAAAGTTCCACAATCTATTGTAGTGACCCAGGTATAAAATCATCAAATTTACACTTGCCTCTGATTACAGATTTGGAAATGATCAATTTACATGTTCCAAAGTTTATCATGTGTTGTAGAATCTCAAGTGTAAAGAATGTAGATGAGGTATCCTCGCTCTTCTTACTGCAGCAACAATCTGACTTTGGAACAAGCAGCATCTAATATTTCTTAACATTTTGAAGATAGACACAAAGTGCTGGAGTAACTCAGTGGGTCAGACAGCATCTCTGGAGAAAAAGGATGGGTGACATTTGAGGTCAGGACCCTTCTTCAGACTCCTTAACATTTTGATTTCTTCTTACTAGTAAAACTAGTTAAAGGTAGACACAAAATGCTGGAGTAATTCAGCGGGACAGGCAGCATCTTTGGAGAGAAGGAATGGGTGACGTTTTGGGTCGAGACCCTTCTTCAGACTGATGTAAAACTAATTACATTCTTCTCAGCAGTGCATTTGTATACTGCTATGTAAAGTGGTTGGGATAGCAATACATTCTGCCTAGTTCATTGGTTATCAATCATAGTTTACACCAACCCAAAAAGGGAACTATTAAGGCCCACAGCAAAAAGCATGGTTAATGAAATAGTTGGATTGTTTTATTGTAAAGGAGGAGAGGTGGAGAAGTGTAAAGGTTGAGGGAGGGCCTGAGCAACTGAAGTTATGGTGGGAATGATGAAGTGAAGAAGATCAAGAAAACTCATGAGAGCCAAATTGGAGAAATGTAGATATCTCAAGCAGTTATAACTCTGTGGGAATTTACAGAAAATGGAGGGAGGGCTAATTAAATGTTTGAAAACAAAGCTTAATATTTACAAAATGGAAACACTGCTGGTCCCAGGAACCGATGTAGAACAACAAATATCGGGGTGAAAGTTAATTGGGATTTTATGGGAAGCACAATTCAGGCAGGAGAAATTTGGATGAAGGTTCAAGGTGGATGGTTCAAGCAAGGAGATCTTTGTGCAGCCAAGGCTGAAATATATATAGAATGTTGGATATAATGGTCATTTTATCTGCTCTGCAGACCAATACCAGTGTTCTGTTCATCTTTTTGCTTTCCTCATCAACATGAAATCTGAATCTGAACAGCTTTGTTTCCTAATATCCCTGAAAAGAATTACTGCTACACCTAGCTTTTATAAAGGCGATCTCAGTCAAAAATGACTGTCATGACATGACTGAAAAAAATCCACGTTGTGTTCAAAAGTACACATCTTTTAAATTTTAGTGGTGACCAGTGAAAGTATAATATTGATATTGAGTTAAATTGGACTCCAGCTTGACGTTAAATTATCGGAAGCTGTTGTCCTTTAAATGCAGCATGAGTAAATACTGTATGAGTGAATACTCATACAATACGAGTATCAATACTCAATACTTGTTGAGTAGCGTTTAAATAAGAAGTCACACATCTTGTCAATAATGTTAGGATCAATTAACTGAAATAATGTAGGCAGGATGTAATACCCAGCAACATGTGGCTTTGATTCATGAGTTGCAGTTGGATAGTTTGGAAAGGGTAAAATTTGTCTTGGAAAAGTGAAGCCTTCATTAAAATAGCTCAGTGTAGTTGTCGAGATGAGCAAGTTTTGGAAGAAGAACTACAAAAGACTGGCGGGGAAAATAAGAGCTATTAATATTTCAGAGACGAGTGTAGAAATACAGTATTTAACAAAGGAAATGGAGATTAAGAATATCAGGAAAGAAGCCTGATATGGTCCACATGGAATGAGGTGGCTGTGATTGTGAATGAGATCTCTCCATCCTCAAAGGCATGCAGGCTGGGTCAGAAAGAAGTTTGAATGAACTCACTAAGTCTGCAAGGCAAGAGTAGCTTTAGATGAATAACAAGCTGACACCAATTATAGAAAGACGTGGATATTTCCCAGAATAATTGTCAATTATTTCTCTTTGATGTCTCACGCCGCCTCGTGTTCATCACTTTAGAGCTGAAATCATTTGGCAACATCCATGTTAAGTGCATCATACTCCAGAATACATGACATCAGAATGAAGTTTCACAATCTAAATCCTTGCTCGCCGTCACCTGTTATTTTTGCAATTCATTCCAAATTCTGGTTATGGTGACAGAAACTATAGGAAATTAAGGCAGTTAATTAACACAATGCAATGCTTCTGTAGAAGATCCGCTACTATGCAGGGAGCACTGAGCCACTAAAGGCTGACAGGTTGATACAAAGCATTTGAAGAGAAAGCATTGATGATAATTGACACCTGAGTATGGAGATGTGGGAGCTCTGAGCGCTCGATGGATTCTGAGCAGATCTTTCATTTTGTTTTACGCATTTCAGTTTTTTTAATAAGTTTTCACTTTTCCTTCAAAACTATTCTACTATATTAAAATAGAATGATGGCCAAACAAACCAGAGTTAACAATGTTGCTTTTATTCCAGAAGCCCTAATCCAGGAAGCGGTGGAAAGGTTTTTAATTTCAAGACCCTAACAGATAAAAATCAAACAAATAAATGGAAAGTAAAGAGAAAAAATGCAATCAGCTGAATTCAACCACATGGAGACTAACTGAATTTGAAGACTTTTTCTCCATTTTGTATTTAGGGAAGCCAAGTTGGTAAGTATTTTTAGCAAACTCTAGACTACGATAGATCCACAAATAAGGGAGCTACCAAGTTCAGGTACAAAGTTGCGCAGTCTGCCATGTTTAATATGTTCCCTTGGAGGAGTGCTGTTGGACACACAATCTGTGCCTTTGGTTCCAATACTAACATTAAACTAATATCTGTGATGGTCACAGAATGCCAGCAGAAGCTTTAAATTCCATCTCAACCAAGCGACATGTGCTCTGTCTGTTGAATCTGTGAAACATTTAATGCGTTTGAAGTGCAGTTTTATCCATGGCACCATTGGGTAAGCTTAGCGACATCAATACTTGGCATCATTTAATGAAATTATAGGCCCACAAATTGCTTCGGCAGATTTAGCTTCCATCTTTGCATTTTGTACATATTGTTAATGGCCCAGCATTAATGGTTATTGTTAGAGTTATTGAGAATTAAAAAAAAAAATCATGAAGCAATACAATAACAAAAGAAAGAAAACGTTTTTCTACTTTCCATAACAATTCTTGGAAGGTCACAGATAGAACATGTCAAATTCTACTTGTTTCCTTTTATCTCTGCTGTGTAGATCTCAAAAATGCCACCTTCATTTTGCTGCGTTGAAAGCTCCTTTATTATTCAGTTAAAATGAACTCGGACCAAAGGAAGATGGGGCACAAAATGCTGGACTAACTCAACGGGTCAGACAGAATCTCTGGAGAAAAGGAATAGGTGATGTTTCTGGTCGACATCACCTATTCCTTTTCTCCAGAGAAGCTCCCTGACCCATTGAGTTACTCCAGCATTTTGTGTCTATCTTCGGTGTAAACCAGCATCTGCAGTTCCTTCCTACACAAAGGAAGATGGGACATGCTTGTGCTGCTAGCAGAATATATTGACGAGGAACTGATTAGCTGGCTTCATCTGAAGGACTGATAAGATTTAAGGTCGGCAGGGAAATTATGATTGACATGCAGGATTGGAGAATAGCTTACAAACGATGATGTTATTTCATGAGTTTCTAGTAACTGTGAAGATCGCCATAATTAACTTTTATGATACCGGACTTTGGGCACCATATCTGAGGAAGGATGTGCTGGCTCTGCAGAGGGTCCAGAGGAGCCTACAGGAATGATCTCAGGATTGAGTGGGTTAACATATGATAAGCGTTTGACGGCACTGGGCCTGCACTCGCTGGTTTAGAAGGATGAGGGGGGACCTCATTGAAACTTACCGAATAGTGAAAGGCTTGGAGAGAGTGGATGTGGAGAGGATGTTTCCACTAGTGGGAGAGTCTAGGATTAGAGGTCACAGCCTCAGAATTAAAGGATGTTCCTTTAGGAAGGAGATGAGGAGGAATTTCTTTAGGCAGAAGGTGGTGAACCCATGGAATTCTTTGCCACAGAATGCTGTGGAGGCCAAGTTAATGGATATTTTTAAGGTAGAGATAGATAAATTCTTGATTAGTACGGGTATCGGGGGTTATGGGGAGAAGGCAGGATAATGGGGTTAGGAGGAAGAGATAAGTCAGGCAATAATGAATGGTGGAGTAGACATGATGGGCCGAATGGCCTAATTATCCTATCATTTATGAGGACTACTCTGTAGCTGTTAGAGATTATACAAGGATCAGCCAACTGCACACATTAAATTTTACGTTGAAGATGGGTGATCCATTCCTCATTATATTAAGATCATACTTTCGACAATGAGAAATCCAGTAAATAAAAGGCCCCAACAGTGCAAATTGCAAGCAACTAATAACTATTTTGCTTACCTAAACAGCAAATGATTAATTTTCATATTTAAAAAAGTCTAAAACTTATATGCCAATTCTATTTGATCACAATTTACTGGTTTCAGAATTGATCCGTATATGTATCTAGATTTTGACTTGCGGTGTCAATGGAGTGTCATTGTCCATTCTTCTTGCCGACAGATACTGGCAAAGATATAACTGGTTTCCGAGTGGAGACTTCATATCATTGGGAATTGAATAAGCTTGACACCCTCAGTCAGTGTTATTGCTCAGAACTAGGGACTGCAACCAAGTCAGATTGAAGAATTGTCATTGTGATGCATAGAATCAAAACCAAGAAACAAAGTAGGAAATATAGATCTGGTTTAAATGATGCACAAATGTAAAATAACAACTGAAGATAGAAAGGACGGCACAGTGGCGCAGGAGTAGAGTTGCTGCCATACAGCGCCAGAGACCTTGGTTTGACCCTGACTACGGCTGCTGTTTGTACAGAGTTTGTTCGTTCTCCCTGTGACCCCATGGATTTTCTCTGGGATCTCCGGTTTCATCCC
The DNA here is from genome assembly GCF_053455715.1 of Rhinoraja longicauda. Classification (NCBI taxonomy): domain Eukaryota; kingdom Metazoa; phylum Chordata; class Chondrichthyes; order Rajiformes; family Arhynchobatidae; genus Rhinoraja; species Rhinoraja longicauda. The sequence goes on along the minus strand of NC_135970.1, from coordinate 24,293,728 downwards.
ACACTCCAAAGATGTACAGGTTTAATAGTTTTGTAGATTAATTGGCTTGGTATAATTGTAAGTTTTCCCTAGTGTGAAGGATAGTGCTAATGTGTGGGGTTCGCAAGTTGGTGCAGATGCAGTGAGCCGAAGGGCTTTTTTCTGTGCTACATCTCTAAACTAAACTAAAAAGTAGAAACATAGAAACATAGAAAATAGGTGCAGGAGGAGGCCATTCGGCCCTTCGAGCCAGCACCGGTATTCATTGTGATCATGGCTGATCGTCCACAATCAATAACACGTGCTTCCCTTCTCCCCATGTCCCTTGATTCCACTAACCCCTAAAGCTCTATCGAGCTCTCACTTAAATCCATCCAGTGATTTGGACTCCACTGCCCTCTGTGGCAGAGAATTCCACAAATTCACAACTCACTCGGTGAAAAAGTTCCTTCTCACCTCAGTTTTAAATGGCCTCCCCTTTATTCTAAGACTGTGGCCCCTGGTTCTGGACTCGCCCAACATTGGGAACATTTTTCCTGCATCTAGCTTGTCCAGTCCTTTTATAATTTTATATGTTTCTATAAGATCCCCTCTCATCCTTCTAAACTCCAGTGAATACAAGCCTAGTCTTTTCAATCTTTCCTCATATGACGGTCCTGCCATCCCAGGGATCAATCTCTAGGTTGATATAGGTCGGAAATATAAATCTGATTTAATTGATGCACAAAATGTAAAATGACAACTGAAGAAAAAAACCCCAAAAGAGACAGGTAAAAGTGATTAATGAAAGCATGTAACAATATAATTTTCTTTTGAACGCATAAGACTACACACGAGTAATGGTTTTTATAGTCAGATAAATTGTTCCTTGATAACTATCACATAGTTAAAATTCACTTCTGAATATGCCAGGCCTGATCTTGTTTTAATGCACAATTAATGAGCAAGTACAACAATTGAAGTGCTGATGATAAAATGATGCCATGAGCACTTGGTGTGGAGGAGTGTTGTGGAGTCCACAGTACACGCATATGTGCAGGGGAGACCAGGTTACCTTAAACATCCACTACATGTGTTTTATGCTTTTTGGATCCAATAATATTATAAGTGATCATTGATAACTCATCACATTTTATATGACCATTTTTAGTGAGCATAGGTGACCAGGTTGCTATTCCACAACATTTTATGATCACTCATATAAGATTGAGATGGAGAGCACATACTCTAAAATACAGTATTTCGTAAATATTTAGTGGTCCCACTTGGCACCTGTTGTTTCCCTGTATCAGTCTCCTCACACATTTCACATTATTCTACAGAGCATTGATGTCCTTATTCTTATAGTCCTTATTCTGGTCTCATCAGTGTTTTGTGGCTTGGAGCTCTGATGAGTATCTTAAGGGATTTGTTTGCAATCCGATGAACATGGCGCTCTGTTTTACCTGTGGCCTGTTAACTTCCCTGCATACCTGGCCAAAGAAAAACAGTCCATATCATTGACCATGTCATACTTACACTGCCCTATCATTGAACAAATGTATCCAAGTAAATGTACACATTTCTGAACTAATTATCGACCTTTATTAATACAGGAAATTTTCAAAGTGCATGTGCCCTACAGTGTAACATATCAGCTGCTTTTCATATAAGAGAGTGGTCATGGTTTACATCAGTGTACCTTGTGATTTCAAAATCAATCATTATGCTTAATAGTTTTAAGGCTACTTCTTGCCCATAACAATGGTTCCTGTATAAAGTAACTATACATCCTTGGACTCTGCCTCTCCACTCCTGCACAGGCACCAAAGACTCCCAAATGACTCACCAAAGACTTGGGAATGTCTTGCTTTTGCTGTACAATGGCCTGCAGCTGAAATGGATATCACATGAAAATTGAGATGACTGCTGGGTTTACTACTAGTATTACAGCAAATTCAGGCCAATATTCTATGTTAGAATCCTTATGGGGTTTGACCAACTTTTCATTGTGTCTGCAGCCTCATATTATCTCACACAATATTATCTGTCATCTGAAAGGTAGGATGGTTTGAAAATGACTACTAGTGGTTAATGTTGGTGCTGATAAAGGGAGACATTGAGTAATTTCCTCTCCCTGTTAAATACCAGCTCAGTAGTAGACACAGACCCATAGGCCATGTCATAATGATAAATCACTCATTTCTGGTTTTGAAGTGTATTTTATACCGAAAAGCCACTTCCGTGTGAATGCAGCACATTTGTTGTCCATCGGGGAAGAGGAACACACCATATGAGAGCTCAATCAATTGTGTTTAGAAGTGGCAGAGGCAAAGACATTAAAATTACCACCAGAATTATCATACACATTGTAGCTGTAGGAATACTAATCCAACTGGGGCAGTAAACACAAACCCATCTGGATACATAATAAACAACGGCAACTGCACAAATGAGATGTCTTTTACACAACAGCAATCTCACTGACTTCTCCAGAAACAATAAAGAGCTAAGAAAATTGTAAATATTTGTAATCAGTATGTTTCCAAAGAGCTCTGATTTATTAACAGCTATATTTGCAAATAATCAGCACAGACAGGGTGAGGTGCATGACATTTGAAAAGGAGATGGGAGCAGGCCATTTAGCCTTCGTGGCCGCTCCATCATTTAATAAGATTGTAGGGTGATCTATTGCCTTGTTAATACTTTCCTACACTACTCCCATATCCCGTGATTCCCTTAGTATTAAAAAATCTATCAATCTTGCTCCAGAAATCCTGCAAGAGGAAACATCAATCCAGCATCTACTCTGTCAAGTCCTATAAGAATTGTTTATGCTTCAATGAGATACTGTTAAACCCAGAGAAATATTGGCCCAGCCTGCTCAATCGAGCCCCATTGGACAAACCCACTATTCCAAGAATCAATCTGGTGAACTTTTTCCGCATCCCTTTAATTGTAAGTACATCCTTCCTTTGGTAGGAAGGCCAAACGTGTATACAATGCTCGGCATGCAAACTCATCTGCACTCTTCGAACTGGTCTCCGCACTTTTATTCAAATCTTTGTGCATTGTGTAATAAAGACCATCGTTCCCTTGAAATTTATAATTTTTTACTGGATCTTTATGTTTAGTTTCAGAAATTCACACATAAACACCCAAGTTTAACTTTGTAGCCTCTCACCACTTAAGAAAACACCCCACCGGCCTACTTTTTCCACTGAATGGGATGCCTGAAATTTGTCCATATTATATCTTATCTACACTAAGTCCTTGACTAGTCATCTAGTTGGCCCACATTCCTCTGAAGCCGCTCTCCATGCTCCTCAAATTGCCACCCAAACTCGGTATCATTGAAAATTGTGGAGGTGTTACATGATCCTCTCCCCCAAATCATTGACACAGCCTCCTAATTCATGGTTTGCTTACTAATATCTAAACTCTTTGCAAGCCAATATGCAGGGTTATGGAAATCTGACTTTACACAGTTTGTCCAATAATTTTTCAAAATAGGGAAGTGAGTTAGAGAAATGCAAATATCGTCAGGCGGAATGGAATATGGATCGGAGCTAGATAATGAAAAAGATAACCAGTCTTATAAAAATGTTGTTTACACGTAACCTGCCCGCAGTGATCAAACAGACAGCAGAACGCAGGTGCCTAGTTCACAGTGGGAGGCCACTTAGGGGATTTGCTTTGGAAACTGACAAGGCAGTTTCTTCCATTGACTCTTGTAAATTACTTTATCAAATAACGTAACAACCATTCCTACTTTAAGTTCATCAAATCTAGCCATTGGATGTGGGACATTCTGATTTTGTATCATTCTAACTACATAGAAAGGACAATAAATAAATGTTAACATTAATTGAACCTGAATGGGATTGTTCATTTCTGACTTACAGAAAAAACAGTTTACAGACATTTTGCCGGACGGTGAAAGGTCCGCGGCGGGCCAACCCAAGTCCCGCAATTCGGGGCGGGCAAAGACGCTGCCGCTGCCGGAGCTCCCGATGTCGACCCCCACCCAGGGCAGGGCCTGCGAGCTTCCGACGTCCACGCCGCCCGCGGCCGAAGTAGCCTCCGAAGGCGAGTCGCAGCCGCTCCCGCAGCACCACAACCTCCGAAGGCAGCCAGCTCCGCAGATGGTGAGTCCGGTCTGCGGGCTCTGCGAACCAGAGCCCAGGTGGTCCCAGGTGGAGGCTGCCAGCTCCAGGTGTTTGGTCGATGGTAGGCCGCAGCGGGAACGGAGACACGACCCAGAAACAAAGGTCGCGTCTCCGTTCGGAAGAGACAATTTTACAGTTTTACAATTTTACAAATTTTACAGCCCAAACCTATTATTTTCTAAGTGCCCTCTTACCACTTCCTTAAAAATAGATTCCTGCATTTTCCCTTTTATTGATGTCAAGATAGCTGGTTGGTAATTTTCACTTCATCTCAATGCTCCATTCTAATATAATGGGGTTGTATTTGCTATTGTCGAATCTGTGTAACCATTTTGGAATCCATGGAAGTTTTGGAAGATGGCATCTGGGCATCACACCACAACTCTATCAAATGACCAGGATTTGTCCTGGAGATTTATCATCTTTCACAGCCATTAATGTCTACAGAACCAATGTTTTACTCATGCTATTTTTTTTAGGTTTACTAGGTCCTTTTCTATGAAGGCAGGTATAAAGTATAGGTTTAATTTTTCTGCCATTTCCGTCTCTCAAATATAATTCCTCAGTCTATAATGGACTCAACTCAACTTAGAGTCATAAAGTCATAGAGTGATACTGTGTGGAAACAGGCTCTTCGGCCCAACTTGCCCATACCGGCCAACATGTCCCATCCACACTAGCCCCACCTGCCTGCGCCTGGTCCATATCCCCCCAAACTTGTCCTATCCATGTACCTGTCTAACTGTTTCTTAAACTTTGGGATAGTCCCAGCCTCAACTAGCTCCTCTGGCAGTTTGTTCCACACACCCACCACCCTTTGTGTGAAAATGTTACCCCTCAGATTCCTATTAAATCTTTTTCCCTTCACCTTGAACTTATGTCCTCTGGTCCTAGATTCCCCTACTCTGGGCAAGAGATTCTGTGCATCTACCCGATCTATTCCCCTCATGATTATATACAATTATGCTCTTTTTTTCTTGTTTACACATCGAGGAAAGCTGTTACAATCTGTTCTTCTGTGTCTTAATAGCCTACTCTCATCTTCAACTTTCACTTTACTTTTCATAGCCTGGTTCTTACATTGATGATTTTTGAAACTTTCTCAGTCCTCAGGCTGAGGTTTTCCATGGCAACATGATAAGTTTCTCCCCTGATCTAACACTGCCTTTAAACTCTCTTGAGAGACATGGCTGGATTACGATTCGTGTTGGATTTTCCTGCCTTAAAGGTTATATATTACTTGTAATTTATGTATTCATTATTTAAATATTACCCAATGCTTGCTTACTGCCAGATTTCCTAATGTGGTTTTAAAGGTCAACTCATGCGTCATACCTTCATAGATTTAAGCCGATGGATGCATTTAGAACTAAATAATTTTCAGTTCTAATATAATTCTATCATTTATGATCACTTCTGCCATAAGGCTCCTTAACCATCAGGTTATTAATTAACTCTTTATCACTACATAATACTAGATCTAAAAAGCCTGTACCCTTGACGGTTCATCAATGTGCTAATACAGAAAAACAAAGCTTCGGAGACGGAGATGAAACATTATGATGATTTTTTGGAGCTGCTGTGCATAGGAGCTATTCTTGAAATGGAACAATCCAAGCTAAGCATTGAGAAATTCCTCTAATTTACAAAATATGCAGAAGTAAATTAGGCTTACATGCAGGTTTAGGTGAATTCCACATAAGAACTGCTGCTGAGACTGCTATGCCAGAGTTTATACACTTGTATATATTTAAAATTGTGATTAAAATGCTGCTCAGCTATTGAAGACCGGTTTTATTATTTTTAAATCCTTAGCTTTAAATAACTAATAACTATTACATCCCTGATTTTTTGTATTTCTTCAACATTAATCTTCTCGATTCTTCATTTCTACAGATTCATGATAATTGCTTTCATTTTATTTCTATCATCTGTACTGTTCCTTCAAAGAAAGCTGAATGCAATTTTCCACCTCACTGATCTCACCATCGATTTAGAGCTGGAACCCTTATCCATAATATTGGCCTCTGATTTGCAGAAAACTAGGCTGCTGAGCTAATTGTTATTAGCCCAGTCAATATGTGGAGATCTGAACATTGTTAATAGATGTGCCAAGGCCGCAGAAAGTGCTCTGTGTGGGAGACTTCAATGCCCCTCATGGAGTATGGATTGGCAGCATCGCAACTGACTGATGTCAGAATGGGTCAATGACATGCAGTGAGTGAACCAACACTTGACCTAATGCTTAGCACCCTACCCATGGATGGTGCATCCATCTGTTACAAAATTGATATGAAAAGCCACTGCTCACGAAAGAAACCCATCCTCGCATAGTGGTGCCTTCCACCATGTGTGGTCCTTCGATGGTGCTGAATGGGAGAGACTCAGAACAGAACTAGCAGTTCAAAACTGCCCTTCCAAGAGGTGCAGTACCAGATCAATCTGTAAACCTTCAGGCTGACAACTTCCTCACTGTACCCTTGCATTCAACAGAGGAATCAACCCTTGTTCAATGAGTAGTGCAGCAGGAATTGCCTAGAAATGAAAGAACCACCTTCTTGAACTGCTGCAACCAATAGTTGTGAAGGGAATAAATATTTCAGGTAGTGTGATTGATGGTCAGTGTGCATTTGGTGGGCCAAAGGTCCTGTTTCCATCCAGTATAACTAAACTAAACTAAACTAAACTAAACTAAACTAAACTAAACTAAACTAAACTAAACTAAACTAAACTAAACTAAACTAAACTAAACTAAACTAAACTAAGCTAAACTAAACTAAACTAAACTAAACTAAATTAAACTAAACTCCTGAGACTACCAAGGCTGTCTACCATTTATAAGGCAGTTAGTAACATGCTGGGCTACTCCCCACTTAATAGGATGACCTTGCTTCCAACAACACTCAAGGCATTCATCGCCATCCAGGGCAGGGCAGCTTAACAACTAGGAATTCATCCACCACCTGAAATATTTATTCCCATCACAACTATTGGAGTGGCAGCACAGAGCGCCAGATGAAAATGCACTGCAGTTACTCGACTTCAGCGACTCCAAAAGTGCCGTGATCTTTACCACCAGGGAGGACAAAGGCAACAGAATCAGCACCTGCAAATTCTCCTCAAAATCTCCTACTGTCTTGACTTAAAAATATTTGGGCATTCCTTTATTACCGCTGGTCTAATCTTGGGAATTTGTTCCCCCAAAACATTTTGCCAGTACTTTCATCTGAAGGGCTGCAGCAGTTCAAGAAGGTGGCTCCCCATCACCTTCTCAGGATTGTTTCTGGATGGACTAGAAATCACAACCTGTAATGGCCACAGTCCAAAAATTGGAAAACAAATAAGCAGGCTAAACATAATTCAAATGGGATACTGTCCCTGTAGCCTGTGACAATAAACATAACACCTAGCCAGCACACAAATTAGATTGACATCAGTATTGTACACCAGGATTTCATCAGAGGCCTCATTTTCTTCTACACTGAGAGGTTGTCGTGATTATTGTGATGTTTGGTGAGAGTTCAGTAATTTGAGGTATCTTCAAAAGTTGATGCTTAAATAGGGAGGCATATTTACATTTTGGAAGAGGCTACATAGAAAATTGTAGTTCAAAATATGGCTCCATATCACATTAATAAATATGGGTGAGGTGCCAGAAGATTGGTGGGTGGCAAACGTTGTGCCCCTATTTATCACGGGCTGCAAGGAAATACCTGGGAACTATAGGCCACTAGGTCTAATATCAGTGGTCGGAATGTTACTAGCGAGTATTCTGAGGGATAAGAGCATTTAGATGGGCAAGGGTTGATTAGGCACAGTCAGCACAGTTTAGTATATGGGAGATCATGTCTTTCGAAGTTGATGAGAAGAACCTTGTATATATGGATATCAGCAAGGCATTACACAAGGTTCTGCATGGTAGTTTGCTCTGGAAGGTTAGGTCAAATGGGATTCCTGGAGAGATAGATGACTGGATAGAAAATTGACTTCATGGAAGGAAACAGAGGGTGATGGTGGAAGATTGTTTTTTGGACTGGAGGCCTGTGCATAGTGGTGTGCCTCAGGGTTTGGTGCTGGGCCCATTGCTACTTGTAACTATTTCAATGATTTCGATGAGTAATTCCTGAGTATTTACAGCATTTTCTATTTCTTTTTTTTCAAAGAATAATATGTGTATTTCTTCTTTAAACTTACATAGTTCTGAGTATGCTCCTTTTCACAGGTATGACATTAAAAGTTATAACTAATCATAAATGAATGAGACAAACTGCCGCAGTTTATGACACAAAGTGCTGGAGTAACTTAACGGGTCAGACAACAAGCCCTGAGAACATGGACAGGTGATGTTTTGGACTTCTTCAGTCCTTCTTCAGTCTGCTAATCATTGTTCTCTGGGGAAGCTGCCTGACCCGCTAAGCTATTCCAGCACTTTGTGGCTTTTTTTGTAAACCACCATCTGCAGTTTCTTATTTCTACCTGCTACAATTTCCATTGGTTGGTAAGAATAAATTGCGTGGGAATGCAGTTTGTATACCCGTGCAAATTAGTACCGTTCAAAATGAAATTTTGCCTTTGTTATTTTTAATCCAGTGGGGAGGATTTTGTGAAGCTGTGTCCATAACTGAGTTAGCCTGCCACTTAACTCCAGAGTTGCCAAGAAGACAATAAGTTCTCACAATTCAATCCAATCAAGATAACTGTGCAACCCAAACAAAACAGAAAATATATGTTTAAATAAACATCAACTTTCATGGCATTCACTATGACTATGCTGCAGTCACATACAATGAAGCTGGCAAGGAACATGCTAGGAGCTGGTGTAGACTATAAGACCATAGGCATAGGAGAAGAATTAGGCCATTTGGCCCATTATGTCTACTCCACCATTCAATCATGGCTGATCTATTTTTCCCTCTCAACCCATTCTCCTTACTTCTCCCCATAACCTTTGATGCCCTTACTAATTTAGAACCTATCAATCTCCTCTTTAAAAATACCCTATGTTTTAGGCTCCACAGCTGTCTGTGGCAATGAATTCCACAGAATCATCACCCTTTGACCAAAGAAATTTCTCCTAATCTCCAATCTAAAGGTACATCCTTTACTTCTGAAGCTGTGGCCTCTGGTTCTAGACTCTCCCATTACTGGAAGCATCCTTTCCATGTCCATGTCAAATTTTCATTTCATTATCCAGTAGGTTTTAATGAGATTCCCCCCTCATTTTTCACTTTACTATACCTTAATTGGTACATATAACAATAAATTGATCTTGGAATCTTCAAATCTTGAGATTTAATTTTTTTTGATATTGACTCAATAGCTTCTTGCTCATTATTAATTGTACGATTTAATGATTTGCGAATTCACCATGGTAGGGATGGTTACATTGAGAATGTTTGTATTCTTTGTAATTTCACTATTATTATTTATTTAAATTATTTTTCAAAAATTGTATTTTTATCGTAATTTATTCAAAATGGCAAATGGGTATTTCAAAAGTGATTCCTCAATTAAACTTACATATTTTTATTTGATATTTTCCATCCAATCTAAAAGTTATTAGCAATATTATTTGTGTATGAGTAGGAGAATTTATCATTTTTTCCCAATGGGATTGAAATGTTCTCAGGGTTTATGGCACAAATTATGGATGGATGAGAATATTTGTTAATGCAGTTTTTATGTTTTTGATAAATCTATGAAATAAAATCTAGTAAAAATGAAAGTTTAAAAAAAGTGTTACTTTCATTTGGATACAGGAAACATATTTTATTTTACAAGGAACAGAAAGATTATGTTGATTTTGCAAAAAGCAATCATATAAAGCATTTTATCTACTGCATTGTAAATCTTAACATCTGGTCATTAAACGGATTGTCAAACACATGTATCTTGTCCTTTTTTATATGATCTATCAATTTAAAATTCTGCAGTTATCTGAGCACCAATGTTCTGATTCCTAACCTTTGCTAGTATCATCCTTTGTGAAATGAGAAACATATATATCACTGTAACTTTTCCATGGTCCATTGAATGCAGGACCATGGTTGAAGGTCTGCAATGAAATGCTTTCATTTGAAACTTGCTGAGCAAATGCATGCTTTGTATTTGAACTACAACATATGTTTGGTTCAATTATTTTCTTTATCTGGGTAAGCAATGTTCTCTGTAAGATTGGTGGAGCAACTGCATGAATACAGTTTGCTTTTAAAATAGGTGTGGAAGTGCCATTTCTCCACAATGCATACACTTTAACTCAGAAACGTAGTCCAGCAATTCACTGAAGTAGCAATATTTGCAACAAATGCATTAAGTTAGATTATTTTAACATTGGCAATTATATATCTCAATCAAGGACGAGTTGCACCCTGATCACTCCCTCTTCTCCCCTCTCCCAATGGGCAAAAGTTTAAAAACGCACACCTTCAGGTTCAGGCGACTGAACCATCCCACCAACAACTAGAGTGCAGTCCTGAACTATTATCTACCTCATTGGAGACCTTTGAACTATCTTTGATCAGACTTTACTGGCTTTATCTTGCACAAAAGGCTATTCAAGTTATTCCCGTTATCGTGCATCTGTACACTGTGGGTGACTCGATTGTAATCATGTATTGTCTTTCCATTGACTGGTTAGCACGCAACAAAAGCTTTTCACTGTTTCTCGATACAAGTGCAGAGAAATTATTGTCTAAAGTAATAGGTCTCCGCTGATGATTTGGGCTGGAACATGCTGATGATCACCCAACACTTTTATAGAGAACTAGCTGCTGTGGACCCGTTGGCTCCAAATCTCTCCTGCATTGGTCTAGCACCCTCCCCTCCCCCACTCCCCCTCCCCATACCCCTCCCCCCACTCACCCACTCACCCACTCCATCCCCCCTCAACCCCCTTTACCCTCCCCTCCACCCCTTCCCCCTCACCCACTCCATCCTCGTCAACCCCCCCTTAAAACTCCCAACCTCTCCTGCATTGGTCTAGCACCCCCCAACCCCACTTCCCCCTCCCCAACCTTGCCCTCCCCTTCCCCTCACCCACTTACCCATCCCACTCCCCCCTCAATCCATATTAAAGTTCCCCCGGGGCTGGGGGCAGGCGAGGGGGGAGAGAAAAAGGAACCCCAGCCCAGGGCGGCCATCGAGGCAGCTAGCAGCAGGAGAGAGGACGCAAAGCGCTGCCGCATAGTCATCCTGCTGGTGGCCATCTTGTTTGAGCTTCTCTCTGCCGCTGTGCTGCAGCACGGGAGGAAGGTCAGGCCCAGGACCCCATCTGCACACGCGCGGATCTTGGGGCCATCTTCTTTGACCTTCTTCCATTGTGACATCGAACACGGAGCTCACCCACTCACCCACTCCATCCCCCCTTAACCCCCTCCTTCCCTCACACCCCCCCTCCACTTTTAGGGGCTCTCCGGTGGTGGCGCCATTCCCACCCCGCAGTTCCTCTCTTCATTGAATGGTGGAAACATCCCCATCCGCCTCTTTTGGGTCCTGCCTCTTCCGCTCCACTCCCCCACCCCTCATTGGCTGCCGTTCCCGTCACTCATGCGGGTCCTTTCCACTCCCCTCTTTCCAGTCCCACCTCTCCCGCACTCCTTACCCCCCCTCATTGGCCACCACTCCCGTCACTTGGGCGGTTCGGGTCCCACCTCCCTCCGAGCTCCCAACTGTGCATGCTGCATCACTGGACCTAGCACCGAGGCCAGGGGCAGAGCACAAAAATCCTGAGTCGAGTAATCATAATCATAATCATAATCATAATCATAATCATAATCAGAATCAGAATCAGAATCAGAATCAGAATTAGAATCAGAATCATACTTTATTAGCCAAGTATGTTTTGCAACATACGAGTAATCTGATTTGCCATAGTCATACCAATAAAAAGCAACAAAACACACAAAATACATTTTAACATAAACATCCAACACAGTGACTCCTCCACATTCCCCACTGTGATGGAAGGCGAAAAAAAAAGTTCAATCTCTTCCCTTTGTCTCCCATGTTCGGGGGCCTCGAGCCTTCCGTTGACGGGACGATCTTGGCTCCCATAGCTGGCGGTATTGGTTTTTGTGGGATTCAAGGAAATGTTTTGGAAACTTTCAGCAATAAAGCTATGAAGTGACAACTAAACTGTCTAACCTTGCTTGGCTCCTGCCAAACAACTGAATGCGTTCAAGGTCATGGGATGCTATGCAAAACTGGAGCTATTATATTGAAAAACAAATGGAAGTTTTTCACAATCTTTATGGATTTAGTTAAATAGTAATTGTTGATCATTCAATTAATTTTTCAATAATGTGTTTAACATGCATTATATTTTTACAAAGTAATTCTAAAAGCAAAAATGGAATGAGAAAATATAGGAACCTTGTGCAGTATAAATGAGATTGCTTACTTTTATGCACACATCCAATAAAATATTGCAGCTTCAAGGGCAGAATTAAGAATTCCGCAGCAAATATAACCAAAATAAAAGTTAGCATGCAAGTGAAAGAGTGTCTCTTTTCTCCAGAATATAAAAGGCAAAGAAGTTTGCAGCAGACACTGAAATAAGTGGTATTGTAGACAGTGAAGATGCTTACCAAGAATTTAACAGGATCTTGATCAGCTGGGCAAGTGCACCGAGGAATAGCAAATGGAGTTTAATTCAAATAAGTGTGAGGTGTTGCATTTTGAAAGGTCAAACCAGGGCAGGGCCTTCCCAGTGAATGGTAGGATCCTGTGGAGTGTTGTAGAGCAGAGGGGTGCATAGTTCCCTAAAAGAGGTGTCACAGGTAGGTAAAGTGGTGAAGAAGGCTTTTGTCCTTAATCAGTTAGGGAACTGGGCATAGAAGTTGGGACATCATTGGTTTAGTTTTGATTACCCTGCTTTCGGAAATATGTCATTAATTTGGAAAGAGTGGAGATAATATTTACAAGGATGTTGCCAGGACTTGAGGATCTGAGCTATGGCGAGATGTCGGGGCAATCTAGGACTTTATTCCTTGGGGCACAGGAGGCTGTAGGGTGATCTTATCGAGATATATAAAATCGTGGGGGAACAGACAGGTGAATGCACATAGGAGGGGAATCAAGAAATAGGTGAGATGGAAAAGGAGCTTGAGGGGCAACTTTTTCACAGAGGGTGGTGGGTATTTGGCATAAGCTGCCAGAGGAAATAGTTGAGACAAGTACAATAACAACATTTAAAAGACACTTGGACGGGTATATATATAGTAAAGGTTTAGAAGGACATGGGACAAAGGTCGGTAAATGTGACGAGCATAGATGGAGCATCTTGACTGGCATGGAAAAGTTGGATCGAAGAGCATGTTTCAATTTCTCTAACTCTATATGCGACCTGGTAGAGACTTTCGTAACTTTGGAGGAGATCGATTGAGCAGATGTTTTTCTTCTGGGGATGTCCAAAACAGGGGGCCATGAATATTAGATTATCATCAAGGATTCTAAGAGAGAATGCATGAGAAATGTCTAAGAGAGTGGTTTGAATATGAAAATTTGTGTTTCATGAGCAGATGAGCCAAATGCATTAAAAGTGAAGTTGAAAAGGTACATGAGAGGCGAAAGAATGGAAATATAGATTTATAAGATTTATAAGATAAGATAAGATAAGATAAGATAGAAGGAGGTTGCTGCCACCCCAGCAACGGC